>NC_087323.1:11127500-11480000 GCF_037043105.1 Vanessa tameamea
TTGTAAATTGAAAAGTTCGAATTTCCCTTCGCGGCTCGATCGAAAGTTACGAGAGTTGATAAAAAATAACTCGTAACTTGAGTTAATTACTTCATTTTCTCGACCTACATTAACTTATTTTTCTGTGGTAAAGGTTGCTTAATATACGAACTTTGACAATTGCACTTAAATAAAAAAAAAAAAAAACGATTGCACTTATTTAGTTCTCATTTAGTACAGAAAATCAAGCAAATGTTTAGTATATGTAAATCTTATGGTAAGTGATTACCAGAATCTTAATGCAGAGGCTACAAAAGCGGCAAGGATACAAAATGGTATCAAGTCTGGGACCACCAGTGAGGTGTCCCAGAAAGACTCTTAAAAAAATTTCGCAGGGAGAGGGGATCAATTCAAAAAACTTGATGAGCGCTTGTTGCGCTTGAGACGCGGCTGGTGAATTGTCCACTATTCCCTACGCGGTCGATGCACCATGAAATTATTTTAGAAACACAGCGATTCAAATTATAATATATACTCATACATTAAATTATTCCGCGTGTATATATATAAGATTTTAAATTATCAATTAATCCTATATTTTAAGTAACTATTAGAAAAACGATGAAACGTAACAATCAAATCAATCAAAATATATATACAAATAACTTAATTTTGATTTTTAGACAAAAACTTAACAGCAAGTAATTACGATAACCAATCAACAATATTAAATAAAAATTTTAGTTTTCACCCAACTTGATTATTTCGTAAAATTGTGTCACGTTCCAAATAAAAAGTAACAAAAAATAAACTGATTTCACTGACCGTATTAATAAAAATTAAAATAAGAACGACACTTAAAACCGCAAACATAACAAGCTCTTACAATCATTTTTTAATACACTCTCGATACAACAATCGCTACACATGTATTTATATACGAAAAATAAACTTTAATTGTAATAAAATAAGGTATAAATTCCTTCACGCTATCATAACCGATGATAGTCTAGTGGCTATCTCGGCATCGGAAAGAGATCTTATCTATTTAAAAATGCAAAGAGAACATTATGTAATAGTTATACGGTTGAAATTGGCGTGCACTCAAATGAAATGTTGGTCACTTAGTGCCCGCTAAATGCGGAACCAGTTCCTTGTAGACCTCCGTTTGGTGCCTTATTTGAATTTCACACTTAACACCATACAATTAAAGGTTATATCAGATATTTTTTTTAAAGCCGCGTGTGGTACGTTTTACATTCGAACCATGATAGAACGGTACACCGGCCGTAGGGTAGTATAAGTGTACCGAAATGATGTGTCTAGACTCAAGACTGCATTCAATTTAATTTAAGACTTTTGTGTCATGTTCTTATAATCAAGTGTTGTTATTTTAAAATGAATTTGAAGTTTTTGCTTGATCCATTGCAATAGAAAATCTTATACATATATATCATATATTGGAATTAGTTTTAACGTTACCAATCATTTGATTGCTGATTCTCCGAACTCGAAATTCATCGAACCAATAATAGGTACAAAACAATGAACAAACAATACTTCACAGACGATAATTATGTTAGAAATATAAAAAGTAATACTTAGATTTGTAGTGTTCCGGTTTGAAGGGTGAGTAAACCAGTATAACTACTGGCACAAGGGACATACATCTTAGTTACCAAAGTTGGTAGCACATTGGCGATGTAAGGATGGGTTAATATTTCTTAGTGGCAATGGCTATGGGAGGTGATGACCGAGTCGCCGTACGTAGGGCGTCGTCGTTTAAGATGATTAATTAAATCATATTTGAGGAGAAGAGACCGCATGAGCACTGTTAATACCCGGGCGCTTGGGCGCTGATGGCAATTGTCATACATGTGAAGAGGTAAAATATTTCAATTTAAAGAGGCTTTGCATGTCAAGCGGAAGCGTACTATAAATATTATTTATTAAGTATTTTCTCAACAGAACTTTTGAAGCCTTTCGTTACAGGATTACGTAAAGCTTACCTCACGTGGAGCTACCACAGGTTCGGTATTTAGATACCATATTTTAATAACTAAACTAATCTATGAATAATTGCGTTTTATTTATCGACGAAACTGTTATTGCAACTTTGGAAGCGAACTTAAAGTGCATGTATATAAGTAGTTGATTGGAATAGTTTGATAAATAAAGGTATATTAATCAAGAACTATTCGTAGTACACAATATAGCATAGTTTATCAAATTGCATGGAACACGTGAATCTAAGGTTTGTTAAGCTTTATTCCCTCTTCGTTTGGAACATACTATAGTTACTATTTTACTTCTAACGAAAAAAAATCTGTCAGATATAAACGAACATAATTGTCATAGTGTTCAAACCAACCAAGAAACCTTGTGATAAATTTAATACTAACACAATAGAAATGAAATAGAAGCAATTTTTTTTTTTTTTAATATTGTAACTGTACAATAATCTTCACACACACATACAAAACGTAAGACAATATTCACACATGGAACGATTCAACGGTGTTCGTGAGCAGTTATATGACGAATGGGTGTAATGACAATAGCATGACTGCGTCGTATGTGATCAACGGATTATGACTTACCCGGTATAAATAAATATAAATATTGGACAACATCACATACATTACTTTGATCCCAATGTAAGTAGCTAAAGCACTTGTGTTATGGAAAATCAGAAGTAACGACGGTACCACAAACACCCAGACCCAAGACAACATAGAAAACTAATGAACTTTTTCTACATCGACTCGGCCGGGAATCGAACCCGAGACCTCGGAGTGGCGTACCCATGAAAACCGGTGTACACACTACTCGACCACGGAGGTCGTCAAACGTCATCGTCGTCGTCGGTATATTACTCAAGATTGAAGATACGAGAAAATTATTCTATAATTCGTAGGACATATCGTAATCGTGTATTTACCAGATACATAGTATAAAGCCAAATCGCTTCCCGCCGTCTCCACGTTTAGGTCTTTTAAACTACGCAGCGGATTTTAATGCGATTTCCGTCAATAAACAGTATGACCCAAGAGAAATGTTTATATGTATACTGCGTGGTTATTATAGTGGAGAGAAGCCGAGATCCTCAAATTTCCTAGCCGGGAAAAATATCAAGATTCGAGATTGCCCAGTGGTAAGAATCTCTTAACTGAAGCTGTGTATTCAAATCCAACGACCACATTATTTAAACATCTAAATAAATTTAATAATAAAAGAAAAAATAGGGAAGTGTTCATTTGTCTAGGACTTTTTTAAATATGAAATAATGAGCAACAAATGAGCTTGAAATAATAATCAATGTAATGTGCTGCAAACCATTATTGCAAAATATTTATGTCCCTAAATTCTAAGGAATCTTTAAGAAACAATGTTGTAACCATCAAGTATTCAATAGTTTTTATTTAACACGTCAATGGTACTATAACTATTGTTTTGTATAAAATATCAAAATTGTATCGCAGTAATATAAGCATTTGGTAGTCGACTTGACCGAAGATCGACGATAGAAATCGCTTCCACTCGTTAAATATTTAAATATTGTTATATTTGTTATATGTAACGTTATATACAACGGCAAAATAAGCCGTGCGACTAATGAGATTAGAATCAGGAAACGCTTGAAGCCTTAAAGTTAGGAATTAGCTGTTTACGAGAAATGTTGAATGAGATCTTTATTTCGGAAAACGTACGATAAAGTCACTCTATCGCATTAACCAGCGCTGACGCTAGACTTTACATAACATTATAATGTATATACTCGCTGTCCGTTTCGGTTTCGTACGAATACAGGTCATACAAAAATATTTGCCCTATAGGCCTCTTTATTGGTGAAATTTCCCAAAAAAAATCTTGGTCAGTCCGAATTTTTGACAACATACACAAATATTGCTTTCCTTGCAGTCCTTGTTCTTGTCCTTCAGATTGTACTATTTTTTTTTTTAAGTTTTAGTTCAGCTTGTCATTTGAGGTTTTAGTTGAGATCCTAAGGCCTTTTGACTAAAAATTCTAAGTTGTTACGAAGAATGGTTATTAATAACAACTTGGCGATATTATCTACGTAAATTAAGATTATCATTATTAGCTATAGGCGCTACTGTTGTAGGGTTGAAATTTATAATTTGCATTACATCATATTCTAATATTATTATAGAAATTAGAAACATCCTACTGATATTATAAATGTGGAAGTTAAGACGTTTGCTACTCTATCACAGAAAAAAAAATGGATTTTAATTTGGAATGGGATTACACCTTATACCTCGACTTTACACATAGATTACCTAACACCTGCACTCTCTATTCCGTTATACTAATAATCTGCTGGAACAGTAAATCCAACGAGACTAGAAAGAGTTCAAGCGCTGGACCAATGGCTTTGCGTGCTTTCCGAGGCACGGGAGCGTACACACTTCCAACATCCAGACTCCGGGCTGCTACTGACACTGTTACTGATACTGCTACTGATCTAGGGCTTGAAAACAGAACCTCGGGATCTGTGGCTATATATCCAGCTACTACACCAACTAGGCAGTCATGAATGAAGAAACAGATACCGATACTATAAAATTTAATATAGAAATGGCAAGTATTTTTTTTTTTTTATAGTAGAATAGAATGAATAAGAATAGAATAATTCTTTATTTACAACAACACACTATACATATTTTCTATACTTAGACAATACAGCTGAAGAAGTACATATTATTTAGAAAAAAAAAAACAAAAGATAATTAATTATTTGTACAGCGGTGCGTTGTTATAAAAGGAAGATCGCTCAGCATATGCTGACAATCTGGAATAGTAATACCCCAGGTGTCAGCGCTGATTTTCAGCGATCACCTTTAGACAGTTATGTCAGAGAACGTCAGCGACAGTTTGAATAAACATAAATAAACAATATTAATAATAATATGTGAAGACGATTAATATATAGCTTTACTTATATAAAATATTATTACAATAAATATTATATTTGTTGTATAATTTTAATATAATAACAACAAAAAATAAAAAAAAATAAATAAAAAAGTGTATAACATCAAGGTGTGTATGATGCACTATTGTTACTGATCGCCACGTCACTCGAGAACTCACAAATTTTGTTATAAGTTTATTTAGTCTGTGATGGAAACGATTAAGCAGTCGAGAGTGTGCACGAGATGTAACAATGAGGTTATGTCTGGTTGTATTAGGAATTGTGGGTATGAAAGAAGAATAATGAATAGAATATATATATTGAAGTAAGTATTTTTAAAATAAATAAAATTAAGTATACTTATTATTTTGTTTGTAATAAATTAAATTAAAACGAATAATAATCAAATATATTTTACAGGTTTTAAATGATTTGCTCTTTGAAAGAAAAGTTCTCATGTGGAAGTGGAATATGGTGAAATGTCGTTTATATGCAGATGCATAGCTTATTATTATATTTAACTGCATCGGAATGTCGTCCACCTCGCAGAAGAATTGTAGTCTGGTAGTAAAAAAAGTAAATAATTATATATTCCATTTTTTGCTTGTCAAGAAGGATTTTTTTATATTTTAATTTAAAATTGGAAATGGTTTTTAGATCCCTCAACGGTGGTGGAAGGTCATTCCAACACTTGGTAGCAAAGAATTTGAAGCTTCCTCTAAACGCTGCCGAATGATGCTGTGGTACTAACATACAATAGGATGACGCTCTGGTTTGATACCGCTTATTGGCATCACTTAGCCAGCCCAGCTTGCAATAAAGATACTGTGGTATTTGATATTTTACGACACCAAACAAAAGTGTAGCGAAGTGAAGTTGCCGACGGTATTCCATCTTCATTATACCTGCTTGATTTAAGTAAGGTGTAACATGCGCATAGCGAGGTATATTGAAGCAGTATCGTGCGCAAGCGTTTTGAACTCGTTGGATATGGTTTCTAGTGCAAGCCAGCAGCCTTGGTCCAATAAGCGTGTCAGCATAATTTAATTTGGACAAAATTAATGCCTCACAGAGACGGACGCGTAGATCAGGCCTAAGAAAAGGTCTAATACGATAAAGAACCTTCAATCGGTAAAAGCAGTTTTGAATAGTGTTAAGAACGTGTTTCTCGAATCGAAGGTTCTCGTCCATCAATACACCAAGATTTCTTGCTACCTTAACACGATGCACGACTTCATCATTTATTTTAATTATCGGATCTACCCTCGTTATCTTTTCAATCTGCTTTTTAGTTCCCAACACCATGAATTTAGTTTTTCGAGGGTTAAGAACCAAACAATTTGAAAGTGACCATTGGAAAATGCTCGCGAGGTCAGCGTTTAGCTTTTCAACAGCATCATTAACATCCTCCGGTCGAAATGATATGTAAAGTTGAATATCATCAGCGTACATGTGATATTGACAATTTTTTATGTGTCTAGTGATATCCGAGCAATATAAAATAAATAAAAGAGGTCCCAATATTGATCCCTGAGGGACACCTCTGACGACAGGTCTAGACTCGGAACGATTGATGGAACCATCATCATTTTTAATCTCCACTACTTGGGAACGGCAACTTAAATAACTGGTAAACCATTCAATAGTGTCTGGACTGAAGCCGTAGAAATGCAATTTCGAAAGCAATAATGGAACATTTATTGTATCAAATGCTCGTGAATAATCCAAGAGAACCAATATTGTACCTTCGCCTTGGTCCTGGGCACTGAGGACATCATCAACCACATCGATCAATGCCGATACTGTGCCCCTATGTTTGCGAAAGCCAGATTGCTTTATAGGTAGGATATTATTTGTTTCGAGGAATTCAGCGAGTTGATTGTGTACGATCCTTTCTAGTATCTTGGACAAACATGGTAAAATACTTATGGGACGAAGGTCTTTTAGTTCCATTGGATTATTAATTTTAGGGATTGGTCGAATAATTGCCTCTTTCCAGATTGATGGAAAGGTGTTGGAACACATGGACTTGTTCATTAGATTCGTTATGTATTCCAAAGTATATGGAAGTGTAGTCAACAACATTTCAAGGGAAATATAGTCTGAGCCTACTGCATTAGATTTTAAACTCGTTATTGCTTTTGAAACCGTGGCGTTGTCAATAGTTTTAAGTGTAAATGTGGCTGATACATTGCAATTGGTGTTAAAAAATGTAATGTCATCTACAGCTGCTTGATGTCTACCAGGAATATCAAGGAAGTGATTATTTAATTTTTGTGGATCTCTAAGATTTGTAGGTAAGTTCTGATCTTTACTATTCTTGAAGGAACTGTATTGCTTTAGGTTTTTCCATAATAATACGGGGTTGTTGCAGTTATTATTAATATGGATCTCGTAATAAACACACTTTTCACTATAAATAGCTCGTTCAACTTCCCTTTTTAAATCCTTATAAAAAGCAATATGGGTATCAGATTTAGATTTTCGTGACCTTGCATGAGCTTCATCCCGTGTTTTTATCATCAATTTTACATTATATGTTATCCAGGGGTAACCTTTATTTTTGAAATAATGTAATTTTAACGGAGCCAATGTATCGAATACCCACAAAATATTATCATTAAAAATACTAAGCATTATATTAATATCTTCTATTTTCGATATTTCATGCCAATCAATTCCGTTCATTAACAGTTCAAGATCATCTTTATAAATTTCCTTTATATTTCTGGAATAAAATTGGTTAGGGTGAGTTTTATCTTTACGGATGTTTACTTCACATGATAGCATGGTGTGATGACTGAGCGTACAGACATAATCCACCAAAACCTTTTCAACTTCTGCACTGGAACATATCAAGTCAATTAGAGTCTCGCTGTGATTAGTGAAATGTGTAGGAGAATTCACATATTGTCGCATTTGTGTTACATGCAGAAAATCGTTTAGAATTGTTAAATTATAACTATGAGCTTCCAGAAGGTTAATATTAAAATCACCTAATAAAAATATATGATCATAATATGGCAAAGAACTAAATGTATCCATAAGTCCATCAAAGAATATGCGAGTACTTAACCATGGCGGTTTATATGCGGTTCCAATTACAATGGTTTTATTTTTTAATTTTAAACTCAGCCACATTTGCTCGACCATGGGAGATTCTGGATGAGGGATCGTGTGCGCGCAAATACCACGTCTGATGTAAAACCCAACTCCTCCACCTCTGTTCCGCGGCACTGTGGCGGGGCGCGGTATATGGCGGAGAATGTACCCGGGTACAGAGGGCGCGCGCCCTTCCTCACCGTCTTTCAACCATGATTCATTGACGGCCATCACATCAACATTGTGTCGGTCCATAGCTACGATGAATTCGTCATGTTTAGTAGCCAGTGAGCCTTTATTTATAAGACCAATTCTAAAGTTTAGACTTTTAGACGTCATTTTTATTTTTAACATATTTTATTTGTAACTTTAATACTAGTTGTAAACGAAGTAAAATCTTAAAAGATAAAATAAATAAGATACTTAATTTCACCATAAATAATGTATTTCGTGGATAACTTGTATATATTATTTGACACAAGAGTAACGATAATATAATATATTTAATATCAATAAGTAATATAGTACAATAATATAATAAAGTAGTAAATAAATTAATAACAACGTACATTGTTAACAAGACACGGCTGTGCAACAATAATTTGAAGAACTTAATGGTATTAAAATTAGTTAACAAAGTGATGACCGTAGAACTATTGTTGGTATTTATTATGAAATCTGTACCAAAATATTGTAGAATCCACCAATCATCATAAAAGGTTTCTGATATGTAAAAATATATTAACAATAAGCAAATCATTAATAAATAGACATGAATCAGTGTAATTTCATTTTTATTACCCATATTTATTATAAAAACTATGCTGGAACCAGAAAATTTATATAAAATCTTTAATCTAAAATAAATTATAAAATGTATGATATGGAACTTTAATATAGTAAAAAATAACGATAAACTAGTAGCCAGTGAAAGTACCTGCATCTGGTTATTTGTATTTGTTTGTATATATGGTATATGTGTAGGAAAATGAATTATAATATACGCGTAGTTTAAAATCAAACCATACAAACACCAAAAAACTTTTCAATATCGCTTGAGGAACGAATGCGCCGTATTTCGCTGGAATCGTTTTTGCGCACATAAATACGCCCATTCTTAGTCCAAGAGAACCTCCACCCGTGACGGCGACACTCCTCGCGAGTCTTGTAGAACAACTGTCTATTCGTCCCTGTGAGCCGCTCGTTGACGTAGACGCGCCTGGGTTCGGTGTCAGTGATGCCGGAGGAGTCGGTGCCGCGGCGCACGCGCGCCGCCCGCAGCAGGGTGTCGCGCACGGAGCGCCGCGCCAGCCGCACAACGAGGGGGCGCGGGCGCGGGGGACGCTCGCCGCTATCAGCTGCTATACGCCGCGGCCCGGACCGGGCGACGCTGACGATGTCCCTCTCGTCCAAGTCCGCTCCTAGCTTTTTAGCTAGCGACATAATAAGATGTGTCGAGTTTTCTCCACTCTTCTCCTCCAACCCGGTTATCTCAACATCGTTGAGGAGCAATTCTTGGTCGCGCTCGTTCAAATCTAATCGCAACTGAGTGATCAACTTTAAAGCATCCTTATCATCTGTCATTGTTCGTGGCTCACGGCTCGCCGCCTCCAAATTGCTCAAACGAAGTTCAGCACTATTCAACCGATCGTTGACTGTAGATATGACAGTATGTAGGCGTGCAAGT
The DNA here is from genome assembly GCF_037043105.1 of Vanessa tameamea. NCBI lineage: Eukaryota > Metazoa > Arthropoda > Insecta > Lepidoptera > Nymphalidae > Vanessa > Vanessa tameamea. The sequence goes on from NC_087323.1 coordinate 11,137,205, forward strand.
TCGTCCTTGAATGACGTCATAACCGAGGCAATGTTGCCCATTTCGAGTCTCATGAGGTGTAACTCCTGTGCTAATGTCGGTGTTCCGTTTTCACCCTCCTGAACAGTACTCGGCGAGTTAGAGGGAGATGTATCACTCGTAACATTTTTGCTACACAAAGGGATTTGCTTGATACTCCGACATTTCGAGCATTTGGTGCCCTAAGTTCCCGATAGGAATTTCCCACACAACGAACACTTATTAGCCATGTTTAATGTATAAATATTGTTTCTACGCACAGTAAACAGACCACGGCAATTGGTAACACAAACAATAATTATTACATTTAATAAATGCGGGTAGGTACGTCCTGTTTGCCAATTCACTATTTAAATAATAAGTTATTTAGCACTATTTAAACAGATTTTGAGACTAATTTTTAGTTGTTTCACTGAACAATGTCTTATATTAACAGTTTTTATAATTTTGATAACGGCACAAATAGTTTTACTTATTTAATTTCACAATTATCGCGAGAGAACAACTGTCGTCGACGCCCGCTTGACGTAACGTAGTAGAGGTGGCAAAAGAGCAGGAGGCTCACCTGATGGAAAGTGACTACCACCGCCCATGGACATCTGCAACACCGGGGGGCTTGCAGGTGCGTTGCCGGCCTTTCAGGAAAGAGTACGCTCTTTTCTTGAAGGTTCCTAAGTCGTATCGGTTCGGAAAAACCGCCGGCGAAAGCTGGTTCCACAGAGTGGTTGTGCGAGGCAGTATGTATTGAACTTGAACAATGAAACTATTAGAACAGTTTATATTGGCCTAACTGGGTTTATTTGCTCAGTATGATATATTATTTATCCCTCAGCTGTCGTGGTTCCGAATGTAAATAAAGAGTAGTTTTTGGATCATGATTACGATACCTGCATTCTATTTATACGAATCGAGTTAGTGTAATTTATGCATAAACTTGACAATATTGTTCACAAAAGTGTATACTATATTGAATTTACGATGAGTATCAGTTTCGAGTTTTAATCGTAAACTAATAATCTAACCCATGGAGTATGCTGATTGCCTTGATTTAAAGTAGAAGTTTATAAACGTCCACTTCTGGGAAAAGGTATTTGAGCTGATGGATGATTTTACTAGTATAGTTCACGTGTGATCCTTCGTCGCATTTTGGGATTATGATACCTATACCACCGAGCAGGAATTAAAGGCAAACATAAGTTAAGGATATGTGAAGAGCTTGGATTTGAACCCGTAACCATTGGTTTCATGAGCTCTAACCAATGGCACATCTCTCTGTGCTCATAATTATTAACATAACAATGACGTGGCATAGCGATATATCATCAACATAGACCTATTATATAAATAATATAGAATATTTTTTATTGGTTTGTATATGCTATCTTTGGTTACGATTTCCGCTTTGACCATTGGACTATCTCGCCTTGCAAAATGATCAGTTCTCCCACTTAATATTTCAAATTGGTATTTTCTAGACTAAATCAAAAACTTATGGTTATTATTTTTTATTCGTCTTCTTCAAAGAACATAAATTTTACGTCTGCCGCGTGTTATAATGCATACCTCTAGAGGACCTTCACAGAAATCTAAGATCTTGTTCTTACTGCTCATTGACCTTTCCGAAAGAATTTTTATGGGATAGACTGACGTCTCGCACTGGGATCTCAAAAGTTACTTTTACTATATAGAAAAGTTGTCAAGCGAGTCCGTGTCGAAGAAAAATTTAAACCATATGAAGCCCACTAACTCTGTTCGCTTCCAAGGTTGACTGGTTTTTGCGATATGATTATTATTTTTTATAAGCCGGTTCCTATGTATCGGTAATTCGATTTTGGCATCCGCAATTACGGTTCAATTTTTTTTTTATTTGATTTCAATGGAAGTATTTTTAGTTGTTTTCGGAAAAAAAAAGATAATTTATTGTAAATAAATTTCCAGTATAGAGAATAGCTCGAAGTATGAAATATTTATGAATGTATTTTAAGATAAATAGGAGATATAAAATAAAAATACGTCATTAAAATACTTGACATGGTTATCCTTTCTTTAATACTTGTAAAAATATTTTTAAATAATATAAAAATACTGCTTACCAAGTATTATAAATAAGAACTTTATAACTGTCAAAGCACTAACACCAAACGCAGCGCTGGTGCCGCCCGACCTCAGTTCACTCACCCCGGCCTGACCACTCACTTTCTACCACTTCACCACTTCACCACTTCACCACCGACCACCACCATTACCGAAAACTATATTTTGCGTAACTAAACACGGTTAATTTTTCTATATTATTTTACAAACACTAAATTACACCGGTTAGCTACGTCGCGGTGACTCGACAGTGTTTTCCGTCTTGCTCACACAGGTTTTTGAATGGTGTTGCCGTGTAGTAAATATGTAATTCAACCTACGCTTAATTAAAATAAATCATTTAATTTTTACTTTAATATTTATTTCAATTTTTAATCTTTTATTACTAAAGGTATAGATTTATGATTTAGACTAAAACTTCTTATAATTTATGGTATTTATTGATTATTTTAATATAAATAATACATCGATTAATATTAAATCTTCTTAGGAATAAATATTAGAAGATTCCAATAAGAATAATAATAAACAAAATCGTTTCCTTAACGTAATGGAACTAGTTTTATTAATAAAATAAAGATTTAAGGTTTTTAATAATATTAATGAAGTACTTTAACTATCATTGCAAACGTATCTCTTAAACTACAAGATCATTTTCTTTTATTTATATTTCTTTGTATTTTTAGGGAGCTTTAAGGCAGTAAACAGGTATGACATCTAGCAAACGATACTGAGTAGTTTTAATGTACCTATATTAGGATATTACTAAAGTATATATGTAATATATACTATATGTAGTTCCTTCCCAATATTTTTGGTTTTATTTCTTTCCTGAAGAAATACAATTCTTGTTTTTAAAAATGAAAGTGGTCTTAGTTCCTCTTTGAAATATTAACTATTCACCCGTAAAAATCTTGTCAAGATGGGTTCGACGGTTTCAGAGATTACCCGGATCAAACAGACAGACGGACGAAAATTAAAAAAAACTATTTTATGTTTGAATATCATGTAAATTCATACATATTTATTAATACTGTATTATTTTGATATTTGACGAACAGATGATTATTTTTTTTTTATTTGTATGGATTCACAAATGCTGTCAAACAAAACGATGGCGTGGAATATTGAATGATGGAGAAATATGTCCCCAAAGAATTCTTACTTTATATACAATGTATTTTTGTTTTTTTTTTATTTTTAAAAATAAAATGATATAAACATCAATAGTCAATGTATTTTTAATAAACACTTTGTAAATTATTCCTTAAACGAAGCTAATGCAATTAACAGGCAACACCGCGACGTAACCTCAAAGGCTGTGTCCAGCGGTAACGTAGACAGGTCGTACTATACTTAACTCGTTCCAGTACTTTGACAAAGTTGTAATAAAACAATTCGTCACCGACTTTAGAACTCTGTCACATAAAATAAATTTCTTTATTTCACTTGCATTTGATTTGGATAGCGCACTGTATCCAATTTTCCGATTATTAACTGTTATTCTATTATAAGCTTTAAGGTGTTGTCTTAAAGGTGTTTCTTGTTTGTTTTAGTTATAGAGCAGTGTTCGTTGCTTTGAGGAAGCCATTCTCCGTTCTTAATCACATTAAATGGGAAAAGCGCTATGCAATCGTATTATTGAACGGGCTTAACAATCGTTGTGTAATAAATTTTTATTTAAAATTACACCTGTGATAATAACAATTCATTCGTCATTACCCGATTGCGACGCAGAAAACTGTGTAATGTGTTTAACTAGTAACATATCCTATAACATCAAGTCGATCTATTATATTTAATTTACCGACAAGTAATAATCGTAATTGTTAAATATTAATAACGCATTAAAAAATCAACGATAGTAGAGACTAGATTGTATGTTGAAGTTAAGATACCACTAAAAATTACAGATTACGATAAAAGCACGATATATATTATAAATAAACATTAAGCACATTAAAATTCTGCTGGCCTGGATTTTAACCCACAACCAAATTAAGATGCACGCGTTCTAACAACTGGGTCGTCCCGGCTTATCACAAGCAAAGTTCCATACCATAAGTTCAGTAGTCAGTGCCTTCATAAACTTACTACTTTAAAGGTTCCTATCCAGGTCCGAGATGGCCCAGTGGTTAGAACGCGTGCATCTTAACCGATGATTGCGGGTTCAAGCCCAGGCACGAACCACTGAATTTGCATGTGCTTAATTTGTGTTTATAATTCATCTCGTGCTCGGCGGTGAAGGAAAACTTCGTGAGGAAACCTGCATGTGTCTTATTTCAACGAAATTCTGCCACATGTGTATTCCACCAACCCGCATTGGAGCAGCGTGGTGGAATATGCTCCAAACCTTCTCCTCAAAGGGAGAGGAGGCGTTTAGCCCAGCAGTAGGAAATTTACAGGCTGCTAATGTATGTAAATGTAATCCAGGTCCACCCTATGTATAATAAAGGAAATGTTTGTAACTATGTATGTGTAACTTACGTAGTTTTGTTTCGCTCCGTCTCTTCACTCGCAGTTTGATCACACACGACGATATGCACTGAAACAAATTTAATATATTAGTATAAGGTAAAGGAGACCCGACCCCGGCTGAACTGGGAAGAGGGTTTGGACAAAGAAGAAAGAAGCAGAAGAATTTAACAACATAATTAAGAGGCTAAGGATGGTTTAAGCTGTCATTGATTTTTTAGCTCCTTAATTTGTGCTTATAATAAATCTAGTAAAATATTCTGACCAAAATTACGTTTGTCCGATGTAACTTTGTCACATAGTTCCTAGCAACTCATTTTGGAGTAATATGGTGTAATACCAAGCTCCAAAACTTCTCCCCGTGACAACAATTTATATTTTCAAGTAACCCATACACGCCCAAACGCAAAAGCGTTTTAGTAATTATAAATTCGAACCGATCACGCTGTTCACGTGTAGGAATTTCCTCCAAATCGTCGTGGAGTTTTCCTCACGATATTCCTGTCACTACGTGTACTTTAAAATATATTATTTATTTTAACCTGTGCTTAGATCTCCCGACTACGGTCATTTAACCTTCTAGAGTCTTGATTAGGAATTATTTGTATGAACGAGAAAAGAAGAACAGAAATTTATCAGACAGGTATATATCGACAGAAAGCTGTTCTAAAGAAATTTGAAGTAAAAAAACTGGGTTCCATACCATTATCTATAAAAACGACAAAAAAATCATGACTTTTGTATATGATCTCTTTTGAGTATTTATTTTATTATGTTTTTTAGTATTTGTATTATAGCGGCAATAAAAATACATTATCTGTGAACATTTCAAGTGTCAAACTATCACGATTCATGAGATACATGCCTGGTAACAAACGGACAGACAGCGTAACCCTTTGGGTATAGAACCCTAATTGAAGCAACACTCTTTTAATATATCTTTACTTATTATTTAATATATTATAAATACAAAAGTAACTCTGTCCGTGTGTCTGTCTGTCTATCTGTGACTCTTTGACGGCCTCGCCACTGACCCGAATTTGATGCCTATGGCTAACACCTAACGACCAACCCCTAAAACGCGAGCGAAGCCTCGTGCGACTACTATTTTTATATGTACCCGAAGCTATGTGATTCCCACTAAGTAGATAAGAACTATCTCCGTTTGGGTCAATTTAAATTTTCACCAAAACCCTTACGTCTTGAACCACTATACGAGTAAAACTCAACCTAAGCTTTGAGTATCGTAGAAGCGAAACCAGCACCTAGTTTTGCTTCTTCCGTACCACCTTCTCTTTATTCTTTAGCAAACAATAATACTCTGTATTGCTGTGCTTCGGCTGGTGGTACAATGTGGTACATGTACATAAATAAAACATAATCAGCCTGTAAATTTCCCACTGCTGGGCTAAGGCCTCCTCTCCCGTTGAGGAGAAGGTATGGAGCATATTCCACCACGCTGCTCCAATGCGGGTTGGTGGAATACACATGTGGCAGAATTTCGTTGAAATTAGACACATGCAGGTTTCCTGACGATGTTTTCCTTCACCGCCGAGCACGAGACGAATTATAAACACAAATTAAGCACATGAAAATTCAGTGGTGCCTGCCTGGGTTTGAACCCGAAATCATTGGTTAAGATGCACGCGTTCTAACCACTGGGCCATCTCAGCTCTCGATCGGCTCGTGGTACATGTAGCAAATGCAAATCTTCAAGACATAAAAAACATGGAATTAGATTCAAATGATGAATTAGGATTTTTAAATTTGTCGTTTAAAGTAGGATTAACTATAGGAATTATTATATTATAAGTAACATCTATCAATATTTTCCATTCGATCGTTGATTAATCGTTTATGAATTCATAACAGTTAATTGTATTGGATATTAGAATGACAATTGCCATTTTCGAGGAAATATAATGATACTGTTCCTGTATTGATATAATATTAAATACGTACGTACGTTTTAACGTTAAATATTTTCAATTTATTTTTATCTATAAGTTTTTACATGACAATAACGTCTGAATATTTCGAAAAAAATTTAGGCTACAGGTGGCAAACGAGCAGGTGGCTCGCCTGATGGAAAGTTCCTGTTTGAGAAGTGCGTAGGCTCTGTTCTTGAAGGTTGACAAATTAAGAATCTAAAGCTGGTACCATAGAGTGATTATGCGAAGCAAAAAATGCCTTAAAAATTGCGCTGTTGTGTATTTTCGGACCTCGAGGTGGTAAGGATGATACTTCGAATTCTGACGCGAGGTCCGACGTTGAAATTCAGCAGCCGGGATTAATCCAAACAATTCCTCAGAATATTCCCCGTGAAAAATCCGATCAAAGATGTCTCAATACCACCAAATCATTTCATATTTAAGCCAAGGACCTCGGGTAGGAGCTGAAGTTCAACAAGCCGCTTGACCAACAAGAAATCTTCGCATACTTTTAGAAACTTTCTAAATCTTTTCCGTAAGTATAAAGACTACAGAGATAGTATCTTTAAAAACTGTAGTCGTTTCTAGAATAACTGCACAAATATGTACAATACATATAAACATATATATATCCGTCTTTTAAAGTAAATAATAAATAAATTCTAGTAACCAGTTTCTTTAATTTATTAATTAACAAAATCACTGCCATTTATAACAGGCAGCCCAGGCAATTTAGACTTAATGTAGTCCGAAAGCTGGAAACGATTTATATATTTTCCATTTTGCTCGTCAAAATTGTTAATTGAAGTTTACAACTACCTGTTTGTAGGGTGTCAATTTAATTTACAATATCTGATAATAAATGAAATAGTTTGTCAACACGACACTAAACGGGTCGAGAGTCCCGACTAGACAAAATCGATCGAATGAATTTATGTTACTTATTGAACGTCAAATTTTATTCAGATACTTATAATGGTGATATTTAGGTATTAAAGAGATAATTTTTTTGTCTAAAAACGTTTATTATACGTTACGTTACGTTTATATTACGTTTATTAATAAGTCTAAAACAATGTTTTAGATTTATTAATAAAATAGTTTTCGACCGCGTGACAGATGTTAGGTAAGTCATTTTCTCCAGAAAATGAGGATACAAAATGCTTATGCTCTAATTGTTTGAACACTAGAACAAAGAATATATATATTTCTTGTTTTCCATAGGTCGTATCTTTATGAGACCTTTAAAGTAAATTGCACTAAAAGAAAATACAATTATTAAAAAAACTGTCATCTTTTCCCCATAAATAACTCATTATAATATGGTAAACTTCAGCTCCATAAAGATGCATAGGAATCAAGAGCAATATCTGATTCATGGTAAAGTGTGTACAATATTTAACGATAATCCATTGTGTAGATAAGACAAAGTTTAAAGAATGAACAAACACACGGTCTCATTAATTTCATTATTAATAAAATTTGTACGATGAAAAGTGAGACATTTTGGCCCTCATCTAGTACTAGCAGGTAAACTTCTAAACTCTTTTCAGGAGAATATGAAAATTAATACCAATTTAGCTTTCCGATAAAATGTTGACTAAATCTTACATTGACTAACACACGTAATAATAAATAATTCTATCTACGAAACCTTACGAACAATGATCAAATCGCTACAAGATCTAGGCAATAAATCATCTTAATTTTAAAGATAAAATCATTTGTTTACCATGATAATATATACATATAACCTTCGCATACTTTCCGACACATAAACATATTTAAAATATAGTATATGTCGTCATATATAAAAGTTTTTTTATGAATTAATAAGGTGCTCTGGCAAATATGCCACATGATGGTAAATGGTCACCACCGAACATAGACATTGCCGTTATAAGAAATATTCACCATATGTAAGGGTACATAGCCAAAGCGCCACCTTGGAAAGTAAGATGTTATGTCTCTGGTGTTTGTGGTTACACTGGCTCACCCACCCTTAAAAACGGAACAGATCAATACCAATTATTACTGTTTGACAGTAGAATATAGGACGAATGGGAGGTAACCAAGACAAAGGTGTTTTATATAGTAAGTACATAATTTACTGTTTGTAACCCATTGTGAAAGGCTAATTTTAAGTATAAGGATTAACTGATGTATGCAATATGCATTGTAAATGCCTCTAAATCTTAGTGGTAATAGTTCGGATAAAACCTTACGACCTTCGCTCACCTCTTTGGGTCATTTTGGCTCAGCAAATTCTCGTTTAAAAATAGCATCTCAACAAGATTTTTATTAAAAGTTTTTCACAATGTAGCGGCATCCGCCATATTGATTTCCGGTAACACCGTGTGTCCTATTATACTCGGGCAGCTGTAGAAATCTAAAAACTTATATATGCTCTAATTGTTTGAAACTAGAACATAAAATATATATATATCTCTTTGTTTTACATAGATCGTATATTTACGAGAGCTTCCAAGAAAATATTGAACATTGTTGCTAAATTTTAACTGCCTACCACGTTTACATAACACTAAAGGAAAATACAATTATTAATATAATCGTCTCTTCACCTTTTACAAAATAAACCATTAAAATTAATAAGTGTCTTCTTTCAGCTCCACAGAGATGCATAAGGATCAAGAGATATCTTTAATTAATGACCTAATTCATCACCCGACGTGATACTGTATCATCGGTCTTTTGCTTATAAATAGAAGCCTAAACGACGACGCGTACAATATTTTATTTCTTATTTTACCCTTTTGCGTGATGAATTTTCTTTTTATCTGTTACTGATTAACAGATGTCCACATTTCTAACATCAAAAACAACGAATTTCCGTACAAAGTTTCGGCTTCCATTTAACCAACTTAGGCAGTGAATTTTGAAAAATCCTCTCGTAGAGCTTACTGCTTATGTATAGAAGGAATTCTTGTGCGAAATTTCATCATGTTGGACCCACCAGTTCAGGCTGTGCGTTGTATGTCCGACTGTCATTTTAAAATGTTATAAGGTAAATGTTAAGAAACCGGACTTAATTGATTGTTAGAAATAGTAAATTAACTTTTTCTGGAACAATTTAGTAATTACTGCTACGAAAATCTCCATCTCTATTATTTATTTAATTAGTTTAAGTAAAACTGATTACTATGAGCGTAGGCAGTGGCAGGAGTAGTTATGGACACAGCCTTTCTGGGAAATTATCTTATATGGTTATTTGGATCTTATATTCGAAGTTATCTGGATAACCCGTAGCTGTACTTAGTGCATAGCTAAATTGTACTAAAAACAAATGCTGAACGCCTTTTCTCGAGGCTCTTCATCGTATAGAATTGTAAATACCCCAAAATCCCAAACATTCACTCGCTTTTATACTAATTATTTGAAGACTGTTTTTTCTCTTCCATTGTTTAATACATATTTACATTTATCACTGTATCCTCTCGTACTTATTTTTTGTGTTACTATTTATACGCATAATTTTAAATGTTTTTTAATCAATACAAAGTCAAAATAATTTATGAATTCTTTATTTGTTATATCCTCAAATGAACCGCCAACAATAGCCATGATATTATATACTATTTTCATCGTGTATGAAATTTTAATACTCCCTCAACAAAGCTTTACTGATTAAACCCACTAGTAGAGTGGGTTTTATCAGATTAAATCTTTCATGTAATTTTCTGGATAAGGATTTTATTGCAGCTGCTAGCTATTTTTTTTTCATATTAATGTGATATTTTATTTGGATACAATCTCAGAAATTAATCAAAAATGAAGGAATCGGTGAAAAGAGACAAAAATCTCGGACCATGTGAATTTATAGGCGACAAGATTGGTCGGAGTAGCACAAATAGAGTACTTTGAATTTATAAAACTTGTTTACCTATGTAATGCTTCGTATTCTCTACTAAACGTGAACACAGAGCTATAAATCGTAGCTGTAAGTTTTTCAAACAATAAAACTATGAGAATTATTTTAATTAATAATAGTCAAACAACTACTGACAAACAAACAAATACTTCCTAAAAACTTTACTTATATATAATGCTTTACTAATAACATATATGATGACGTAGTTACATGTTTGATTAGAACGGTGAAATTACCGAACCATTCCGAAACAATTCATATATAGCTCAATATTATTGTTACCAAGTATCGCCTCACCGAAACTATACCGATATCATTTCAGCGAGGAACCGTTCTTTCGGTTGGCTCAGGCCCAAAACAGCGTGTCTAGTTCACAAGTCATTTGTGACAGAGTTGTAGTCAATGTAATAATAACATATGAAACTGTTAATATCTATTCTTCTATAGTAATATTATAAATGAGAAAGTAACTCTGTCTGTCTGTCTGTCTGTTACTCTTTCACGGCTAAAGCATTGAATTTAAAGAAATTTGTTACGATGTATCTTTGAACCTCAAGGATATCGGATATTTTTTATATCTAAAACCTGACGATCAACTCCTAAAACGCAAAGGAAGCCGGGTGACAACTATTAAAAATTAGAAGATAAATTATCTTCCTTATTTTTATTGAAGGAACAAAACGTACAGCTAAGAGTACTTACTACCTAGTTACTATTTGAGTAAAGTTGATATAATGTTCATAAGTAGAAAACGTTTTTGTTTAAATGTATACTATACGGATAAGTTCACTTTTCATATACCTAAGTCTGTGAACAGAAATATTACCAAAAAGTGTACCAAAAGAAAAAAAAAGTCATAATATCTTTAGTTTTTGTTTCTGCTGATCAGCAATTCCTTAGCTCGAAAAATAAGCTAAAAATTCGCTGCCCTGGATAATTTTGCGCGAGTTAGTGGCAGTTATACAAATGAGACATACTTCAGTCTTTATTCGAACCAATTTTAATAACTTATCCAAATGAAATAGGTACATAAGAAATATAATGATCGGTTGGTATTAATGGGCATAATATTAAGATTCAGTGAGATCAGGTATCAGCTATTAGCGGGGACTTTGTAAGATATTAATCTTTCCCTCAGATAATTTGCCAAAAATGATTGATTTGTAACATTCCTGTATTGAACTAGTAATTTAATTTAAACAATTTAAAAAATGTACTCGCTATTTCTTTATAAAGTATCATAGGTATGCAGAGGAGCACTGAGAAAGGATTCTTTAAAATTTAGCTGATGGGACGTAATTTATATGTCGTGTTGCAAGTATTTTAAGACTACAAAGACCATACGCTTTTGTCATTCGACAATCATTTTAAACACCGGAATAATTTATATTCTTTAAACTTTTTGCGGGCACTGCGATGAGTAATACATTGCTATAAAAAGGATATTATAATATAATACATTTTATCCCGGCTCAAATAATGAGCCAGATAGTAAATACACAGTTATTACGGTTGGCTCACGTCCAACCCCAGATGTTGGCTCCACAAGTCATTTGAACAGGGCCAACGTTGTGATTGACTGCGATCACGGGACATTAATCGATTCAAATTTACAATGCTAACGACATATGTTACATTAACATTACTTGCCTAAATATAACCAATTCTAGTTCGTTTTAATTTGATTGACCGCGTCTTGAATTTGGACATTTTATTTTGATTTGTATATCATTAATCGTGTAATAATTATTGGTGACATCTCAGAAACCGGAATTTTCCTCAAATGTAAAAGAGTTTTTAATCATCTGTGGTTCTGCCTATGCTTTTAATTTTACACGTTGATCCGCATGTCACTTATCACTTTTCTATTTCTATTTCTATATTATTACTTTTCTAAGTATTGTAAAGTACGAAAATTTGAAACGAAATCTTCCTTTTATGGTACGGATTTCCGAAAGGTATTTTAGCTCGGTTTTTGGTAAAGGGTACATTTATACCCATTCAATACTTAACTTTCAAATTGAGTAATATCGACAGACACAATCTTATTTAACTTGTATAGTTGTGAATTAAAATCCTTTCTAATATTAGACAATATTGAAGATATTGCGTATCATGAAATCAACGATTTTATTTATTACATAATCTTTAAACTTTAGTATATATTTCATCTTGAAATTGTTGTTTCATTTTCAAACGAATATCTACTGTATTTCTTGTTGACTGTTCTCGATGAAATCAATATTCCAAAACGGGAATAGAATTAAAATATAATTAAATGTATGTCATGAGAAATATGCCTCTAAAACTAATCAATTCAAGTTATCTCTTACAAGAATGGTAACAAAGCCCCAAATTATTTAAGGAATTACTAACATTCATTTTACCCCTCCTTTTAAGCTTATCGCTTGTGTGAGAAATGGTAACAAATATGCGATTTTTAAAACTCGACAAAAATTAAACACAAAGTTACCTTGTTCTTAAAAGGCAGTCAGAGTTTGCTGGGGAAAATTACAACAACTCAGGTAACCAAAAGAGTTAGAGAAGAGGGTGGACACACGACAACACCTACAGGCGAAGATCACCTTTTATCTTCGAGGCCCATTTGCTTTTCAATCTTAGAAATATGATAAAAATAGAATCGCCATACGGTTTGCTAGGTGATATCCTGGGTAGGTTGCATTGTAAATATATTTATAGACATATAAATTATAATATGAAGTAACCGAGTACTTATCAAGGTGATGTTTAGTTAATTTCAATCGTAATTTTAACGTATTACCAACATAAACATATATATAAATTAGATATTATCGGTTAACCCTTTGAAATTGTGCAAAATGTGCAACTACAAGACTCGTTATTCTTGAAATAATGTTTTACTTATTACAACTGTATTTTACAAATAATCAAGAACTAGGTATTTTCGGCGACACAGGCCTATCTTAAGGATAGTGCACAAGTTTGTGCGTAAAGATGCGTGCACATTTTACCCCCCCCGCTTTTATAATCTGACGCGATTGAAGATATATCAGGCGCGAGGTACTGTGTGCTTTCCGAGGCACCGGAGTGATGATCATTTCTTACCAATAAAATCTTTCGACTAATGAACTAGACTGATAATCAAAATTATTTTAAATACGCTAAACACGAAAAATATACACATACTAACTTGTTACATTATGCACACTTGTACAATAACGCGTTAGCGATTGACGGTTGTTTATTTTACCTTCGAGTTCGAGATTTGAAAAATAAATAAATCAGCGGAACGTATTAGGATTAATTTACTAGCGGTAGCGGCGCTGGCGGTATTTGGATATTGGCTTGAAGAGCCGTAATGGCCCAGTAAGAGATGAGAGCAGGGCCAGATTATTCAGTGAATGTGTAGGTAACTGGAGTCCCATATTAGCTAGGGGCTTCAATATGATGGCATAACTGCGTCAAATAGTATTAAAAATCGTATTTTTGAATCGAGGGTGCCTCGAGGATTATTATACATTGTTTAAGGGTACTTGTCTAATTCCGCCCTAAACAAGAGAGATAGTTTAATAGTTAAAACATCTGATATATTATTTTACTAGGATAATGTAAAACGTCGAAAATAACCTATAAGGATTGAAAGAATCGCTGCCACAGGTATCGAAATCGTATTAGAGCAGCCTAGTGGAACAAACGAAATCTCTTTCTCAAGATCAGAGAACAGAAGGAGTCTTAAACTAATTTATTTTCATATAAAACATCAGCCTCTTCATGGACTGCATACTATTATTGCATTAAATTATAGCAAAATAGGAAGTATAATGAATGATAAATAAATTGGAAACATAAATAAGAAAATTATACATAATACTTCACAATGGCAAATCTAATGTTGTTAAGATTTAATTATTACATAAGATGTGCTCGGAGTTTTTTGACCGATAAATAATCATTATAAGATTAATTATTCGGATAATTCTGTACGTATAATGCCACGGAGGTTGTACACAGTATCTCTAAGTGTTTAATACATTTTTTCGTAAGCAAATAATATTGGGGGTTTTACTCAAATTATACATATGGATTTATTACAGATTGGTATTTTGTAAATCTTTTTTTAAAGCATTTTTTAAAGAAATAGGAGAAAAAAACATTTATTTGAGAAACTGGTTTATATTTATATCAATACAACGTGTAAGCAATTTTAGAGACTCGTTTTAGTGGAATTAGTTTACAGTTACAATGAAATTCAGTTACAAGATTGAGTCAAATGTTAACAATAAAATCATGTAATAACAAATGGCAAATTAATGAAAATAATTTGAAAAGATCTGTTTAATTCTATATTGATTACTAAAATAATCTTGTGAAAAAATACCCACAGATAATATAGGATATCTTTTGATTTCTTCTGTCTATTGGCATTAGAGCAGGATGGACGATATCATTTTGTATGAAGACAATTTATGTGCTTTTTATTCCAAAAAAGTCAAAATGTAAAATATTTAGTCTAAACTTTTTATTGATTTAAATGTAAAGAAATTTATGACGATGTCCTGACAATTATCTGCCACAGCGGCCACTAAATGAGATTAGGCTTCTGGGCAGGACATATTATAGCGTACATTTGAGTTCTTAAGTCCAAGTGCTCACTCTCATAATTTGATGGAATCATAAATCAGACATAACTCTTATAATCACACACAAGAACCATGACTTTTCGTTCTTTTCGGGGCTCAGGTGTAAACACTGCCATATTCGAAGGCGCTACTGAGAACTTCTACCAATAACTTTTTTACCCGACCGACCCCAACCTAACTAACCTTATATACGAGTATATAAACGGATATAACGAAATTATGTTCTCATTTGCTCTTACTTACACCCTTAAATGATTATTTTGTGATTACCTCGTGTATGTGACTGAGGACCTCAGTACGAGTCATATCCTCAAGTCTTGTTTCGTTCACGTCCATGATTTCATCCGCCAACTCCAAATTTTCCCAGTTTCCAGCTGAAGGGGATCCTATAAAGTAGTTTTTAAATTTTAATACGATTAAAACTCAATAAAATAATTTGAAAAGCTTTATTATCAAATATTCTTTTGAAAGCAATTTTTTTTTAAGATTTGTAAATATTTAAAAATAATTAATAAATAATATTTCATTTATTAATAAGTATTTCAAAATTTTTAGGAAACATTT
This sequence comes from Vanessa tameamea, assembly GCF_037043105.1. Classification (NCBI taxonomy): domain Eukaryota; kingdom Metazoa; phylum Arthropoda; class Insecta; order Lepidoptera; family Nymphalidae; genus Vanessa; species Vanessa tameamea. The sequence goes on from NC_087323.1 coordinate 11,152,798, forward strand.
CGTTTAATATTTTTTTAGAAAGCAACGCAACTACTTCTGCGTTAATAATTATTAATTTTGAATAGAATAAGTTATAACTTACCATATAATTTAATTTTATTATCCTTGGTTTGAACAACTATAATAACATATCCTTCTAAATCGACCGATTTACATTTAACAGTTGTCATTTTGTCGATCGCATTGATCTGTGTTGTGGGTGCGTTAAAAGAATTCATCTTGAATATTTTATAAATCAAACCGTACACATAAATAACCTAATGATCTCTCGCGACACCATAAAAAACCTTATTTATTCTCACTAATATTTGGTGTTAATTTTTTCTACTATACCAGCGTTTACGCCAACACCACTTCAGCCAATATCTCTTTAAAATAAAACTTTTGGAAATAAGCATTTTGTTGATTATGCCCATAATCTACACATTAACCCGGCGTGGATAAATCTACCATTGTATATTATTTTCACGTTTCCGAATTTATTCATAAACACTTCATTTAAAAACTGTCACCTTCACTTAATTTAAATTGAGGTTATACGTAGTTTTTCTTCTTAATCACCCATTTTCTAAATTGTAAGCGTGTTAGCGAAGTGTCTACGGAATTTTCATTGGTTTTTCACTATGTCATGTCACGTTTTACACTTTTAAGGTTGTTTTGCACTGTTATTTGTGTAACATTACGTTTTTTTGAGATCATTTGTCGATGAATGTAATGGTGGATATATTTAATTGGTATTTTGGTTTATTAAACTAATATTTTAAGGCGTTTAAGCGTTATTTGAGGTTGAAAATCGGTCCCACGTCCCGCGGGCTGGGTGGTCGCCGCGAATGGATACAGCCATCCCATTTTCGCGCGATCAATAATGCTCCCTACCCAGCATCCCTAGTCTGTCAATGAGATGTGAACGAGTAACTTAGTTCTATTTCATCTCTTGAGTATTTTTTAAATGTTGTTAATGGTTATTATTTAGTAAAAAAATATAAAGAAATAAATAAAAGTTGGAATTTATTTTTAAAAAAAAAAGCAGGTCCCACCGAGATTTGAACTCGGATCGCTGGATTCAAAGTCCAGAGTGCTAACCATTACACCATGGGACCTCTTGGCTATGATGTTGAAATAACTCTTCAAATTGTATTTTTTTTATTTAGCAATAATTATTTAAAAAATATTGATAATATTCAATATGGCTTAATTTATCTTAGCTCTATATAAGAAAAGAAAGATGAACATCTAAAAAAAACAAAATAATATTAAATTACAACGTCTCAAATTTGTTAACCGTATACTAGATGGCGTGACAAATCCTCAAATCGTGTTGCGCCATTCACGGCAGTAGCAGAATTTCTAAGACGATAGCTCCATCTGTGAGAAATTTAATGAAATAGATAATTATAATTGCAGCTAAAGAATATCATTTACGACGAGTATTAAAAATATTATGTGTACAAAGTGTCGTCAATAAAAGTCAGTTAATAATATATTTAAAAATAAATCAAATAAAAATTAAACAATTATATTTTTCATAAACAAATAATATGTCAGTATTGTAAGAATATTATGGTAACATCATATGACAGTTTGTCACTGACTTCGCTGTGGTATGGTTGTCATTTCGTCCGTCTATCGAATAAAGTGATAGATGAATGGAGAATAATTAACATCATTGCAGCAAGTCTGACATTAATATTAACATTACGATAACGATCACTGCGACCGCGCGAACGACCAAGTGGATTCGTGATAAACGCTTCTACACACCGCCATGATCGATGTGAAAAACAAAGATGGCGGAATAATACGGTGATCATAACCAAACGTTGTGGACTGTGGTAGTTATGTACGGTGGTGGGCGGAGGTCACAGCGGTGTCGCGGCGCCTGAGCGAGGCGGAGCGCGATGGCCCGGCCGGGGTGATGCCGCCGCGGCCAGCGGCCGGCCGCGCGGCTATGGCGGCTGAGGAAGATCGTCCGCCGCTCCCTCTGTTTACCGCCGTTTACGACTACATAGCGCAAGGAGAGGACGAGCTCTCCTTGCGTCGGGGTGAGATCGTCGAAGTCCTGTCGAAGGATGCTAACATATCGGGGGACGAGGGCTGGTGGACTGGTAAAATCGGCGATCGCGTTGGCATCTTCCCCGCCGTGTATGTTACCGACGACGACCCCCTGGCGGTCACGTCGGTGATAGGAGATGTCGACCCGCCCCGAGTATCATTTTCTGAGCTGAAACTGGAAGAAGTGATCGGGGTGGGCGGCTTCGGTAAAGTGTATCGCGGTTACTGGAACGACGAGGTCGTGGCGGTGAAAGCAGCGCGCCAGGACGCGAACGAAGATATCGAAGTGATAAAAGAGAGTGTGTTGCAAGAGGCGAAACTGTTTTGGATGTTGCAACATGATAATATAGTGTCTCTAAAGGGTGTGTGCTTAGAGGAGCCCAATTTGTGTTTGGTGATGGAATACGCGCGTGGAGGTCCTCTGAATAGAGTGCTGTCAGGTCGCAAGATTCGGCCTGGGATCCTCGTGGATTGGGCGATCCAGGTGGCGCGAGGGATGGCCTATCTTCATGTCGACGCACCTATTTCGCTTATTCATCGAGATCTGAAGAGTTCCAATGGTAAGTATCAATATTATATTAAAGATACTCATTAAATTTGTAACACCAATCATGCCACTTATCTTTCAAGTATTAAACATTATTACTATTCTTGTTAGGCAGGAAATAACTATGAATATTAAATTAAATGCATTTTACCCTAAAAAATTTTTTTAGTTGATTACCAAGCCTCTAATGTCGTTGACCTATTAATATTTAGTGGTAAAGGTCCTTGAGAACTTTTATCATTAAAGGTCATAGCCCACTTAGTGTTATCAGCCGGGAAATGGTGCATTCCTTACTGATAATTATCCACAGATAACATTCATTGTCAATATCTCTTCGTACATACTCAAGGCTAGCATTCTTTAACATCAAACACTTGATTTGGTTATAGAAATAACATACTGTAAATATTTAATAGGTACCGATCACACTTCTAAGTTAGGGAATATTAAATTTAAGTATTCACCTAACATATATCTAATAATCAGTAGAAAGGATGTTCTTTAATGTTTCTCACATTTATATTGTATATATATTACATTAATGTTAGTCAAAATGTAACTTTACACGGGAAACATTTAAGACACTTATTTTTGCTTGATTTTAAATGACATTTAAAATAAAATGTTAATATCCTAATTAGGATACTTTAAAATTAGTGTTAAACCTGCCATACCTATATTTTGCATAATAAACATTAATCAACTTAAATGCTCACAAAAAATTATTAAATAATTTGTTAATTTTTGTATAAACTAATAAATTTATTAGATAAGATTTTTTTATCGTATCATTTTATAATATTATATAGAACAAAAAAAAAATATGTATGTATAATTTAAAAGTCATTACAGAACTTACACGAGAATATTCATGTCGTCTATGAATTTTATTCCATCTGTTTGTCTATGACTCTTATCATGATTGCTACTTAAAGTAACTACAAGTTTTTCGGCATAAAAATGGAAAACAATACCCTTATTGAAATATATATATTTTTTTATATAAATCTTCATTCAACCTCCATGGATAGAGCAATCACACCTTTGTGTAATTTTATTGACATGTAAATAAAAAGTAAAAATTAAATGTGGAATCACATTTAGAGTTTAAATATTCCAAAGATTGTACTATTTATATATATAAGCTTGTTTGAAGGCAAGTATATCCACATCTACAATGTCAAGTAAGACTTATGCAATGCTGTCATATTGTTCAGCCCACGTGAGCTTTTAAATAATGCTACTCCCACACAGGGATATTAATCAAATTTAAAATGTATGCAATATTTGTGTTGCACTATTGTCTGACCTCTTGACATGTTACTTATTTTAATTACATTTCTATTTGAACCTTGTAATTATTTTTTAAACAGTTTTTATTCATAATGCAATAGTGCTCAAATCAGTTTCAAAAACATTTCACAATTAATTTTATATTCGTAGAAAACTATAAAGAATGCTCTCTATCCAAGTATAAAATAGTTATAATATAAAGACTAAATGCAACCCTAATAATTGGTGCTAAGTGCATTTACACATAATGGCAAAATTAATATTAAATGTGAGTAACCACAAAAAATTCAAATAACAATACTTACTAGTTTTAAATAGGAGTTTTTTTTTAAAGCTGCAAATGGTATTAAATACTTATTTCATATTAATGCCAATATAACCTTATTTTTAACAGAACCATTGTACTGTATAAAGATTTTTTATATTACCCAGTAATATACGGATTTCCATCCTAAGTACTGGAGGCTTGTCTCATAAGTAACGATGCTAAACACATGTATTCTATAACTTAATAAACCTTGTATACCACTGAAGTAGCGTTGCGAGCTGCAATAAATTTTAACGTGTATTTCACACGTCTAAGTTGATTGCCTCGTTACTCTAGTAGCTAGATATAAAGCCGCAGATCCCAAAGTTCGAACCGCAGGTCGGTCCGATAAAAAGTAATTGGGTTTTTCTATCTAAAAATTCTCAGTTACAGCCCGGAATCTCGAAGTTGGAAGTGTGTACACTCAGAGTTTTAAAAGAGTTTCTATTTTCATCGTCTATCTGCGTTGCGTAGTATATAAATCAAAATACTCTTTATTGTACACCAGTAAACATAAGGTTGAATCACATTTAAGAAAGATGCACAAGAGGCGGGCTTATCGCTAAACTGCGATCTCTTCCAGGCAACCTTAGGGTAGACGAAAGAAACAGATATAGAAAGAGGTAGAGGTGTACAAGGCAGATATAAACATAATATATGAATACATTACAGTGAAATAATAATATATTTAAAATAAAATAATGTACAGTACCTGGTAGCTAACAAGCATACATATATGTATGTATCTCGTTAGGTATAAATTATATATAAAATTAAACTGAAATTCTCTCGAACTAAATACAACATTAAAGTGCAAGATAGTATTGTTTCAAGATAGTTTTAAATGAAGCAAGTGATTGTGCACGTCTTACTTCAACAGGAAGAGAGTTCCACAGACGAATAGCCTGAACAGTAAAGGAATTTGTGTAGAATGAAGTCGAATGAGGAGGAATTTTTAAAAGTAAATTATCTTCAGAACGAAGCGTCGATTATGAGTAGTACATAAAAAATTAAAATTCTCCTTTAAATAGAGCGGAGTTGAAGGATGAAAAATAATTGAGTAAAGTAGATGGAGAATATGAGTATTCCTGCGATAGCGAATTGGGAGCCACTTGAGTTTTTTGCGAGAGTCGGAGATGTGATCATATTTACGAAGACCAAATATGAAACGAATGCAAAGATTTTGAAGACGCTCGAGCTTGTTTAATTGCTCCTCTTTTAAGTCAACATAGCAAGTGGCAACATAATCGAGAATTGGTAATATGAGGCTCTGTGCAAGCGAAATTTTAGTGGGAATTGGTAGAAAGTTTCGCAACCTTCGGAGCGACCCTACAGCAGAAAACATTTTTTTACTTAAGTTACTTATATGTGGTTCCCACGATAAATGTTGATCAAAAATAACCCCTAAATTTTTACAATTTGTGCTAAACGGTATGTCAACATTATCCAAGCGAACAGTGGGTAAGTCAGAAAAAGAAATGCGTGATATTAATTTAGAACTCCCGATGATTAAAACTTGGGTTTTGTAGCGTTTACCTTTAATCCAAAAGATTTTGACCATTTAGCAATTTTATCTAAATTGTCATTCACTAAATAAATAGTTTTAGCTAAATCCGAAACTTTACTTAGTGAGTAGATTTGAAGATCGTCTGCATACATGTGGTAAAGAGATGTAATATGAGAGGAGATAGAATTAATAAATATTGAAAACAAGAGAGGGGATAACACGCCACCCTGCGGCACGCCAGCAGTTATAGGAGACCAGTTGAGAAAGAACCGTTAACTCCAACAGGCTGCCGACGCCCACGCAGGTAAGAATAAAACCAATCAATTACTTGTGGAGATATGTTAAAAGACTCGAGGACAGCAAGAAGGATATCAAAGTCCACGGCGTTGAAGGCATTACTAGAATAGAAATGGGACGAAAATCAGAAAAAGAAGATGGATTTGTTTTTTTTGGAAGAGGTAATATTCGCGTCCTTCCAGGAATCAGGATATTTACCAGTATTAATGGAAAGGTTAAAAATGGAAGTGATAATAGGAGAAATAATGTCCAGGATAGGAACGATCATTTTACGACTAATGCAATCCGATCCAATAGCGTCACAATCAATTGCCAGGATATTCTTCTTAACATCACACTCAGTAAATTGATTAAAGACAAGCAGGAAAGTCAGGAGTGGATTTAGCTGAAATTTCATTTAAAGTGTTACACTTAGTAGTGGTATCGAAGGTTTCAGAACAAGAGAAATGCTCATTGAGCTTCTTTAAATTAAAATTGGAAGAATTTACACTTTGAGTAGCTTTTCCAACTCCTAAAGACTTGAGAAATTTCCAGACTTTAGCTGGTTCTTCCTCTTTAGAAACAGATTTATGAATGTGGCGTCGTTGACTGTCTCTACACATCATGTTGCAACGATTTCTCACCTTTATATATTTTATACGGTTGTTGTCAGTTGGATTAGTTTTATATTTTAATGTGGCCCGATTTTTTTTTTTCTTGAATTAGTCTAATTTCTTGAGTAAGCCAAGGCGCTGGAAGGTGTTTTATTCGGACCGGTCGAATTGGTGTGTGGACATCATATAAGTTAGGTAAGTAGGAGTTAAAAGCCTTGTCCTGCTCGTGACGGATTTGCAATTGAAGACTTCAGCCCAGTCAAGCTTAAGAGCATCTTCCCTGAGAGCATTCAAGTCAAGTCAGGACCTACAGTTCTTTGGGTTTGCGACAGGTCAATAATAGAAAAAGGAATGTGGGTACGAAGGTATAACACCACCACCTTGTCGGCCTACACGATCGTTCCGAATTAGATTGAAGCCAGGGAGCGCGAAGGAGATTGACGGTAAACAAGGCTTTAGCCATGTCAATCAAAGGGAGACAACATATCAGGATAGTGTGCAGGAATACTCTGTGCGTTAATATGAATTACATTGAACTTTTTTAAGCTATCAGCGAAATTAGAATTAAGAGTTTCACTAAGCGAGGGAATACTATAAAAACTACCATTGCTGCTAAATGCATCAGAAATGGTACTGCAGGGAGAAAAAGACAGAAAGGTATTGTCTGCGTCTTCGTTAAAGCAAGACATAGTGTATAATTAGGAAAAATATAAATATAAAAACAAGATCGAATAAACAAAAAAAAAATGTAGAAAATAAATGTAAAAATACATAAATAAGTAAATATTATAATAATTAATAGTAAAAATAAATGTAAAAATAATAAAATATTAAAACTCACACCCGCCAGCTGCTTTGGAATTCACAATAAGAAAATTAAAGAATGAAAACAAAAACATATCTACAAAACACTCATAATCTGGCCACAACATTGATATTTAAAATTTAAAATTTAAAATAAAAATAAAATAGTATACATCAACAGGAATAACCTGCTCAAAAACTAAGAAGCCAGTGCGTAAATTTACGATACCTATGTTTTAATGACTGTCAAAGTGTCAATGTCATCCTAAATATTTTTAACTATGACTCGTAACGTAAACAATAATAGTGATAAAAATTTCAAGAAATAAGTGGGTAAAAAAGAAAAATATTTACGAAAAGTTATTATTACCTATTTTCATCACAACTCTTTTGAACTGAAACATTTTGAGGTGGAGACTTGAAAGTTGGAATCAAATTGAGATCCGTTAAACATTCGATGCGATGTTTTGAACCACTGAAGCTATAATATGTACCCATCCGTCTCGACTCCAGCATTTACCAATACCAAAGCGTTTTCTTGCCTCGAGGAATACCGCATGCCGGGATTTAGTCAGAAATTCAGACTCAGTTATACCCGTACCTTTGAGTCTAGTTTTAGCAAACCAGACCTTGTCCCTCGTTGTAGCATCGGAGAATTTTACCAGAATAGGTCTAGGTTTCTTCTGAGAAGGCTTGCCTAAGCGATGACAACTTTTTATACAAGCAGTGGAGAAATTTGACAAGTTCAAATGCTGCGTAACAAGGCCTGCAACACGAGCTGTAATGTCTTCTGAACGATCTTCCGCAACTCCATGAAACAAGAGCACCTTACGACGTCTGTGCATTTCTGTGCGATCTAATTCCCTTGCAAGGTATTCAATCTGCCTTTGTAGACCATTTAAAGCAATGAGAATGAATGTCTCGAAATTGTTGAATTCAGATGCAAGAGAGGTTGTAGTCACTGGTGATGATGTTCTGTGTAAGTCTTGCTGGAATTCATTCATTCTGTCATTAAACATATTGGCCATCACAGCAAGAGATTCTTTTAAGGACTCCATATTGTCATTAAGTGTCAATGACTAGTTATAAGGCACGGAAACTTATGTTTTGAAGTAGTAGGTGAATTTTAAAAGAAATAAGCTTCTCGGTGGGTGTGGCAGTTAATCACATGTACATATTTTATTAACACAAACTATTAAAAGTGAATATTAACTATTAAATATGAAATAATTTGCAATTTAAATTGATGTTGCTTATTTTTTCACTCCTACCCGAAAAAAAAAAGTATATAAAGAAAAGGTGTAAATATATTGTCTAAATTTTAATGATACAAGTGAAGTTTAATCCAATAAACGATCCATTCTGACGTCATGGCTAAAAGCTAATAGTATATTATGAGTCTGTACAAAAATCTTTACCTACTTTTTACCTCTATCGTGGTTGAATTCTGAATTGAAAGTCAAAGTTTTTCTGGTAAATTAAACAATATTTTTAAATCCCTGCTGGCGAGAGATTTATTTATGTGGATAGTGGCCCTTATAGGTAGAGCTCGGAAATAGGCATCCCTTTGCGACGGCGTCCCGTGGCACCCTTTCTGTTTCAATCAGTTGAAAGCTTCCTGTCATCCCGCAGACTCCCGCTGATGGGGTATTGAAGGAGGCGAACGCCATTTTGACTTACAAATAGTCTTATAAATCCTCTTTAAATCTTACCAGAGACAAAGAGTTCTTTAAAAAAATTCGTATCGATTTTTTTTTATTGCTTTTCTTAATGATTGAAGACTAGTATCTTATTATGTAATTATTTGGTAGAAAAATTCACTTATTATACCGACTTCACCGACAATCACGATTAAACGAGCTGATTCAGTATGAAATCTAAGTTTTAAAGATACAAGAAACATGAAACTTTAATATGTTTTATAATATTGCACAGTGAAGCTGATATATCTTATTCTCTAAGACATAACCTTACTAGGATGGAAAGCATTCGTTATACTAACAATCTAAACTGCCGAGATACAGTCTAAATTTGTCGAATTATATTGCTTTTTTTTACTGTTTGTAATATTTAAGAACTTATTGGATAAAACGGAGACTGTCACTTTGCGAATGCACTCGTCTATTATCTTCGATCAATTTAAAAAAAAAAAAGAAAGTTATGAAAATAAATTAACATTGCGAAGTCTGTATCGAAACGGGTTTATATAAAATATATAGATTAAAATGTATGCAATGTCGTCATATAAGCCACGGCGAGAGTGACGTTGATTGCTGCCACATTTTCACAAATTACTCCGGTAAAATATGAGTTGAACATTACGGAATATATCGTGTTTCGGAGTTCGTTTTTTTGATAAACTTTTAGGTTAAAATGTGACTTGCATTTTAGAAAAAAAAAAAAATAAAGAAAACTTTTTATTGCTAACATACATACGGAACAAATGAAATAATGGCAATTTAAATTTCGCATAATGTGTAACATCTTTGGAATATAACAAAATTAATTGTTTTAAAAGAGAAATGCTGATTGTTTAAAAAAAATGTAGAATAAACATTTGCTTGTTATTAAATAAATTTTTTTTATGATAGTATCAGTCAATTTTATGTTTTCTCTAGTTGTCTCTCTAGTAGTAGTAGTTTTATTAGTTGGTCGTCAGTTGTTAGGCATACAAAATAGCCAAGCTTGCTTCATAGCAAATCTCATTAAATTCGGTTCAGTAGTTTGGCCGTGAAAGAACAACAGACAGACTTACTTCGTTAGTGCATAGATCTATACCGCGTGGACGAACATTTGACATGACTAGGAATATAACTTTCGCATTTATAATATTACTATAGATAAACACAAAACATATAAGCAAGATAATCTGCATAATGCAGCAAAATTTATACAGAACCGCACGCGAGACTAAAAAGAGGGGAAGAGCAAGAGGGTGAGTCCGGAGTTAGAACATTGCCAAATTAACTTTAATACAAATAGCCGTTTTTGGCTACGAAGCTAGAAATCTAGCCGCTCAAGTACTGATAAAGAAATAGCATTGACATATACGTGTAGCGAAAACATTGCGCTGAATATTCTTTTTATATAAATTAAGACGATATTTCAAATAATATAAAGTTGCGTTTTGAAATTAACTTTAAAAATACTTTTAAAATGATGATTCAGACGTGCTTATAAGAGCCTACTTGAATAAAGTAAATTTTGATAACCAATGCATATATTTTTGTAGGTAAAATTTGATATTGAAGTTTTTACTGAATGACTAATAATTGCCCTTCGAATCAGTGTTTAAAACATAAGAGGAATTCAATATAATCACTAGTTAAAGGCGTTTGCGCGCTACGAACATCATTAAGTTTTTCTTGCATTCCGAATACTTTTTGGTGTTGTAGGTCGCGATTACGTTATGCAAACTAGCCTGTTTACGCCTGGTAATTTTCCTACGATTGAACTTTGTAAATTGTATGCGTAGTATGCAATTAAAAGCATTAAAGCAATTTTTACACTTGAATTACAATTATATATCAGCTTACACAATAATATCAGACAACCAAAAATCACGTCTCTATAAAATGATAAATCATTTGTTCAGCGTATCCGTTTTACGAGTTGTGAAGAAAGAAGATCACTAATTCTGTTCTTCTTTTAAAAAAAATGACCGTCCCTACGTTTCATACCAATTTAATGAACGCGAAACTAACTGATCTAATAGTAGAAATAACTGGAGTACCAGGGAGTCACAGACTACGTTTAATATAACGGTTAGAAACTAGCGGTGTCTTCAAAATCTTGCGTCCTCTTGGATAAAGATAACATATCACTCTCTAATCTGAATTGGTCTGTGGCTCCCTGAAGAAGTACAAACGGTCAAATTATAATATCAGAATCCCTATTCTTTTTGTGACATTACCTCAATCGTACATCGTTAAAATGTAAAATGTTGGATGCTGATAAGGTCAATGTGCACATTTTTATAGTATTGTGTAATAGGTAAAAAAAAAAATATATTTGATTGTGTTAGAATTATATAATTTTGAAACCTGAATTAAAATTGTGATAGATTTGTATTAATTCATGGTTAATGATGTATTAACAGAATTGAGATGAAAAATTTTATAATTTTAATAAATGCCAGCGATTTTGTTCTCGTGGACATGGAATATGAAAGAACGGTTGACCCCATGTGGATTAAATTCCCATGACGAGAAGTATAACATGTGTCGACCCTGAGCTTAAACTAAAACTACTTATATATTTTATTAAAACTTATCCAAAGATCAATACGTTATGCGTACTAAGACAATTGTATATTTAAAGATATTTATGCTTTCAAAATCAAAGAAATGTACACAGAGTAGATCCAGTTACACTTTATATGTACATATACATAAAACTCTTTATTTTTAGACACGTGCCATTATCGACGCTAGAGATCTGTGGCCGACTAATTATTCCAATTTACGATCAAAACTTAGGGCGAGTTAGGACCCCTCTGATCGCAAATTTCGATATTTATAAAATAACCGACATACAATTTTGTATTCAATTGATTGTAAAATAAAGTCTATTATTGTTTGTATCGTTTCGTTATATTCGATCAGCTGTTGGGTACACATGTGGAGTTCTTTGACCAGCTGTGCAAAATCGTTATCCATTAAAATAAATGTACATTAAAAAATGCTTAAACACCTACACAAATTCTATCTAATAAACTGCAGATGTAATTATGTGAAGGTTGAACTGTCACTAAGGTCTAGTAACGTAATACAAAACCCGATGCCCAAAATTCAACCCCGACTTGGGTTTTTATAATAAGGATTATTAAATTTTTAGTCAATAATTTATCAAGAGTACAGTGGTTTTTTATGATATAAGTTGGCGTACGGGCAAATGGGCCCCCTGATGGTAATCGGTCATTACTGCCCGTAGACATCAGTTCTGTAAAAAATACTAACTATAACTTACATCACCTATGCACCACCAATCTTGGGAGTGAAGATGTTATGTCCCTTGTGCCTGTAGTTACACTGGTTAACTCACCCTTCAAACTGGAACACAACAATACTAAGTATTGTTGATTGGCGGTAGAGTATATGATGAGTAGATGGTACCTACCCAGACAGGCTTGCACAAAACCATACCACCAAGGATTTAAGCTGAAGATAATATTTACATTCCTGGAAAGCATGTCAAGTCGTTCTATCCCTGATCTCTCACGAGAGAGTTGAAATGTCGTTCCATCGTATAACGATGGTATAAAAATACGAGAACTGAGAGAATAAGAGGGTGCATTTGTGATAGGGTAGGATATACACTTCTGTAAAGTAACATATAATAACTTTAATATAAATGAAGATTACACCTCCTACGCAGTTAGCCGCCGTGATTGAAAATCGGTCAGGAGGATAATATATTACGTCATAATACGGTTCGATAATAGTTTCAATTACCTATAAGTTTTACCGTAATCACAATAAAAAAAAACCATTATTAAATTAATTAATTGTGTTTTTAACCCTCAAAACTATTTAGGTATATTCGAAATATTATTCGTATGTTCAAGAGATTTGGTGTTTCGTTGGAATGTTGAAATGGCCAGCCGGCCAAATATTTTTTTTGTCGTAAAATATTAAATCATCTCCACACTACATCTACCATTTGTCAAATTAGTTATCACTCTATACAAACCTGAAAACTTACCAGCGCTTTCCAGCTTTGTCTTATCATGTTGTTCTCTAGTAATGTCCCATCAAGCTTCCTTATGCTCATATGCTTTCCGACTTTAACGTTGCATACAAATATAAACGTAATAAAAAAAAAAGACACGAATATAATTTTGCATTCCACATTAATTCTAAAACTGCATAATTTTGCATACAAGGTTATAGGATGTAAGGGTATTAGAATTTCATTATTAATGAAATTCTAAAGTTACACAGTTAAAGAGTATGCAACAGGTTTGAAATGTAAATTAGATACCTCTGATAATACCTGTTACAGACTACGAGATTTGGGCTGCTGTGAGTGGAAAATGCCACAGGAAGACGAATAACATTAAATTTCTTGTTGTTTTGCCTTTGCAATAGTAATTTATGACTAACGACCTGCTTTTGTGCTGTTATAATTATTTGTTTTGAAATTTAGTAGAATAATATTCTGTTTTAAGAATGGTAGACAGACAGACGGGCCTGTAAGTCACATCAGCACATAGACTGTAAGAGAAAGAAAAACAGTTATTTAATCTCTAATGCGGTTCTGTGCATGGGCTATGGAATGAAGATGGTTTGACCCTTGTTACTGTACTTAAACTAACTCAATCACACATCAAACAGGAAACGCTATTGCTATAGTATTGCTATTGAACAGTAAAATAAATGGTGAATTTATGGTACAGCTTTCGTGTAGTAGCTAAACTGTAATTAAAATGAATATTACTAAAATATTTAAAGTTACTTTTTATTTTTATTTTACGGTTTTAGTTTGAGTACCTATGGTATTATGTAATTAATACATTTCTAATCTTAGATTTGTGTTTTCTTTTATTAATAGAAATCATACGCTAGAAGATAGTTAACCAGCACGTTTTTTTCTTGTTTATAATATTATGATAGACAAATCGAATCCTCGAGGGGCTCTCACATAACGCTTTCAAACACGCTATATTTAAACTTCAAGCACCCCATGCCAGATTTCCAGCCGGCTTAACAATTAGACGAAACAATTAACAGGTATTTATAGTTACAATACCCTGGGGAGGATTCGTGTCAAGGAGGTTTTTGTCGTGTAATCGTGTTAACTCGATTAAAAAAGACAATTTATTAGTTTACACTGACGACAAAGTCAAAAAAAATTATTTAGGTGCGAACTTATCAGCCTTAATAACTTTGTATTATAAATTTAAGGTCTCGACGTGAAGATGTCTGTATATGTCAGAAAGTACTGTGTGCATAATCATTATGTTCTCACCATTAGATAGATTGATCCAAGTGAAAGGTTAAGGCATACTATATATATATATTTATTTATTTATTTGCAAATTACTTACCCTATGGAATTTGAGTAAAAACGGTCTGAATTTAACCAATCAAAAATCGTTTCCACTAAATGAATCGTTTTAATATAGTTGTTGTCGTCGTTCTCAGCGTTCTTATCTATGTTTTAGGCACTGTATCAGTGCATGGGCTTAGCGCTGACAATCCATTGAATCTGTGTCACAGTCTCGCAACATGACACTTATCCACAGTGATTGTGGACGTATAGCCTTTAATCTAGGCATTATAGATTGTTGCATCGTAAACGACATTAATTGGAAATGTGGCTGTCAGACAAACATCCATCAGTACGATCTTTGTCGTTTGACACAAGACTACAGTTTATATTACGTTTGTAGTATCGGTTTTTGAACCCTACATTTTGGTTTGACGGTAAGGGACACAAATGTGTCGACGTCAGTGATGATATTATTTTTTTTTTTAGTCACTATGACACGGATCTTGTACACACCCAATAATGTGCCTCTTAAAACGTTATCGTACTGGCGATTTTTAACAATGTTTTTTAACGTGCGAAGCAATCGCTGAACGTGTCTATCGTATAAGTTTTTTCTTATATTTCAAAGATCTGTGTTTTTGACTGATATTAAATTCAATAGATTTTGCTTTAATCATCTCGTAATATCTACAAGGTAAGCTGAACAAGGGCACCTAACTTTTGTAATTACTCAGTTATGACCTGCCTACACGCATTCACGCCTTAAATATTGGTATCAATATGCTCATAATCATGAATTCCTTGCAACTTACTGCACAAATTATATCGACACGTACCTACACAGAGCATCTTATTATAAAATAAAGAATATAATATTAAAGCATTTAAGATTAAACTTGCATTTCAGAACGTTCAACTCTTAAAGTTCCGTACATGAACTTTCGGAACCATTAATGTTGCTAATTAAGCACGACTATTAAGAGAACATGCATCAATGCTTTCCTTTGTTGTCTAACATGTGCTTGTAGTTTGCTGCAATATTTGAAACTAGAATGTAGATTGTAATATGCTACAGGGATTTCTATGGAAGATTGTATTTAGTTTTGTTCATTCAAGAAGTATTTTATATGAGCCGTATGACATATTTATGGGCATTATAATTGATTTATTGTCGATCTTCTATGTTCTTCTTCGAAATAAAATGCTTCGTGGCACTTCTCAGACAGTTTTATTTAGAGCAGAGAACCTCGAAGTGTAATTCTTCTAGGGTAAGCTTAATGGCTCGCTCGTGCGACGTTAATTTAATGAAACGAAGGACGGTGTGATGTATCATTATCGCACGGTATTTTTAAGTTTGATATTTCCAAGTAAATTTGATTTGAGAATATTTTTTTGTTCATATTTATAATTATTTTTTTATGATGTAAGTTGGCAGACGGTCATCAAATCGTAAGTAGTCACCACCGCCCATAGACATTAGCGCTGTAAGAAATACCAACCTTACTTCGCTAATATGCCTCCAATCATGAAAACTAAGATACTTACACTTACTCATTCACGCTTCAAACCGGAACTTAACAATACTAAGCCTTGCTGTTTGGCGGTAGAATATCTGATGAGTGGATGGTACCTACGTAGATGGGCCTGCACAAAACCATACCACCAAGTGAATACCAATAATAATAAACATGATTAAAACATTTTTTTTTACATTATAATTTGAAGCTACTTCGGAAATTTGAAACATCCTAAAGATATAATTATAAATTTAAGAAGTCGTGTATATAATTTATTTCTTTACATTAAGTGTGCATTTGAATTTAGTTGATTTACATTTTGAGGATTCAAAAATGGTAGGATATCAAAGACGCAATAAACCTTCAGTATAATGATTAAGTTATTTGCATTATAGAGAATGTCCATGTGATCGCTTCGAGGGCCGTGGGAATATAGATATATTCTCAGTATAGACTCGTTTTTTCTAAGAATATCCGTCACAGTGTCAATTATATCGTAATACGTTTAATGGACACTGCACAGATTAAATCAAATAGTATAATAATATTCAAAGTATTTATTTATTTAGAATTATAATATTATTCTAATTGATTTTGCTTAAACATAAGATGTTAAAGACTATATTTCTACATTGATAATAAGTTCTATGATAATTCAACGAATTACAAAACGACCCCTAATGGTTTCGGTACACCGGAAACAATCTTAACAAATCATGTATGTGAGCTTATTCTGCCGGATTCTAAATCATCATATTAATTGTTAGGTAAAGATTATTTACGTATAATTCGGTTTATAAGATGACCTCACAATGGTTGGGTAGTTCTCTTTTTGTTGTTTTGTTAAGGTAAATAAAATAAATAAATCCAAAGGAAATACAAATTGTGTAGGTATAGAGATTATTATCGTCTGTGCATCAGTTGACTCGCGTAGTCCGAGTTATCAAAATCCTTAATTTTTTTAATTCTCATTTCTCCAATAATTATTTTTTGTATGTAAAATCTTAGTGTATTACTTACGAATACACCACCTTCCTTTCTTAATCTAAGCTCAATTTGCCACAAGATTTATAGTATATTCTTTATTAAGATATCAGCATACTTCTTAGGTAAATCGGACCACCGCGGAGTTACGGAATCGACCGCTAAAGAGAAAATAATCAAAGTTTAAAAACCCTCATCGATTTTATAGGTGCTTCAAGAAACGCGTTGTTTTTTCATAGTAGTTATAATCATTTGATAAATATAATATCTGCATTAATTATAACCAATCAAAAGTGCGCTGTAATCGTCATTTGTCACCACAATGACGTTGACACAGTTGCGTTCTATAGTTTTAACTGATTATTGTGGGTAATACCCAAGACATTGGCTAGTTGTTCGCCAATGAAACGGACGGCAGATTCATGACGTTACTTCCTGGATAAAAAAAGACGTAACGAATGTGTTGACTTTTAGGTTCATAAATATTAAGAGCGTTTCCATATTACATACGATATCGTATCGAACTCTCATACAAGTTCCGTGTAAATATAAAGTATACAAATGACGGCATTTGCTCTTAAGGTGGCACTTAGTTTGTAGATAATTGCCTAGCTCTATCAATTTCTAACATTAATCAATTTATTTTGGATCATCATGTAACAGCACCTAAATTGTCCACCGCTGGAAAAGGCCTCCTCTCCTGTTAAGTTCCAAACCTAGAACCATATTGTAGTAAATTATAGTCAATTGTTTTACAATTTCAAGTTGTTCGCAAGGTCTCAAAGTTGTGAACATAATTAATATTTTAACAAATATTTAAAATTATGGCATCTCAAACGGGTTATTATCATGAAAATACATGATTATTTTGATGTAGCAAAAATCAAAAATGGTTAGTTCGGAAATACCGCCAGTTCGAATTATTTTCTGTTTTAGAATTTCACGCCATTATTAGTGCAACAGTAATACTGTCTTACAATAATATTCTATAGCATAATAGGAAAACACACTAGCAATCAAATGTTTAACCAATTGGAGCGCAATTTAGATATTAGCTGTAAGTGTTCATAATACTACTAATCAAGAATTAGGACTTTAAATTACCTTTTAAAGTACATACCTTCCAAAGATTAATATAATTATTGTAATGTTATTTGACGCTAATTTAAGGAATGATTATAAAATAAAAGTATTTTAATAATTTAAACATCTTGCTCGTGTTGTGTGGGATTCCCGTATTTAAACCTTGATCAAAAGTTAATACCGTTGTTAAATTCGCATCAAACCCCTATTTGATAGACTATTCTAAGAGTCAGCTCTTCACCGCTTCCGGTAACACATTAGTGAATTGACCACGCGCCAAACGATAAGTGATGTACGATATCAACCATATATCCGTGAGTCGACACGCTTTGGAAAACTTGATGGTGATTCATTATTCTAGACACTTTCTATTTCAATCTGTGTTACGAACGAAATATGTTTCTTAGGAGACGACGAACTCTTGTAAAAACATCGCGGTATGATGTTAATAGTGTAAAATTATCTGCAAATATCTCGTTAGTGGGACAGTAGTCCAAGGAGGCTTTTGTAAAATACTAAACTAATAATAAATTTTCAATTGGAATTGGAAATTTCTTGAGAAGCGCCAACTACTGAGTCGACAACTTGGGTTTGAAGTTTCTAAGTGCATCGACGGAGCTGTTTCAATTTAAAAAACGATTACTAGGATTTTTTTACTACTGCTATGGATTAAAAAAGGGACCTTGTCTGGTAAAACATTAGTATTTTTTTATAAAATAGGTAGGAAGATGAGTATGTGGACCAAGTGATGGTAAGTGTCACCAATCTCATAGACATTAGCGCCGTCCAATATTGTAAACATCCCTTACATCGTCGATGCTTTAAGAACCTTGGGAACTAAGAAGTCCTTTGTGCCTGTCGTTACACTGGCCCACTCACTTTTCATACCGGAACACAACAATACTAAGTCTTGCTGATGTCAAACGTCTATGTAATATATGGTGAGCACAATGTTGCCACTAAATGTTTGGTTGCAGTCCGTATGACACTCGAATATCAAACAGTTGAAGTGGTATACGGTATATATGTGGTATTGTGGTGATAAAATAATCGAAACTTTTTTTTAAAACATTTTTGAAGTTGCAATTTCAACTTTGAAAAAATCTAAAAAACGTGATAACTCAAAAATGGTTCACTTTTGCATGCTTATGGCAAGTTTTTTTTTTTAATTGCATGCATATGGGGATTAAAATTATCGCAAATAGTCACCCCTATCACCTCCTAACGGGAATACGTCGAATTACCAATAACCCTGTATATAGGAATATGTAGATAGACACTTATTCCACTACCAGTGAAGCAGTGCGATGGAATAAACTGAACTTTGTGCAGAGTTCGCTCAAACATTATTTCAATGAATTTTGCTTGAAATGGCAGTACTTTAATTAATGTTAAGACGCAATTATTTCTCGCCTCGATTTTTTCGCCAACCCAGGTTAATCCGAATTTAAGAATGTACCTAAAGTCAACGACCTATCCGATATCAGAATTTCAATCCGGTCCTCAATATTTAGTATTTAATCTTCATAAGTCATGAGACAATAAAGGAACTCGAATTCGATTTAATATACCAATACAAGTTTAATTTGACATGTGCAGATAAATATTTTATTTTCGTTATTGATAAATATTTGGTTGACGATTGAAGTTTGCCAGTCAATCAATGGCGCAACAATTTAGGTACTGACCACATAACAATGTTAAAGGCGCAAGTATGATCCTGATTACTCGGATTAGCTATTGTCGTACCCATTCCTTTTTAAGCCTTACGCGCAATTGGAGAAGAAATATATTATTTGTAAACATTTTTTGTAAATTTTGCACAACCCATAAAGCAAAGTGGCGTAGTAGTGATTAATTTTCACCATTTTACTCAGAGAAATTGACATTTTTATCTAGGTGAAATCCATCGACGTTATTTCGTAATAAAACCTCAGGGTGCGAAAATACCGTGTCATCGTGACTTGTAGTATCGCGACACCGTTTATGGTCAATGACCTGGCTTCCGAAACTATTCTCTAGGATCGCAAATATTTGACTTAGCACAGATCGCCGACTGATAGCAAAAAGAAACTCGTTCTAAGTGAATAGTATATAGATGGATGAAGAACTCATAGAAAAAATGTTATCAGTAAATCTATCCAAGATGGAGATAAGTTTACCACCTGGAGTTTTTAAATTAAAAGATATATTGAAGAACATGGATTTATATACTAAGTAATTTTTAGTTCTGGGATCTCCATAATATCGAAATCAAAATAATGTTAATGGAATTCAAAGTATAACTGAATATCTCGTGACGTACACAGATATGATTTGTAACGTACATACTTAGAATAGAGCAATTACGATTAGTTGCCATATTCTAAGAAGCTCTTGGAAGAGTTAGTCAGTTTCTTAGTACATACGAACAAATGAATATAAGCTGGTTTAAAATGAAAACATCGTTACGTTAACTATTATTATCGAACTCACTCACGATAGCGCGCCCTTCCACGTGAAATTATCGTTCATTCGCAAATATAAGCTAATGTGGCCTTTTTCCTGTCGTAATTCTTATATTGATCATCTCACGCACACAAACACATTCTGTCAACACGAGCGTCACTTACTAATGCACGTCGATGATTTAATGTAAAAGATGAGAAAGAAGAACAGATATATAAACATCTTCAACTTTCACAATAATAAGATGATTAAGCATATAGAGTAGTTTAGGTATAAGTACGTAATAGTTATTGGAATCAACAATACTGCATAGAACATCGAGCCTAGCTTAATTCAAACGGTCTGACCTTGGCCGTCCGTGCCTAGCCCAGGCTGGCACAGACTTAAAATTTTATAAACGTTTATAGCAACGAGCCAGCGTCGTGACGACTTTATTCTAAAAGATAGTCGGTCAATATATTTACCTACTTGCGTCTGACGTTAGCTGTGTCGTCTGAACCTTCGCAGTCGATACCTGCCCCTACCCCGGACGAGTGACGTGACACATTTCAATGTGTCCGTAATTTATTTCAGTGTTATTTCTCAATAACAACTTTAATGACTTCCGATGGTATTTCCAAATATGGTTGATGCCTGTGGATTTGTGTTGAATAAGAACAATCTAAAGTTTCTCATAAAGAAAGATAAGCGAAATCGGTAAATGAAAAATGATCACCTCTCATGATCTGTATCAGTATATAGGAGCCATTAGATATATATTACTGTCAATGTGCTGTCGAACGTTAGACGGAGTTATTATGGTACTCGATCTTGTAATGACTAATTCACTCCTATATACTTCGTATGGTTCTTTGGAGGTGGAATAACGGATGTATCAATTTTATCTAAAATCTATCCGATGGCATGTTGGTAGGAACACGTGAATCTTAACAAAATTTTGTGTGAGCAAACACTAGTAAAATTTCAAGTGCTATCAACTCAAATCAAATCAAAATATACTTTATTCAAGTAGGCTTTTACAAGCACTTTTGAATCGACATTTAACAAACTATTTAAAGTAAAGCTACCACCGGTTCGGAATGTAGATTATATCGAGAAGAACCAGCAAGAAACTCAGTAGTTACCCTTTTTCAACATTTGAAAATACAGTCATGTTAGTTAAATACAATTATATATGTATGTTATGTCTCCTGCCTGGAAGTCAACAAGCATTATCTCCACGCTTTATTATTATTTATTTATTATTTTTTAACATTTTGTCAACTATTCGTCTTTTGCTCGCGTGGCGAAGAAAATCCTGCTGGATAAAAATCCAAAATTTCTTAAGAAGAGTATTTCTCAAGTCGGACATTTACAAGCTATAAATTTATTTATTTTAAGTTTTATCCACTCAGACAGACTTAAGTCGTATCTTGAGGAAATTCAAAGTAAAATCTATATTTTCATTTAAATAAGATATACAAATACGCCTTATAAAAGAAAATCATGTTTGAACTGTCAAAGAGTCAAACGTTTCCTTTATCTATAATACTAACAAAGTAATTAACCCAGTACTTAGCCTCTTCCGCAATACACGATCTTGTCACAAAACACGACCGCTCATTAAGATATAGTTTGAACACCTTGAAAGCTTTTACGTGAAAACTGTTACAAAAGCAACAAACCTTGCCCTACTGGTTAATTATTGGACACCTTTCTAAGTGCCGGGCCGACTGTCTAGCAATACCCTGAGCAAAGGTCAGGCCCACACCTACGCCGCTATCATTTCTACACACAAATATAACATTGGTTTAACAAAAACAATGCTGGTTTATTTGTGGCAGACCACACGTGGGGTCCGCATGCGAACTACGAATAAAGAAATTTAAACTTGTATTGAAGTTCTAAATTTGAATGAAATAATTATCGACATCCTTAAGTTGATTTAAAATTGCCATATTAAGGATATTTTTTGGAATATAGTTAAATAAATACTTTTTATATATTTGCAAAGTTTTCCTTTACAAGGTAACTTCGAGGATTTAATAGACATTCATACAAAGTAACTCGGTGAATGACAAAAATGATGTCGCTTAAAGTTGGTGTTTCTAATAAAAAGTTGGTCACTCACACAAAATTTTTTTATTCCAAACTTTGATACGAATATTACTAACAATGCCTGAAATTTAATTTCATAAAAAAATCAAAACGCACATTAATGTCGATATCAGATAGTTGGTGCAACATCCTAAGAGTTGGTTGTTGGTGCATATACCAGCAAGTTGGTACGTAAAATCAGTGGTGTATAATAAATATTCAAAAAAGAAAGATTATTGTATTGAATAAATATTTATTGTAAGACATCAAACATGAGTTATTTGAAACATTCAAATGTAAATATGTATGTTAACATTACCTGCAAACAATCAAAACGGATATAAATATTGTGTTTGCTTAATAATTTCAATATTTACTTTACCAAAAACATTGTTTCCTTTTTTAAAGTATTACTAAATGTGGAAGGTAGTAATTTCGTAGTCGTATCAACCACTTAGAATATAATTAAATTTAGTCATTTAAAAGACATTAGTGTCGAAACGTGGACACTTATGATGGGATCGGTGTACTAGTTCAAAGTCGTTCAGCGAGCTGTGCAGAATATCAAGAAAAATGAGATTATCTGGACCGAAATAGCAAAGTTAGGCAAATGAAGTAGTGATAAAGAATTTAGAAGATGCTTGAATTAACGCACGGGTATGTGTCCATTGGTGACGGCTTACCATAAGATGGACCATTTGTAACATAAAAAAATACAGAAGAAAAAATAATTCGACCCGTTATCTTCGAAGCAATAAAAAATAAGCTCCAAGTCTTCTACTCAAAGATGGAGAGAAGGTCTGACCCAACAGTGGGTTACCAGACTGGCTGTTACATTACTTTTTACCTAATAAACATATAAGTATAACATTTGATACCTGGAACGGAACAGTGTTGAATTTTTTATGCAGTATCTTCCCATGTACTGTTTTGTTACAAATTAATCTTAAATAAAAATATTAATTACAAATCCATGGATGTATAAATTTGTTAAAAAAATACACACTGTAATTTTACACGCAGGGCATTATTTTTTTTTTTATATTTTAAAATGCTTCTAGACGACTTCATTTTTTTTATGTTTCAAAATGTATGTTTTGTTTATTTATTTTGTGTATTTAGACTTTATAAGAACGAATTCAAGTAGACAATATGATAAGGTACTTTGATTATTACATGTAGGTATATAATAATAATTGATGATAAAGGGTAACTACCTGCGGTTATATGAGACATGAATCTGCATTAATGTGCTTAATTTTTGCTTGTAATTCACCTCGATACATGTGGCAGACGAGAATCTGCCACATGTATTACCCAAATCCGCTTTAGAGCAGCGTGTGGAATAAGCTCCCAACCTGCTGCTCTAAATGGTGAGGAGGAGTTTACCCAGCATTGGGATTAACGGCTGATTCTTTTACAGAGTCTCTTACTGGTTGGCTCTACATTCCTATATGGTAGTAGCTTTAAATTTAATTTATATTGTGTGAAATAATAAAAGTACTAGCTGCCAACTGGGATAAAGTATTTTTCGTTTTTGAATCTTATTATACACGCAGTGGGTTCATTGGCAGTGCCAAATGTTTAATTTAAATGACTTATTCGTGCGCATGCGTGTGTTTCGTTATCTGTCATTTATTTATTTTTAATTACATATATCTCAACTCATCGGCTAAACGAATTCTGATGAAATTTAGGACAGATGAAATTTTAGAGAAATTTAATATAAATTTGATAATATCGTTGTATACTTTCGTTCATTCGGTCAGTCGGTAATAGGATTTTGTGCCAGTCTGTTAGGTACTATCCACTCATCCCACATCCTACCGCCAAGCCATTGTATCAATAGGAACAAGGGAGATAACATCCTAAGTTTCCAACGTTGTCGGTATATTAACGATGTAAGTAATTCTGAAAGTGCCAAAGTGTCTAAGGCGGTTCAATTACTATCAGCGGCCCATTTGCCATTCTGCCAACTTATTTTAAAAGAAAAAACGGAAGAACGGGCTGAACGAATTGCATCTCGTATAAAACGTGAGTTATCTAATTTCGGTTTGTTTACGTGCCAAAGCTCACTGTATCTGAGACGTCGGGGTCGTTGTACCGAGATTTCCGTTTACAAATACACTTTGCGTCAGATGAATTTAATAAGTGAATTACACCTTTGTTCGATTTTAATTAAGGTAAAATCAATATGCAAGGAAAAAAAACGGTATTAAGCGTTGTGCTGATTGGTCTGTTGGTTTATGAGGACATCCAATAAAATAATTTCGGTTAGTCGTTAGTAGTAGAGGACGTATTTTGTAGTGTGTTACAGGATGAGGCTAGTGACGCTTTTGTTCTTGTGAGTCTTTAAATTGCTTCTAATTTAAAAAAAAAGCAAAGGAACAGTCTTTTAATGTTGCACGAGCACGAGTTGAATTATAAATACAAATTAAGCTTATCTGGGTTAGAAATCGCAATCATCACTTAATAAGCTGAATAAATAAAAATTAAATTCAGTTTCTTTATTTCCTAAAGAGTTCAAAAGTAACACAGTTTTTTGTTGTTACTTTAATTTATACCAACGGAGCGTTAAAGTCCTGCTATATAGCATGTTTATAAAAGAGATACATTTCGTAGATAAATATGATGAAGATGTCCTGTGGCTCGTGCCATCTATATCAACCTTAATGTGTCGGCAGAACCGAGTCATGCGGCTTACAGCTACATTTTTGGAAAGGCTCCAAATAAATGGGATTATTTATTTATTTTATTTTAGAGAAACATACAATGTGATGATACTTTGACATAATAATATTCAATTATAAATAAATCGGCACAGTTCCACTGATAATTACACATAAATTAATTTTTAACAAAGACTCAACATACATACGTATAGAATCACATAGTCTATTCCAATCACAAGAGGATAAATGCCAAATAAACAACATTTTACACCAAATTGACGCGATATCATTGACTTTGATTTATCTGTGTCTGTATAAATTAGGGATTTGGGACGAAATGGGGTTTTGAAATACGACGAAGCTGTTATCGGATATTTGGAAGTAAAATTAAAGTTTAAAAAGGATATAAGTAGTAAATTGGCGTAGGGTTGTATTATTAATAATGATATATTAGTAAAGAACTGTTAGTAGTGTACAAAGTTGCTAAGCCATAAGCAAATCGCATTAAATAATACGTAAATTTACGATTTTTTTATCTCCATTCTTCCTTTGATTTGAATAGGCTATAAGTAAAAACGTTATACAATCAAATGAGATCAATGAAGCTTTAGTAAGGGTAAGCTTAACGATTGAGAGTAAAATTTATTGTAATATATACATATAATATAAAAATTTAAAACAAAATATAAGTCATTACATAGTTCAAATATCTTAACTGTAGAGGACGTATACCACATTTTAATGGAGTGCGTTCGTAGCGAGCCTCTTCTATCACAATTAATAGATAGATCTATGTGCATATGTAATATTTATCTTGCTAATCCTACTTCAGAACTAGCTAAACATAATTTAAATAAGCGAAAATAGATAACGTAAATAATGTAAATATAAGAATATTTGTATAACCTACCAGAGCAACATAGTCACCCAAGTGACTCAGCTCATAAAATGAGATTTTTTTTTTTTAAGTCAAACATTATTTAAGTTAACGAAAAGTAAAATTATAATGTGTTTTATATTCCATACTTAAAAAAGAATTGATTCCCCATACAAACTTACCGCCCCCTTTTCACACCCTTAAGAGATGATTTCCGTATTACAAACTAAACTATGTCCTACCCCGGGACTCGAACTATAACTAGGAATTATTACATTGAATTGTAAAATATTTATTTCAAATGATGACATTAATTCTCAAAAGAGGTTTAACTTTGTAGCAATACTATTTTGCTCGTGTGTCTACAATGATATTACTATAATAATCCGAAACGATTCCTTCCGAGTCTTTTTCTTAGCTACATACACACATACAATACTAACACAAGTTGTTTTATCATCTAATCTTGATTTGAATTATAATATGTCCTCGGTATCCACTCATCAGATATTCTATACCGCCAAACAGTATCTACCCAGTATTGTTATTTTCCGGTTTGAAGGGTAAATGAGCCACGGTAACTACAGGCACGTGGGACATGACATCTTAGTTCCCAAGCTTGGAGGCGCGTAGGTGATGCAAGGAATGATTAATATTTGATGACCACTGAAGTGATGACCACTTACCATCAGAGGGCCCATTTGTTCGTCCGCCTTTATGTATAATAAAAAAAAACCTAATTTTTATAACAAAATTAATTTTATTGAGTAGCCAAAATAAAAATATCCTAATGAATACATTATGAAGGATTTATTGTTTTTGCGCAGTCGCAAACTTGGGGTTATCCTTACCGCTCGTGTTTTTCTATGTCTGTTACTGACTCTGACTCTATTTAAGTATTCTTGTAAATATATAGTAAGGAAACTTCAAGTATTCCAACCTTAATAAATACATCCCCAGAGGAGTATCGGAATCCAAGAATATAAATAGCCCAGACAGCTCTTCTTTGTTGAATGAAAACAATTAGAGTATCTGTAGGCCGTACCGTTAGACAAAAATAAAATACTCTAAAGTAGTCCTATGGAAACAACAAAAATATATTATTCCAAACGAGAGCTTAGTTTTTTTTTTATTTAGTTATTTGAACGTGCCTTTTTTGTCCTTTATATTTAAAAAGAAGTGTACTATAAAGATAAGAGTTAATAAAGCACTAATTTATACATATCAATTATCATTAATATTATATTAGTAAAATTAAAAACTATTCTTAAATTTAAAGAAGTGATGCTTGCTTCTGTTTTTTCCCAATGTTAAAAATAATAACGCCTTATATATTTATATAGTACGTGCTTTACTTGTAATTTGTTTTTCTTAAGATATGATAAACATAATTTACTGTATATTAAGAAAACATGAAAGTAACAACGATTATACACGAGTAGGTATATAACCGTTTACTTGCTGTCTAAGCAAGGACGTTACGCGCAGGTTGGCCAGCCTCGTTCAAACAGCGCAGTGGTGCTCAACCCGCGGTCCGCGAGACACTAGTCCGTTAAACTAATTCAGGTTTAACAGACTAGTGTGAATGTTTCGGATTAAAATTGAGTGCATATACTTTTAGAAGTCGGCACAAATGTAATAGAATTTTTTTTTATAAAAATAATACAATACTTTATTAGAGTTTACTAAAGCGAGATGGTGAAATCTATGAGGAGATTTTTATTTTCCATAATGAATGTATTGTTTAATACTTTACATAGCAAAATGTAAAATGAAGCAACAAATATTGTCATAAGATATAGAATAAAATGAAGTGATTGTAAAAAAAATATATGTAGTAGACGCAAATATGCCCCAAAATATATAGAGGCAGTAAGCAATGACTATTATCAATAAAATCTATTTTTAAATCACGATATATCCCAAATGTTACGCACAACTAAATATAAAAATGTCGTGTTCTCTGACATGAAATAGATTGAGAACCACTGCTATAGCGGACACTGATCTCTACGAAGGTGTTTATTATATTTATTTCTGAGAATCGAATCTTTGTGTGATTGTTTTGTGTGTCTTGTGTTGATTATTATGGATGTTGCTAATAATATATCATTTACAAATCCATTTATTTGCACAAAGCGCTTCCCTTCCTCAGGTCTCATGGGTTCAACCATTGAAACGTCTTGCCGGCGTCTGTGTTTTCAGATCAATATAAAATCTTTTAGCCAAAATGTATAGAATTATTCTAATTACATACGTTTCATCCCAGACTCCAATAACGTTTCGTTAAGAGTGCGTTTCCGGTATAGCTTAAGTCCATCTCAACACAAAAGAGATATGTCCTTGTGGAATAGTCTCTTCGTGCATATTACTAGTAGCCTACTACTTATCAGGTTAATGGATTGTATCAAAGTATCGAATTAAAGTGTGCTTTGCGTTGTAATAAACACATTTTAAAAGGTATCTTTTCTAATACTGCTCCCCATATTTGAAAAAATACCTCTTAAACGTTCACAGGAAATAGATCCTATCATTGAAATGAATAGTTTTGTCTATGGATTTAAAATGTCTAGAGTACCAATGGATTGTATCACCAGTCTGGGTAGATTGGGAAAATTAAACTACAGCCAAGATATACATATATGTAACATCTTAGATGGCATGGCGGAGGTTTGCCGTCGCAAAGATTGATTATACTTCATACGGTACCAGTTCGTATTGGCGAATCTAAGGGCCATTTTTCTCTTAATTCTTCATAAATTATATATAAAAACGAATATCAAATTAACCCTTGTACGTCCATAGTCTAAATTAAACTTGTGTGAAACTGGTACCATAAGTATCTTCTCTGAAACGAAAACGCGATGCATCTGGTATAAGTTTTGCGTATAATAGTTTAGTACTTTTTTAGGTTTCCGTACCAAAAGGATAAAAAACCTATAACTAAGACTCCGCTGTCTGTCACCAGGCTGTGTCTCATGAACCGTGTTAGTTAGACACTTGAAATTTTCGCAGGTGATGTTTGCGGTGAATTCCGTTGGCGTTGTAACAACAAATACTAAAATATAGTAAATTTACTACAACAGATATCATTTTATAGATAATGGTACGGAGCCCTTCGTGCGCGAGTCCTCGCACCTGTTTCAGTTTGATATAACAAGAGCTCCTCATTCATAGTATAGATATGTAGACATATATGTATATGCTCTTAGTTTATTTATTTAAACGGCGCCTCATTGATCAATGATCACGAGTAACAACTATCTGGTTTGTGTAGTTATAATTAACCTTATCATTTGTTATTATCACTCCGGTTTCACCATAACGGCTTACGTGTTGATAATGTTGTTTTATTTTAGAAGCTTTAGACGCCATATAAGGTTTCGTTTAGATTCTCGTTTATTGCTCTGAGATATGACGATTATGAAAATGTGAACAGTTAAATTTTTACAACTTGTATTTTTTATATTTCATATACATAAACACCGCACTTAAATCTTTTTGTTGGTAGTGCTTAGTGCAAGCCCAGAGTGTATTTATCCGCTTATAATATATTCTAACACCAAACATCCTTGTATTGTTGTTGGTTTGAAGGGTGTGAGCCAGTGAAACTATAGGCACAAGAGATGTAACGTATGAGTTCTCGGGATGAGCAGCGCATTGGCAATATAAGTGATATTTACTTTTTCTTACCGTGCCAATCTCTGGGCAGGGGTGACCAGTGACCATTTACTACCAAGTGGCATTCTCCAGTCTGCCATCCTGTATCAATAAAAATACCAATGATATATTCTGAATAGGGATTATTCTTTAATAAGTATTAGTCTGTAATGACTCGGTACTTGGCGATGGCCATCTCATCTGATATGGTTAGGAGCTTATATCGTGAAACTGAAGTTCAGATTGTAAACATATGAAACAGAATGTCATCAATAAACATTTTATTTATACTGTATGAGAAATAGATGAAACAAATTAATAGCTAATCATTGTGATATAAAGTTATATGTTATAATAATAACATATTAATAAACTCCAATGACCTCTTTTTGAATAATATGATTTGTCATTACAGTCATAAATAGTTATATAAGACGACAATATAATTTTATTATACATTTTATAAGACGATTGAATCTTTATGCGTGGGATTCAAAATGATAATGTCAATAGGCGCCGGCGCAACCGCAAAACGAACGTTATTTATTTAATTGAAACGGTTTAATAAAAGTTTTTTTTTGTAGTTACGTTCCTGCTCTACAATCCGACTCTATCATTAGATTCAATATCATTTTAATATGTTATAACGTCGTCAATCATTTGTGAACAAAGGAAGAAGGATGGAGGAGAAAAAAATTGTAATTGCGAACACAATGATAGATATAATCTTCGCTCTGTATTAGAGCTAGAATTCATTGTCATTATCTATACTGATGTTCTAAATGCAAAAGTAAGTCTGTCTGTCTGTCACTGAAACAAATTTCTTGATTTTTTTTTACGAAACAAGCTTGAACCCCATGGAAGGACCAGAAACCTAGCCAATTAAAATCCGTTGCGTAGTTTAAAAGATCTAAGCGTACAGATAGCAGGAAACGACTTTGTTTTATACTATGTAGATATATATTTAAATAAACTTAGGTATATAGGTAATTTATACGCAGAAAAGTTTTTTTAAGGACATTGCCGCTCAATGTGTTAAAATACATTATACTATTCAGCTGAGCTGTAATCGGTTAAGACGCCTTACATTGATGTTATAAGTTGTCTGTTAATAAAGAATTAATGAACAGTTTTCTACTTACATGTTCCCACGACTCGTGGAGTAAGCGCTGATTTCCGGCCAATACAGAATAATTATTTGATTTAATTCCGCTATTAAATATGTCAGCTTAGTATGCTTAGATGTTGGGTATTGGCATTGAAATTAATATATCAGTGAATATATTATTTTTGGTGGGGCCTTGTGCAAACCCGTCTGGGTAAGTCCCAACCACTCATCACGTATTCTATCGCCAAACAGCAATGCTTAGTATTATTGTTTTCCGGTTTGAAGGGTGAGTGAGCCATAACATCTTGCTACTACAGACATAACATCTTAATTCCTAACTTTGACCACCTTGAAAATATGGTACGTGACGGAACTTATACACTGTACCGTATGTTTAATGAGCCCGAGTAAGCTCCGTGAATAGAACACGTGGATCGTTATGGATGTTCAATCCGAGTTACCACGATTAATCGAGTTTTCACATAATTAACTTATGATTTTAATATTAATACCATGTTGCGTTAAGTAAAATATCTGTAGTAACCCGTCATGTATTCGATGACATTTACCACATGTTATGTTCCTGACTGCGGTGTATACAGCGTGATGATATTAGCTCAAAGCATTGTTTAATATAAGTAGAACCCTTTGGCCAGAGGTTGGATAAATATGAGCTGTTACGCTCCGACTAAAATCCATTACGCATAACTTATAATAAACTAAATAAGTTTAAAATTAATCCTTACTCATATTATCAAGTTTGTTTGTTTTTAACGCTGTTACCTCTTAAGTTCTCATATCAACTGATCATTAAATTTAGTATATTTCTTGTCAGGGGTACAGAAAAAAAAATAAGATAACTAACACCCGAAAACCCCTCCCATCTCCAAATTGACAATTATATTTAAAACTAATCACTGATATAAGAAGTCTTATATTTAAATAAAGCCTCCATTTTGCTACGATTTGTATCGAGCTGTTTACAAACAATTTTCATTCATTCACCCTGCCGGAGACGGTCCATACAAGATTCCATATTCGGTATAGAATCAGTTCTGGATCGACTGTGGCCGATCGCACAGAGTTTTTAAATAGCCTTTATCCTGTTCGTTGCATTATATCCGCATTTGGTATCGTTTATCTAGCAACTTGAAATTATTATATTGTCTTAACGAAGAAGGTTCCATTTTTATCTTGACGTTTCAAAAATAACTAACAATCGCTTTATGAACTTCGTCATGTCTTAAACGGCGTCGTTTTTTCAACGCATCGAGTGCGACGATACAATATATAGTCCATAGTGAGTGTAATAAGGGCTTATGTAATAGTACCTAGTAAGAAATTAAACGTCGTTATTTGGATGGAAGATTTTTTTTTATTATTCTGGGATGTAAGCGAGCCAATGAACCTGAAGTCAAGTGGTCACATTCACCCTTAGACACTGGCAATGTATGAAGTTTAGATTAATCCTAATGCCGGCGATACAACAATGATCCATAATGAGGTTAAGCCAACTTCACCTCGATATTCACCTAAACATCACAGTATTTGAATACACAGTATTGAATCTGCGTTGACGTCAGACTTAAGTTCACTCCAAATCTTAGGTCGGGCCACTGAAAACGTATTGGGTTTTCCTGTCAAGCGATTCTCAGTAACAGACTGATTTTGGCTGTGCTTAGACTCCAGTCCCGGAAGGCATGTTAAGCCATTGGTGCTGCAAATGAACTCTCCGATGCTGATTGCTGTTTCGTCGCATTATCAGAGTGAGGGGATAAAAAATGCACTTGTATTTTCGTTCACCTTTTAAGCACTATATCTCCTGCGCAGTTACCCAGTGTCCGTTGAGATGGGCCACCATCAAACCCAACCAAGCAATATATAAATCTAAAATACTAGGTAATGACCCGAAGGTTTCGATCAAAAATGACATTAGGGCATCGCGAGTGCTCGTTTGTTGTTTATGGTTATAGTTATTAATACATTGCAAAAATGCGCGCGGTGTTTCCGTACACCGCAAGATGTTGGCGGATTTTGTGGTATGAGATATATATAAAATGGCAATGACATTAGTGTATATATATATATATTTATTTCAGCTCATTAATTATTATTTTTCGAGACTTATAGTTTTTGTTTTTATTAAAGAAAGTCGTATCAATAATTCAATAATTTGGCTCAAATGCTTCTAAGTACAGTCGCAAGAAACATCAATGACTACTCTATTTTTTACAAGGTTAATAAATTCAGTCTAATGCAGAAACAAATTTTGTGGAGTCGCAATGTCTCCAGCGAAACGCAATCGTAAAAGTCTCGCCGTGTCTTCTACTCTATAAAAATAACATTTTCTCGTCTCATGTCAAGCATAAACATTTTATGTGAACGGTAATAACAGATGTCATTTCGTGTAATATTAGAATTTATTATTTTATACTTTTTTTATCGTACTGTTGAAGAAAATCGTTCCTGAACAAAATATCTTAATTTTTATTTTTTTGTCTTTGTATTATTTTTGTATTTTTTTGTCTCATTACCTCCTGAGTCATATATTTGCCGTATGTATTAAACACAAATCTATGACTTACATTAACAGCCTGTAAATTTCCTACTGCTGGGCTAAGGTCTCCGCTCCCTTGGAGGAGAAGGTTTGGAGCATATTCCATCACGCTGCTCCAATGCGCGTTAGTGGATACACATGTGGCAGAATTTCGTTGAGATTAGACACATGCAGGTTTCTTCACTAAGTTTTCCTACACCGCCGAGCACAAGATTAATTATAAACACAAATTAAGCACATGAAAATTCAGTGGTGCTTGCCTGGGTTTGAACCCGCAATCACCGGTTAAGATGCACGCGTTCTAACCACTGATCGTATTTATATTTCAAAATGATCAGTGTAAACTTTTACAACTTATTTTATTGATTCTCTTAAATGTAATGTATTAAATGTTATATAATCAATTGTACAGTCGCATTTAAAATTGATTGACAAAAACCAAAAGAAGGAATAATAAAATAAAATATTGATAAATAAGGCATATTACTCAATACAAGATTATATTAGTGATAAAAAAGCGTGAACTTAGTATTTGTTGATTTCTAGGCAGGATAATATAAATTTAATTGTACTTTATCGACATACTCTGCAATTGGAATGGTGGAAAAGAGTAACTACTGAGATTCTCTCGTTAGAATCTACTTTTCGAACCGGTGGTAGTTTTACATTTAATTAAACACGGTAACATGACGCTTCTAAAGTGCTTTGATGAGCCTACTCGTATAAAGAATATTTTGTGTTTGAATGAATGAATGAATGGTTCACAAAATACCGAAATTAATCCTATATTTTGTATGTGTCCTATAAGCATGCAAGGAACCAATGATGAAACTTTAGTGTTCTGCGTAAATCTGCGATGTTTGCTAGTACAAAAATATTTCTCAAAGTTTTTTGTATATATTCTAAACGTACGCAGCCAGGAAGCTTTAGTTAGCTAATATAATTAATGATGGTGGGATATCTGTATGAGATTACAAGACTGACACTATTTTACAGATTACCATAAAAGTTGGCGCGTAAGGGTATTTTTTCACGAAGAAGGTTTTTATACTATCTACTTTGTTTTAATTCGCCACTAGATGGTGCTGCTGCACATAAAGTTACGCGCACTGACAATTGGTATATTTACAAAGGCTTGTCTCCCCTGAAGTAGCTAGTATTATGTAGTTTCAAATGTCAAATTTGTATAAGACATGAAAAAAACATGTTCTACTTAAAAAAAAAAGAAATACGCGATATACTACCATATACGGACAAATTATTAAATTTTATATGGTCAACAGAAACTGGTTTAAATTAAGTGATGACCTTTGAAACTAATCCTTAACGGAAATGTCAGAGATGCCGAAATTAATTGAGGTACATAGACATCTAGATTTACTCGAATATATTAATATAGATAAATTATGTGTATAGGGGCAATTCTACTACCACATAACGACTATGATACGTTCGTGGTTTTATTCCGTTCCAACTGTGACCGCACCGCAACCGGATCGTTGTATTAGTGGAATAGGAAAACGGTAACGATAACGTTAACGTTAACGTTTCGATTTGATTGCGATAATGTGATTTTATGTTAGAAGAAGAATTTTACTTGGTGGTAGGGCTTTGTGCAAGCTCGTCTGGGTAGGTACCACCCACTCATCAGATATTCTACCGCCAAACAGCAGTACTCAGTATTGTTGTGTTCCGGTTTGAAGGGTGAGCTATAGTAACTACAGGCACAAGGGACATAACATCTTAGTTCCCGAGGTTGGTGGCGCATTGGTGATGTAAGGTATGGTTAATATTTCTTACAGCGTCATTGACTATGGGCGGTAGTGACCACTTACCATCAGGTGACCTATTTGCACGTCCGCCTACCGATATCATAAAAAATAATAATAATAATTTGCGCACAGATTGCCTAATATTTTTATGGAATTTGAATATGTTTGTCGTGGTCTGCATGTGTGTGTTCCTATTCGTGGTGTGCGTTTTCAAACGCTAGACACAAATAAAAATTCGCATTCATTCGGATTATGTTGACTACTTGATACTAGTATTGTTTTATTTATTTTACGCAGACAGACGAACAGATGGACTAATGGTAAGTGGTCAAGTTCGTCCATTATGTTGGCACTGTGAGATATATAACCTCTTATTTCCTTCAATGCCTGTCGCCAACAGATGGATGAAAAATGGTTTGCCGTTGTTGCTGTAATAACATCAGCTCACTAACCATGTAAATAGGAATATTTATAGTAAACTAGTGGTCGCCCGCGGCTTCGATCGTATTTTAGGTGTAATTCGGTTATGTGGTTTTGTCGTGAAAGAGCAACAGACAGAGAGACAAAGTTCGTAATTTAATATTAGTATAGATATTTTGAATCACAACCTCCAACATTTTTTTGTATCATTTTCCGACGCCAGTGAAAAATTGTAGTGGTGCGACTTTTAAAAAAGAAGTACTAACCTTTCTAGATGACCTCTTTATTTAATTTAATAGTCGTATCCTCTATCGTCCCAACTCTTTTTTATTTTGTCGGAAATACCATGCATGTTTCTGTATGCATAAT
Organism: Vanessa tameamea; assembly: GCF_037043105.1. NCBI lineage: Eukaryota > Metazoa > Arthropoda > Insecta > Lepidoptera > Nymphalidae > Vanessa > Vanessa tameamea. The sequence goes on from NC_087323.1 coordinate 11,188,734, forward strand.
GAACAGTGTCGCCTCTAGGAGCGCTAAGAAATTTAAGTCCAGTTTCATTGCCAACTTTAAAAGAATATTCAGTGAAATGTCGGTATGTGTCTAGGAAACCCGTCTGGGCTATCCAGATTACAAATCGTTACTTTTTACTATGTATGTAAAGCAAATGTGTTTCTTTGAATCGGAATTGTTCTTCGCGCAAATATCATCCTAATTACTACGATATAACGCCGAAGTTAGTTTATTGCTAATCGCAGGATAATACCTACTAGTCCGTTTTGCTAAAACTTTTTCATCGTATAGCCTGTAGGGCCACTAGTTACCGCCCGCAGCTTCGTTTGCATTTTAAGGGTTTGTCGGCGGGTAGGTATTAGGAATGAAAGCAGCGTAGCGTGTTCTTAGTTGGAGTTTAAGCTTACTTCATACAAATTTAATCAAATTCAGTCCAGTGGTTTGGCCGTGAAAGAGCAACGGACAGACAGAGTTACTTTTTTATAATATTAGCATAGATTCGTTGAGAAAGGTTATAGTCTATGTATACATATATATATTACATTACGGTCCGACCCACGCGTGACTGCCCCCTAGTAATTTTAAAAGCTCTAAATAACTATAGACAAATATTGATGTTTTCAAGTTTTATTTTATTGATAATATTAGTGTTTAAACAAAAATTTACGCAAATTTTAGCCCTGAAAGATACATTTTAAATCAACAAAACATTAATATTCATTAATTGAAGCTCCGCTAGTCTTAGAGTGCGGAATACTTTTGTACAATGTAGGAAGCACTGTATAACACCTTATTATCTACCCTTTACTTGAAATTCCCTCGACTCGGCTAATAAAAAAGATAACAATGCCTCTACGAGCTCTTACCCCTTTTCAAAAGTAAATATATACTATGTTCAAGGTATATACTCGCACCTCTAAACCCTCAACCATTCGATACAAATATAAGCTTTATTTCTTTAGGATTAAGTTTAAATTAATTTGCAGATTTCCTTTTGACATTTGCGCTTTGAATTCAGTTTGGGTGTACGTAAATGATCATAAAGTACTGTGTAGACACATTTATGTTATTATAAAGTTTGTTTATTTACATAAATACATGATTTGATAAAGACTCGAGCTTTCGGATAATAAACGCGGATTTGATCCACCTTCGTCTTAAATATTTGTATGTGTAAATGGTTGATAGAGCCTCGGTACAACCATTGTACTAATACTTCTTGTATTTATAACATTAGTAAGGAAACTTAGTCTGAAAATTATATAAAGAAAAAATATATAACAAGTTCAGGTGAGCTTTAATCAGTTTGACCGCAATGAACAATATTGTAGAAATCTAATATCTCCTAATTCGTATGACAATAAAGATTCTTTAAACAAAACTATATAATACTAATATTAGAAAAGTGTTCGACATTCGCCGATAATTATTAAAAATTAAAGTATTATTCTCTAATAGTTTTAAATAGTTTTTATTGATAAAACTAAGCCCGTCAATACCTACTAAACAGAAAATCAAAATCGCTTGACAAACAGACCCGAAGTGTTTTGTCTTTGCCTTTTTATGTAGATATGGGTAATGTTAATGCGCCCTGCTATTAATGCATCTTTATTTTTTTGTTAACTATATGACACTATGAAAGACATTCACAAAAAAGTATCAAAAGCAACTGAACGAACTATAAATAGCATTAAAGAAACATTACATTTTAATAATACATACATATTTTTTTTATACTATTTGCATGACGATATCATAAATATAACCCTGGATTGTTTCCATCGTGAAATAAATCGTATGAAAGTAGAAAAATAGTGTTCTCTCGTAAATTCTTTTTCCATATCGATTGAGACGCGCAGTTCCCCAGATTCGTCTTGTCATTAAAATAAATGGTTTCGAGCAATCTCGCAGTGTCTGACTGTCGTACGATCAGCAGATAGAATTTTACCTGTTATATTTGGTAGCCTGGAAACTTGTATAATTTTCATAATCCTTTGAAGACTTTTGTTTCTGATACTTACATAGGAATATATTTTAAATTGATTTTATGGAGAGGTTTATATTATAGCTTTAGTAGACACAACCATCATCCAAATGGACCATCCCAATTAATTGTTTAAAAGAGAGAAACCGCTGCTAGAAATTTATTTATTTCATTCTTACAACGATACTTTAATCACAGGAAATTCCTAAGGCGATAGTGTAATCCAATGATATAACAATATTGTTTTTCTAAATTCGTTTGTCGAATAATTATACTTTTCGACAAATTAATTAAAGTTATACAAGGTTTTAGCTTTTATTCTTCGGTACCACGAACAACGATATAAACGTCACTAAAATATATATTACTCGTCGGGCATATAGTACCTCATCCATTGATGATCACGTCACATATATAACCATTCCAAACACCGTCAACGCGGCACCATGCATTATATCTAAACAGTTATGTCCCCTGTACCTGTAACTGGCTCACCTTTCGATCGGATGTCAGGAATACAAAGTTTTTGAGTATTTGGTCGTAGAATAATTGATCAGTAGATAATACTGTAAAATATATAGATAAATATGTACAGGACGATGCAATAAACATTATTTTTTAAAATATATTTTGGTGGAATTTAAAGCTATCGTTTTATTCGTATGATAGAAATTGATGTTATTACAATGAAAAGCATGACATAGTCGTACAAAATCTCTCTTCCAGGCTGTTTCAAATAACTAAAATATAATAATTATTGTACATGCAAAGAGAAAAAAAAAAAAAAAATATCCCGCTGAGTTTCTTTCGCCGGTTCTTCTCAGGTCCGAGGTGCTAAATTCCGAACCGGTGGTAGATTTTTGACAATCAATAAGCAAGTGTAAACACTTCTATATTGAATAAAGATTTTTGATTTGATTTGATTTGATTATAACGATAACATAGGTATAAAAATATATAGATATATTAACCGAAGGTTCTGCAATGCGGTCGGGCTTGCAGAAAGCCGTATCGGCAGTTATTATTATATTATTTGTTTAGTTAGAAGTCAGTTTCAAAAAATTTCTAAATCTATATACATAAATATTAATCATTTTCACGCTTTTTCTTGGTCATGCTATAACTTAGAAACGACTTTATCTATTTTTTTTAATTTATCTAATACTTTGTAGAGAGTTCGCAATGTAAACCACGCAATTATCAGAATTATTTATTAGCAGTTTTAGTTTTATTACATATTTCAGTTCGACTTGATTATTCATAGCTAAGACGGAACAATGTCTGACGGGTCAGATAGCACTAATAAAAAAATAACACGAATGTTATTTTCAACAAATAAGTAAAAGTAAGCCAACGTTCTTGTGGTTTTCCTCGAATTTTAGAATTTGTTATTGTCTAAACGCTTAATGTATTCGCGGTTGGTTAAACTAAATTTGGTATTCAGCGCATGCGCCGGTGCAAACCGCTTTCCACGTGCACGGGCCCCACGCCAAAGTAACGAGACCGCACTCGGTGTCTAATGATATTATGTATAGATATACCACTTCATACCTTGAAATAATTCCTACGATCAGTTATATATACAAAATAATATTGTTATACTTCGATGATATGTAATATCCTCTAAGGATATCCTCGATAACGGAGTGACGGATAAACGAATCTATCTATTGGACTATTGGCTTTTAATATTTCTTAAGATTAAAGATCAGTCATCGCAAAGAACTTTACATTTCCCACTTTCAGTCTGTACAAGGAGATGTGAAATGCCTGGTAAATTACAAGTATGAATGTATGTATATATAATTTTTAGAGAAATAAGCATAAGACGTTGAATATTGAATTTCTCGTCAAAATTTCTTATCAGAAATCATTATCGGGAGGGAGGGCTCCCGATAATCATGTGAAGCTGTTAGCACTGCGCCTGAACCTTTACCAGTCATGTGACTATCGTAAGCGTCACCCGTCACGCGGCTGGTATTACTTACACTCTAATTTTATCATTATTTTGATTGCTTGTTCTGCATGAAAAATGGAATCGATTTTTACGTCCCGTCGCCAGCTTTGCGCGCCCCATTGTTTGATGCCAATCCCTTGTGAAATTATGGTGCGAATGGGTTCCCTTAAACGTTTGGTTGGAGGTTGATGTTGCCTGTTCGATCTCTACACAAAAATCTATAGCTTGGCTCTTCCGGCTAATTACCGTAACGAGATGACGTAATTCTATTCTAATATCATTAGACGACATTGCAATCATATGCAATTTATAGAGTGAACAATGATTATGCATATATTCAGTTGTTATAGGAAGATTATCATTGAATGTGGGTATTCAATATATACCCACAAAAAATCGTTTTTGAATAAATAAGTAAATAAGCAATGCCTACTTAATCTTCGTTCGTTCGTTATTTAATGCCTGAACTCCGAACTGCATAAATTCAGCTTGTAAATACCATAAATTAAAATTCTATGCTTCGGTAGTTTTTGTGAATATGACACTTTTGTTATATGTATGTAGGTAAGTATAAGATTATTCTATTCGTCGATGGATTTACAGTATAAATCTCCGTACTCTTTATAATCTAAACTATTTAAATATTTGTATATTTTGGGAGCCGAAGTGGCCTAGTGCGAAAATCTTCATGTGTCATAAGAAATTCAAACAATCGTATTAGAGCAGAGCGGTTGAATAAACTCCAGCCCTTCTCCTTCCAAGAAGGCTTTTGTTCGACACTGGCATATTTACGGTCTGTTACTTTTATTAAGTACCAAAAACTGAAATATATTGTCCTACAGCGATATTCATATAGACCCTTGTCACACGATAAATTATACATTTTCCTCAACAACGTAAAATTAAGTTGTCAATAGTTAATTTGCTACAAAACATTTATTAAGTTCATGTCACATTAGTAAATATCCAAAGTAATAGAATAAATAAAATAAATTTTATTATAGTACGTTATTTGTTATGGCTTAATACAGTTGTCAATGGTATTGTTAATCATAGTAAATCAGTGTTAGCTTTTCAGCGAAATTATTTATCTAATAGAATCAAGTTTATCGGTAATAAGGATTTGTGCAAGCTCTGGCCAGTGACTGTGTGGCCGACAAACAGTGATACTTTGTATTGTTCATCGTCTCAGATACAATGATTGAAGGCACATTCACTGTGAGGCTAAATGACCAACATCGGTGACTCAGTCTTTCAGGCTTCCTCTTAGGTAGAAGTCGAAGCTGATATGGTGGACATAACCAGCATAATTTATGTCAAAGGAAAAACATAAAATGTGTTTCAGGATGATACAAATCAAGTTCTATTTCAAGAGACATTAAAAACCAACAAGAGCCTATCCTGAATTACAACGACGTACCTATTTAAGTATGTACACGTAGATCATCTTATTAACATAGCTTTGTGAGATATATAAATAAAAATAAATTAAAAAAGAATACTATGAATTAATTCTCGATTAAAAGATTATTTTAACAAAATATTATTGATCAACTCAGAAATTTATCCTACAGGATGTATGGGACATGACGTTTTTGAGAAATGTTTTGTATTGAACATTTCTATTTTTTCTATCTATAAAAAAAGATATTTTCTTCTAAAAACAACCAGCTTTGCTACTAACAGTTATAACTTACACTCCAGCAATACAATTCAATAATAGAAATAAACGAAATTTAACCTAATAAACGTAAACGATCAAAATCAATATCAAATTTATTACTAACTCCTCTATTAGGCCTTACGTTATCCATAAGTTTTTATCATTAATCAGTAATATTATGGTCGTTAAGAGCCATTAATAAATCATTCAACTCTGTAGTTCCAAGTCTCCGATTAAAGACATGAGAGGACCGGATCTGTATCCTGTACTTCTATATTTCCCGCACGACAAATGAATTATTCATAATCTTCATCCGAGTGTAGTCACATACCGAAAGGGTAGACGCCGAGCTTTGGATCTTTGCCCACGTTTTATACTTATCCATATCACTTATCAAGTTATTTCAGACATCTTAAGACACGCGGCTGGCGGCACGCGGCTAATGTCAGGTTTGCGGAATATATTGGGAATTTACACATATGCTTTATATGGCATTTCCATCTTAGTCATACTCCAGGTTTATATTTTCAATACTATTTCTCAATCACGGTCTTTAATTGATCTACTCGACTGCTTCTATATTATATATATGTATATCATAAATTTATTTGTTTGTTTTTAATTCTGATTAGTTCCTACATAGTAGTTTGTAGTAGTAATGGCGAAGTTGTTTAAGATAAAATTTCCCGACGCAAATAAAGTGGACATTGTTTATGTATTTATAAGATTTTACTTTGTAATGATCCGAGCAATATCGTTGCGACTATTAAGGTAAGAGCTGAATTCTTATAAATCGTTTAAAAATAATTGATTACGACTTTGTAGACTGCTAAGGCAGCGTCGCTTATAACCGATGCCCTAAAATGGTGTCTTTCTGACGTTAAAGTACCCAAATTAAAATCACGATGAAAAATTTATGGATATTATCCATTTACTGATTACGGACCCATGACGGATTTTCACTTTGTCCAAGAAATGGAAATGTCTTCATATATTAATGGGTAGAACTGGTTTCTGTCAGATTGTACGTTTCAACATTTCTGGCCGGTACTACAATTATTGCGACTGACTGAGCGATTACGTTGAGTGAGTGAGGGAAGTAAAGATCTTTAATGAATGCTTAATGATTTATGGCGGTTGAAGAATAAAAGCCTCAGCTGGATAAATTATACCTATAGCTTTGTATCACAAAGACATTCTTTGTTTCTAAATGCTTTATCGTTTGATAGTAATCTGAGGTTTGCTTATTATTATTTCCTATTCAATCATTGGATAGAGTACAAAACGTAAAGTGACTACCTGTAATGTCCCACTATTGGGCTACTTTTTCTCCTTTTGAGAAAAGTATTTGGAGGTTATTCCACCACGTTAGTTTGTGGGTTTGGCGGGGTTTACTTACTAGACTTAAATTCAATCAGTATCTGTTACTTTCAACAAATCCACATAAAAGGAATTCTTCAATAAAACGTGTATCTATAAGCTTACACAATACCGATGGTTATAACAAGTTTGAAGTTAAAGTTGCTACGTACCGTAATCCTATTAAAGCATCGAGATCAGCCGTCATGTGAACAGTCGGACAGGCGCCGCTGGTTGTTTGTGAAACACCGTGATGGACGTATGAATCGAAATCACGTGCGACTCCTTCCGAGATATGGTAATACAGCTCGCCGGGACATGTTGCCAGTGATGTATTAACGGTTGATGAACTGTAATGATATTTGACAATAATCGTTTTGTGAACGGACGGTACGCCTAATTGGAATCCAAGTCCAGTTTCTAGAAGGTTCTTTAAATAGCGTTAGACCCAGAACTCAATAGTTAATTTAAAATTTTACAAATGTCATTGCGCCAAATTTGACGACCTCCGTGGTCGAGTAGTGTGTACACAGGTTTTCATGGGTACGCCACTCCGAGGTCCCGGGTTCGATTCCCGGCCGAGACGACGTAAAAAAAGTTTATTAGTTTTCTATGTTGTCTTGGGTCTGGGTGTATGTGGTACTGTCGTTACTTCTGATTTTCCATAACACAAGTGCTTTAGCTACTTACATTGGGATCAGAATGTATGCGATGTTGTCCAATATTTATTTATTTATTTTTTATTTAAATGTAAGAGGCAGCAGACTGGCATTTGCACTACCAGATAGTTAGTGATCACCGACGCCATAGGCACATACATGATACTTCAACATTGAAAAGTAAGAAGTCATTTCACTCACTCTTCAAACGGGAGTACAATAATACTAAGTACTGCGGTTTAGTAGTAGAACTCCTACCATAACCAACGATCGCGTGTTCAAATGTTCCATGTGTTTAATTATTTTATTCGTGTTCCTCATATAGATTGTAGCTCGTGTAAGCTCACCTGGATAAATAACGCCCACTCGTCAATTATTCTACCCCGAAACATCAATGCGTGTAATTCTGTATTCCCGTTTGAAAGGTTACTCAGCCAGTAATTACGGGCACATAACATCTTAGTACCCATGGATAGCGCTGTATCAGACGTGTGAGTAATAACTTATATGCAGACATATATGTGGTTATAAACAGGGATGACTATCCTTTCGGAAGTTACGTAACGGTTACAGTTGTAGAATATATGCTAGGTGACGTGAGTTAGCGTTGAAGCATTAAATGGATTTATATTCTAAGTAGACTTCGACTCGGTACCAATACTTTTCTCTAAGCAAGCTGGTGTTTTATTATGTCGTTTCCTAATAAAATGAGCCGAGATTGCCCAGTGGTTAGAACGCGTGCATCTTAACCGATCATTACGGGTTCAAACCCAGGCAAGCACCATTTAATTTTCATGTGCTTAATTTCTGTTTATAATTCATCTCGTGCTCGGCGGTGAAGGAAATCATCGTGAGGAAACCTGCATGTGTATTCCACCAACCCGCATTGGAGCAGCGTGGTGGAATATGCTCCAAACCTTCTCCTCAAAGGGAGAGGAGGCCTTAGTCCAGCAGTAGGAAATTTACAGGCTGCTAATGTATGTAAAAAAATGTAATGTTTCCTAATAAAAATTAGAAAGCAAATATTTAAGTAGAATATATATTTCTTTAACAATACGCTTAACTTAAGCCTTTCTCATAACTAACGAGTAAGGATCTTAATTTTCAATGAAGCAAGCGGGGCGTATCGTAAAGCAGTTTATGTTGCTGGTCACGAAATACGCCTCGGCGTTTCCGAAGGTCACTTTTCTTCGGCTCTTTATGATTTTTTAATAGTTCACGTGGCCACACGCTACCGTGTCTCGGTGAATTTGTAGCATGTTATCAATTTTGATAAGAATTGCTAAGGCGTTTATTTAATACTGACATATTTCCATATAAATACATTTATTGTAAAGCTTTTTTTTTTATTAAATACTAACATGTATATGACTGGTATTCGCCCGTAGTTTCGCTCGCAATTAAGCCCATAGTCGTCAATTGTTAAGCATAAAATAGTAGCCTATATACCTTGGCATTTAAGCTTGCTTCCATACCAAATTTCAAATTCAAATTCGGTTCAAAATTGTTTGGCCGTGAAAGAACAACAGACAGACATATACATTCGTATTTATAATATTAGTATACTCCGATTTATTGATATCTAACTACGATCTGTTATCTAATATAACCTGTTCGTTCTTTTGGAACGATTTAAAAAAAATGCAATATTTTAAAATAGTACACAGTTATGTTGGTGGGCTGTTAAGACTTTTACAGTTAGGTCATCTAAGTTTAGTTCGGTTCTAACGTTTGACCTAAATGTCACAAATCGATTTCCAATGCCAGTAATAGGAAAGAAACAGCTTTCAAACTAAAGTTCAAGAGATTTTCGTCAATGCCACAAATATACGTTCGTGAAATAGTTTTTATTTTATGAAATAGTTTGGCGGAAGTGCAAATGGGACCTATGGTAAGTGGTCTTACCGCCTATAAACATTGTCGCTGTAAGATATATTAACCATTCCCTACATCGCCACCGACCTTGTGAACCTTAGTTCATCTTAATGTTACGTCCCTTGTGCCTGTAGTTACACTGGCGCACTCACCCTTCAAACCGGAACACAATAATACTAAGTATCGCTGTTTGACTGTAGAATATCTAATGACTTAATATTCAACATTTAACGTTTAATATGAGACGTACCTTACGCCTACATAAAACAAAAATGCATGAAAAATGTCTAAAAACATACTAAGAATATTCTGTTGTTGTGCAAAAGTTCCTTTGTAATTGGACCATGGCATGCAATGAATAGAGTTACCTCATAAAACACCCTCATGCAAACATTTAGGTCACGCAGACTTCGTTTTAAGTCCAACCCACTGCAAACCTACGTCTGTACCAGGACTTGATCAATGTTGAAACAATTTTTATAACCAGCATATAATCGTTACTTTAGGTTTACTTTTTTAGTAGAATTGTTTTAGTGGTTTGGATAACGATCGTTTTAGAAAGATCTTAAGGTGCCTCAACTACCCAAAGTATCGTTATAGTTTTGTTTAAACGTTCAGAACTCTTAAGTAAACTAAGTCTATAATTTATATATGAATATATAAGTACAAATTATAAGAAAGATACAACATTGAATCGTAACAATTCGGTGTAGTCTTAGCTTAACGTGCTTTTCAGTCGACGCTTTGTAAATTTCCTGACAACGCAGTCGTATATAGTTTTTATAAATTATTATAAAAAAATATTACTTGTTAACATACATCACGCACTATGAAATAAAAAATAATAACATTCGTTCAAAATAAAGTAAATGATAAAACTTCAATGCAAATACCATTTATTTATAAGCTACGAGTTGTCGCCCGTAGCTTCATTGCGTTTTAGTTCTTAGTTGTCAGGTGTTAAATGGTGTTAAGGCTCGCTTAACAAATTTCATTAAATTCTGTACAGTGGTTTGGCCGCGATAGGGCAACAGAGTTACATTTGTAATATTAGTATTGATAAATAATATGTACGATATAAATTAAAAATAAAACTTAATAACTTTTCTAATATTTTAATCCGTACACATTCAGATTTTTGTTATGTTAGAAACCATTGTTTGCAGAGCGATTTAAAATTGTACGATGTCGTAGTTTTTCTTATAGGTACTTTCAAAATCAAAATTTTCTTTATTCAATTAGGTTCCACCGAGAAAAACCGAAAAGAAACTCAGTAGTTACTCTTTTACATAATTTTAACTAGAGTATATCAATAAATACTTAATTATGTATTTTATAATTAAGAATTTCGTAGATATTTCCAAATTCCTATTGATTAATACTAAATTACCGTTTATGTTACAGTTCTGCTCAGCGAAACTATACTGCCTGATGATAATCTCGAAGACAAGACCCTTAAAATAACGGATTTCGGCCTAGCCCGGGAAGTGTACAAGACCACTAGGATGTCTGCCGCTGGTACATACGCCTGGATGCCGCCCGAGGTAATTATTAACGAATCAATTAGTATAAAGAAATTTCAATATAATAAATCTTATTTGAGTGTTTGCCCATATTAGGTTTAAGTGATCATTTAGGTATAATTTGCATTGTACGTATACACCATCCCTTGCACTATCAATGCTGCATAGAATCAATAAGAATCTAAGATAACAAGTCAAATATTGATGGTGTTAGACGACGAATGAAATGAACTATTATACTCCCAAAAACTAAAGACAATTATAGCGCGATTTAAAGAACAATTAACGCCATCTATTAATAATAAAATAAAACTAACTGTTTTATGGACTCACCCTAACTTACTATTGGTTTTTGTAAATGGTATACTTGTGTATCTCATTCGTGAAATGTCGCAAACCGACTTACACTTCGCTATTTTGATGCGTGTTTATAGTCGTATGTAATGTCGCTTATCACTTTCTGACATTTCACGATTGTGTTCTGCTGTGAATGACGTGCCTCTCATGAAGACTGACATGCTTAGTTTTTGGATAAATTAAGTGTTCACAACATTAAAATTAGTATTGAAGACATTTGTTATAAATATATCTTACAACGTTGTTAAATACTTACTATTTTTGATCGAGTAGTGTGTACACCGGTTTTCATGGGTACGCCACTCCGAGGTCCCGGGTTCGATTCCTGGCCGAGACGATGTAGAAAAAGTTCATTAGTTTTCTATGTTGTCTTGGGTCTGGGTGTTTGTGGTACCGTCGTTACTTCTGATTTTCCATAACACAAGTGCTTTAGCTACTTACATTGGGATCAGAGTGATGTATGTGATGTTTTCCAATATTTATTTACGTAACTTATATCCAATTAGTAATGACGACAACGATGACGGTAAAATGCTAAGATAATCTCTTGTTATGTAACTGAAAAAATATTGTGCATATGTAAATACTATTCAGTACTGATTTAATACCACAGCGCTCATTGAAATGAGTATTTTTCATTAACAACTGTCAGATGATTTGTTTATGTAGTAAATGTATTAATAATTATACATAACCCCTAACAGTTTTACAAAGCAGCTGGAAGATCAGCGGTTTTTTTTAATTCCACATAAGGTTAGGGTATCTATTTAAGGTTAAAGATAACTTGCCCTAACATAAGCTATTCCGCATGGGGAAGGCGTCATCTTTAGTAGTTTTTGTTGAACATAGCGCAATGGCAATCGAACAGAATGTTGTTCAGCTGTCAATCTAACGAAACTGGTCCAGGAATTCATATGCAACATAATCTTCTATCTATTTAAATCTCAGAAACTATAACAACTACACACTTGAAATTTGCCTTATAAATAGTAAATAATATATATATATATTGCCTTATAAATAATAAATAGTAAGTAATATAAATTAGGTTCCTCATAGGGTTTAGACATCAGCTAAGAACGGCTTTTTTACGAAACTCCACCCCTAAGAGCGTAAAACGAGGGTTGAAAGTTTGTGTTTTATAAATTTCGCGAGGGCCTGAAATTCAAATAGTATATATATATCAATAATCATAATGGCCATTTTCGGAATTTATAGAAATAAATGTGCTGCAACGCCATCTAGTGGTGAAGATTATCTTATACTATGCCCCAGCTTCGCACGGGTGCAATGCTGATACTAAATATGTATATTGTGGGTTATCCCTAAGAGATAGGTATATACCACAGGGCTTTTTTGTAGACCTTTTTAAGGTGTACAATACTGTAGTACATTATTTTGATCTATCTCGTAGCGTTTGCACTATAAGCGTAAAAAAATGTGTTTATATATGACATCGCATTAGAAACATCTAAAAATATCAATCAGTGTTTCTCTACTAATGCATGTATTATACTGATAACCTTCCTCTTGAATCACTGTTTCTATTAAAAAAAAACCGTATCAAAACACATAGGGACAGACAGACAGCGGGATGAGATTTTGTTTTGTACTATGTAGCATATACGACTTGCGCACATTCAAATATGTTGTTATTACAATGACAGAAATCTTCACGCTGCTCCCGATAATTGTACAAAGTTTCGAATGAATCGAATTAACTTAACAATACTTATATAAAAATTATATCGCTCCGGCCGTTTCATTGACAATAATTAATATCTATTATCTTTAATAGACCTTGTTGAGCAGAAATGTTCCAACTCACATTAACACTAATAAAAGTTATTAATATTTAAAATAGAAAACATTTTTTATAGTGACAACACTGTGAATATAATTCATGATTTCAATGTATTCTATGTTTTCATTAAAGGTGATAAAAAACTCCACCTTCTCTCACGCGTCCGACGTGTGGTCCTACGGTGTACTTCTATGGGAACTGCTGACGGGCGAAACGCCATACAAGGGGATCGATGCGTTAGCCGTAGCGTACGGCGTCGCGGTGAACAAGCTGACATTACCCATACCGAGCACGTGTCCGGAACCATGGAGAGTTTTGATGGAAGGTAAGAAAATATGTATATTTAATACATAAATCACCTTGAATCTTTAAAATAACACGCAACACTTCACTTTGTTGGTGCAAACTCATCTGCCGTCACGTATTCTATCCAACCAATTCAACAATTTCTATTCAAACAACAATACTTAGGGGACACAACATCTTAGCTCCCAAGGTTGGTGCTGCATTGGTGAATTGCCACCAGTTGTCCCATTTGCCGGTCCACTATATTATAAAATAAAATAAAAAGTGTAGGTATATAAGTTACGAAAAAAATGATATCTTCTCTCAAAGAGAAGACTTGGAGTTTATGCCACCCAGCTGCTCCAATGGACATGAGACAGACAATACAAAGACAATAGTCATACGACAATTCCAGGTTTTCTTTTGTTTTTTTTTTCAATGCGAAGTACGAGTTGATTTCTAGCGACGCGGTCACATCGGCTTTACTTCTTTAGGTATTTTTAGAGGAAACTCCACGAGCTTTAATCCAAAATTACTAAAATCTATATTATTCTGTCTTAACTGTTTTTTTTTTTTAAGTTTTTGCAAGTGTGTATTTTTTTAAACCCATGGCATGTTCGATATCAAATCATGCAAATGAATTTTATAATAGACAAGACCTTCACGCCTCTCTCTAAAAAATATTAAACTATAATCATCTCCGGACGATCCCGCGTCGATTGGGTACATTCTCGTACCGATAGGTTCAGTGGTTCTCATATGTTTTACGCACAAAGAAATAATATATATATAGACATGGCTTAACACAACCGAATATTACGAATGAATTGCCCGATAATTTAACGCGCAGATATAATCGTAATTACATTTGTTTGACATCGAACGAAGTGGATTTATAAGGTATGCAATATATATTAGCGAACTGGAAATAATACTTAAAAGTCTGTTTACTATATTCGAAAAACTATTCGCTTACTATAACAAATGTATTATAATAAGTTTACGTATGGATATGCGTTACTTCAGGCACAAAGAACATAATATCTTAGTACCCGAGGGTACTTGCGCATTGGCGATGTAAGGTTAAGGTTGATATTTTATAACAGCGCCAATGTCTTGGCGATGGTGACCTCTGACCATCAGGTAAAAAAAATGTACAGTACTTTATTAAAACGTTTTACGTAAAGTGTTGTCATCCCCATCATTCCCTTGCTATAAGGTTCAGAGATATGAGATTAATTATATGGATATTTTAGGTAACTTGTCATTGGATTTATGTGCAGATATCTCATATGCTTAAACGGCAAAACCTTGTACCATACTCTTCGTTATTCGGAAACGTTAGTAGTGCACCCATGTAGCCTTTGAATTTCACCTTCTAGAGAAATCGATTATTCGTAAGCAGAATAAATCGTTTCTTGATTATAAAAACAAAATGATTGTGTTAATTCTGACTAAATATATATTCATTCCGTTATAGCGTGCTGGCTTTCCAATCCTCGCGAAAGGCCCTTATTCCCCGAGATCCTGACACAGCTGGAGAGGATCAGGCAGTCGGAGTTCACACGAGCGCCTCACGAATCTTTTCACACGATGCAAGACGGTTGGAGGCTCGAGATCGAAGAAGTTTTGCGTGATCTCAGGAGAAAGGAGAAGGTTCGTCTGAATCTAGTGTTAAATTTATTTAAATTCCGATAACAGTTTCGTCGACGTTCAAAAAGCCATTTTTTGCAAATCCATAGTGAATATCATAGATAAATATCAAGCTCTCGACCAATGATTTTGTTTATTTGGCTTTTCTCCTATTACGGTTGGAACAGAGTATATATACATGTTATATTAGAGAAAAGCCGAAAATTTCAACATCCTAGCTCGAAAAAGATAAGAATTTATTTTTAAGTCTGTTCTTCAATCTAATTGTATATAGACCTTATATAGGTACCCGTGTGAAGTCGGGATGGGTAGCTAGTTTAACATATAATATAGCTGTTTGAATTATAAATTAATATAATATAGTGTATATTTGGAATTAACGGACTATATTTTGATATTATCTTGG
The DNA here is from genome assembly GCF_037043105.1 of Vanessa tameamea. Classification (NCBI taxonomy): domain Eukaryota; kingdom Metazoa; phylum Arthropoda; class Insecta; order Lepidoptera; family Nymphalidae; genus Vanessa; species Vanessa tameamea. The sequence continues at coordinate 11,204,259 of NC_087323.1, forward strand.
AACGTTGTATATAGGTATATGACTATGCTTTAAATATTATGTAGGAATATCACACTAAGTTGAATGGAATGCTAGTGATGGTATTTCATATTACAAGAAATACTCGAATGTCTGCGAATGTTTTTATACATTAGTTCGTATTATTAACATCGGGCTTTGTTTTTCCTCAAAATGCTTACATAGGAATGCAGAACTATTGAAGAGGTTAGTGTTCAATATTAATATTAAACTTGGATTGTTTTCCACGTTTTTTTGTTCTTCATATTTTTTTTATTATTTTAGTATGTAGTTATATGATTATCAAATAACTGCCTAGTTCGTCCAGTTGCTAGATATAAGGTCGGAGATTCCGTGGTCAGGTTGTTACTAAAGTTCTCAGTAAAAACCTGGAGTCTCGAAGTTGGAAGTGTGTCGGTCTGCGCCTGAATTTTTTCCAGTCGCCGTCCCATCCGATTATGAGAGTGAGGGAATGAAGAGTGCTTCTGTGCTTTTGTGTTTGCGCAGACACTTTTTCACTATAATATTTCCTACGCAGATGGGTAGTCTCCCATGTGAATGATCGCAGTGGTTGAAATCAGCCAGGAGAACATAACATCGTCATGGTTAATCTTGTTCCTTCGATGATGACCTCCTGACGAAAATTTCCGTTGTCCCATGGGCTTATAAGTGTGAAGGAAAAGGCAGTGCGCCTGTGTTTACTGACAAATTTGTACACTTTAATATGCCTTGGACAAATTATTCTCTATCTCTCTGTTTCAATCTCTCTTGAGAAGTATCGCATTTAATGAAGTAAGCCAAAGGGACTCCATCATAAGTCACCAAAAGGTTGACGCTTTTAATGGTGATGGTACCACGCGAGAAAAAATAAGATATGATAGGGGGGATGTATTGTACTTAGCCGGAAATCGCACTGCAATGATCGGACTCTTAAATATTTCTTAGATTTTATACCTTTTTTTTTGTTTAAAATCATCAACACGCCAGATCTTTAACGGCTCAATGTTAAAATATATTATCAAATAAATTCCAGGAGCTTCGTTGTCGGGAGGAAGAACTAACTCGTGCTCAGTTACAACAACGTCTAGTCGAGCAGAATCTAGCGCAGAAAGAGAGGGAGCTAGAGATGAGGGAGATCGATCTAGCAGCGAGGGAGTTGCACATACTAATCGTTGCGAGCAACATGTCGCATAGTCAGCCGCCACAGCCTAATAAACGAAAAGGTATTATAAAATATCTATAAGTAATACATTAATATCTGATTATGTTTAGGTGGGCCAACCGATGGCTCAGTACTGAATCACAAAATTATTGTTTAGATATTTTCTTTACTAAGTCTATACAGTTATTGTTTGAGGAAACATTTATGTCATCTAAAAACAATGGTTATTCTACAATAACTATATCGGGTCTCGATACGCACGGGCACCGGTCGAGCGCTGCCTAGAGAGTCCCCAGTTGGCATGTTCCTTCTTATATATTGTCTGAGAATCAACTGGCGACCGTTTACGACAGCTTGATGAGGAAAGGCGCCGTCGACTATGTTCCTGTGTTGATAAAACTTTATTTGGTGTTAAATCATTGACAACACATCGCAGTAAAAAATCCAACCAATCTGGACTTTCTTTCGATCTTAAGATTCTGATTAATACTTACAAAAGGTGGCGTGCGCTCCCACTCGTACAGACACATATCTAAATAAAAGTATTATAGGAGAGGGGCTTACCGTCCCGAGTACCTCATAAGGATATATTGTGAACCAAAAATTTTAAGTCCTCCCCATTATCTAACTAACTTATATTCCAGGCAAATTCAGTAAGATAAAGTTGCTCAAGAAGGACACGATCTCCTCTCCGCTCGACTTCCGGCACACCCTGACCGTGCGACCGTCGGAGGACGAGTGCAGCGTCAAACAGCTGGTAGCCGTCGCCAAGGACACCCCGCCCGGGTCTCCCGCCATCATGAGAGCCATCGCGCGTTAGTATTTCCTCTCCGACCGACGTTCACTAGTAATGTCTCTCGATTGTATTAATGAGATCAATAGTCCTGGCATGTCGGGGTCTGAAGTCATACAAGTATTTTTTTTAACGAGTCAATGGGGAAACCTTCGTAAGGTACATAATTCTCCGCCAACCGCGCTCGCCCAGCGCCCTCAGCGCCCTCAGCCCGACTCCTAGACCATTAATCTCGCCCGTGAGCCCGCGTCGGTGGGCGCCGCGCTCGGCGCGCACTCCCCGGAGTGCCCGCCGAGCGCTAGAGCCGTGGGTCGGCCCGCAGTGCCGGCGGACGGCGTGAAGGGCAAGACGTGGGGCCCGTCCACCGGCCACCAGCGCGCGCGCGCGCACCTGCCGCTGCCCGCGCTGCGCCCGCGCGCGCACCGCCCCTCCACCTCCGCGCCGCACCTGCCGCCGCACGCCTCGCCCGCGCGCCACCCGCTGCCAGGTACCCGCCGCCCCTTGCCCCTCTGACCGCGTCCGGCTCGTCCCGGACTGGGACGTTTTCAGGTATATTTCTTGGTTCTCGTGTCCCCGCCCCGTCGATGGGCGTTGTGTAAATTGCTTATCTAGAATGTAGACCCAGTCTCTCGCCCCACCTCTGATCTCCGACGACGGGGACGTCGCCGGGCCGCGTCCGCCTCGGTACCCGCCGGTGCGGGCCCAGGCGGAGCGATAGAGTCGACGCACGTCACAAAATAACCAAAACCCGGGCCGCAGGCTTCGCGATAGGCGCGATCGAGGAACCGAAGCGAAAACCACGAAAGTCGAAATCGCAAGTTCGAGCGCCGAAGGCCGACCTCGCCAAGAAGCGCAGCGGCAGCCACGACGACCTGCTGCGCGAGCGGGAGCCGCGCCGCCACCGCTTCCTGCTGTGCTCCGCCGCCGCGCCGCCCGCCTCCCCGCCGCCCGCGCCCGCCGCGCCGCACTACGACACGGTGTTCGACGCGCCGCCGCGCAAGCCCGACGTCAAGAGGAACTTCCTCAAGAGCATCCGCTCCAACAGCCTGGCGGGGCTGCGGGCGGTCGCCGGCGGGCTCTCCTCCGAGACGACCGAGCTGCTCCGGGACGAGTAGCGCGCGGGCGGGTCGGGTCGGCGGCGTTTGCCTTCAGCCGACACTCGTACACAGGCTCATTTGCACGTCGACTGCGATCCGTTCTAGCGATACTCGTCCCTGGGCGTCATTTTTAATCTGTAAATATACTAGTAAATGAAGTTCCATGGATTTGATATTAGTACGTAATGTAGATTAAGAATAAAAAATAAATAAAAAAAGACTTATTTTCCTTAGGTTTACTTAGGAGTAGCTTTAAAATCAATATTTGTCGAATGTAAATTCTCTTCAATTCTCCAAGAAGTCGCTGCAACACGTGAATAAATTTTACAATAAATAAAATAATATCATATATCTTCTACTCGAAACACGTAGCGAAGCTAACTGAAGCGGGCAAAATCGATTTTATTTTTATTATATAGAATAAGTAGCGATTGGACTTGAATAAAAAAATTGTAAAAAAAAAATGCATGAAGTTAAAAATCTGTGTTTAATCTGTAATACTATGATTTACGCCGCATTTATCTCACTAGATATAATTTAATGTTAAGACTATGTTATTATTTGACGGAATGTACGTAGCTACGTAGATATCAACGATTTGTGTTCATATAGCAATTGATTTTTTGATTAAAATATATTAAAATCGAAATAGCATAAAGAAAATCTCAAATTTTTGGTTAATATGGTTTAAACTTAGGTTAGTTTATTTAGATATTTATCTCTTAAAAGACTTAAATGTGAATCAAAATCGGTCGACTGAAAATAATTTAACGTCTTGCCAATTTTAAAAACATTTTAACTGCGAACGGTAATATTTAACGAAAGTAAATTTTGATGTGATTCTTTTGCAGTTTTGATCTGTGGTTTTATCATTTTTTTTTCTTTTATTTTCTTGCTGCAAAGGAACGTCTCAAGATAGTCTGCCATATCCCTGTAAGTACATTTTAATTGAATTTACATATTATATCAGAGGAAAATAGCCTTTATCACAATGCAAAAGGAACTACTATAAAAATGATTGTTTATTTTTTTTAAACATTTTACTAGATGACATGTCACAAACAGTGCATTTTAAATAATCTGTTCGTAATGTGAATTGTTGCAGATTATAGACATATCAATGTAATTTAGTTTTTTTTTTTTATTATTATTTAAAATTAGAAAGACTTGGATACGATTGTCGTGTGATATTCGAATTTGTGGATTAACTGTTGATTTTTTTTTTTTTTTGTATTCGTTTGATATTTTTTTATTTTGTAAATTGTAAGCATTTGTTTGCTTCCAGCCTGTCTTTATATAGTTAGTTAAAGATAAGCGCTATGCATGCTTCTCAGTTCATAGTTAAGCTATAATCGATATGTCATAAGTTATACCTATATATGTATTTGTCGTACTTACTTACTCGTTAGTTCGTATGATATGCTTCGTCTCATATCACCATGTGGCACGCTTTCAAATGTTTACAATCGTTGTGGTGACGTGTTAATGAACGTCTATGGGATTTCTTAATAGATTTTTTTTTATTTAATAATTTCGAATATTTCATAATTTTAGTCGACGGAATCGTATAGGCTTTCAATACTGACGGTAGGTGAAATTTTATAATAGTACAAATAAAACTTTCCGCTGTAACATTCGACGGTAACATCCTGTGGTGGTGGACACACGACAAACACTAGAGGCTCCGATGTCGATTAATAAATTCTAGAACTATGAATAAGAATACACAGATTAATGCCCTCTGTAAAAGATTATAAACAGAAACTCTTCGGTGATCTGGTTCTCTATAGTTATTATTAATTAGTATTTTTTTATATAGTAAATAAACCTTTTCCATAAAATCGACTCTGGTGTATTCTTTTAACATGGGTGTACTAATCAAATAGCAACTAACAAACCCTTTAACAATCGAAAGAGAGAGAGAGAACATTTTATCTGTCATTGATAAAATGCAGATTAAAAAAACGGTGAAGGGTGAAACTGAAGTGAATATAAAATTCAGCTTGCGCTTGCCTCGCTCCGGCTACTTAATCGGGGAGATGTGAAGATGACGTATAAACAATAACGATTAACAAAAATAATAAGTGCCAATGAAAAGTTTATTTTGCACACGTAAGTATAATAGTTTTATTTTTATTTTTGTATCATCATATCCTCCATGTTGCTCATTGTTTAGTGAACTCATGAACTGTTTGGCATGCGTAGACAATAGATTACACACAGCATGTGATTTTATGAACACTGTAGACCGTAGCGTTTGTGTTAACACTTTTTTTTTTTTTCTATTTTTAAATTTCGAATGTAAAATTGTAAGTTATTTCCTGTCTGAAGTGTCTTAGATTCAAATTTCTCTCCCGTTATATCTGAAATGTTATTATTGTATTAATCTACAATTGTATATTTTAGTACTTGTCAGTAATTTTATATTGAATTTACCATGTCGATAATATTTAGTATGAAAATTGTATTTTAAACTGCAAATTATGTTATTATAATGCAATTTGTTTGATTATTAAAAAGACAAATATTAAATTATGTTAAATTACAGAAAGTTTGATATTTAATATAGTAATTGTAATAACATAATATAAAATTATCTAACAAAACAAATAATAACTCTTCTGTTCTTTAAAACGTGTTAAATCGTTCCAATAGTTTTCATAAACTAGCTTGACGAATTCATGAATGAAACAAATAATATTCATGTATTTGACAATATGCTTCTACTTAACAGTCCGTTTCAATGCAAAGCTTTGATAACAATCGTTCATTACAAAGCCGATGTCGTATATTCATGAGTCGTCGTCTGTCGTCTATATTAAAAAAAAAAACTGTCAAACTTTTGACGTTATATTTTGACATTTATCTATTTACAATTTGTCGTCGTATTTTAACTGTTATTGAAACGGACTTAATAAAGAATTTGCTTAATAATTTTCAACTTTATGAATGTGATCACAGAAGTCATTTTTACACAGCACGCACTAGTTATAGTACTAACCTATGTTTTCCATTCACATAGGTTGTTTTCTTCCTTACACAGACTTCAGTCCCGACGACTGGGGGCCCGAGTACCCTCTGAGTTCATCTTCTCGTTATACCATACCGATGCCTACTCTATACAGTACTGAAGGTGAGTTTTATGGACGTTGTCGTGGAATTATTGTGACCTTTTGATGAATAATTTTGAGATAATTAATCAACTCTTGTGTCAGTCGACCAGAGTGAGCTGGCTCAGACACTTGAGTGTGCCCCCGAAGTTCGATTTATTAGACACAATTTTTTTAAAATACAATTTACTAATTTTATTGTATGCAGTAAGTGACCTCCGGAACTGTACTAAATTAATGTTTATATCTTATCGTTTTCTTTATTAAAAAATTGCACCCGCCTGAAGCCGGGGCGGGTCGCTTCTCTTTCGTAAAATAGTAATGCTCATTACATATTTAACGCGCGTCCGTCCGTCCGCAGGCTACAAGTACAAAAAGCCCAGCATCATCGAGCTGGTGCTGTACAACCTGGCGGCGCTGCTGGGCGGCGTGGCGGCGGGCTACGACCTGCGCGTGTCCAACGTCAGCCCGCTGCACCCCACGCTGCAGCCGCACCGGTACCCGCCGCCCTATATTTTTAACCATTTCGTTTCTGAGTAAAGCGTCCCACTTTCCTTGGTTGATATTTTTTAGACAAAAGGATTTTTGAATCGGAATACCTGTAGCTGGTTTATAATTTTATGATAAATTTATCCTAATATTTATGATTAAATTTAAAAGAAATACATCGTCGATGTCCACAGCCCGGAGATGGAGCCCGAGGTGGTGTACGAGGGCTACGGGTTCGCGCACAACACGTACCACGGGCCCGCCAGGCACCTGCGGGCGCCGCTCAACGCGCTCACCGGGGCCGCGGTAAGGCGCTCGTAGTGGTCGCAGTCACTGAATACTTTGTGAAAATAAATAACTAAGTACATTACATGCATCCGCTTTAATTACAATTTGAGTAGACAATGGTTTTTTATATTCGGGTCAATAATAAATGTTTCGAGCAACGCATAACCGACGTTCAAATCTGTAACGACTGCGTCACGTTCCAGCTGCCGAGTCTGCAAACGGAGGAGCAGAAGCCGCTGCGCTTCACGGACTCGCCGTCGTCGTACGCGCCGTCCGCGCAGGCCGCCTCCACCTCCGGGCGCGGCACCGCCCACTCCTCGCAGGCCTCGCCGCGCCTCGCCGACCTCTACCTCGACTACCGCGAGCACTTCCAGCCGCCGCCCGAGCGCCTCGACCTGTTGTACCGCGCCGACCCGTTCGACGAGTTCGAGGCGCGCTCGGCGTCCGAGTCGTCGGTCGGCGACTCGCACGCCGACGAGTCCCCCTCGCGCCGCTACTGGGCCCCCCGGCCCGCGTGCCTGGGCCTGGAGCCGCCGCGCCTGCGCTCCAGCCTGAAGAAGCTGCGGCGCCCCGCGTCCCCGCCGCCCGCGCCCTCCGCGCCCGCGCCCACGCCGCCCGACAGCGCCGGCGCCAGCGAGACGGACAGCAGCTACGCGTCGGCGTCGGGCTCCGCGTCGGGCTCGGCGCGCGTGCGCTTCAGCCCCGACGCGCGGCGCTCGTAGCGCCGGCCCGGGGGCTTCCGCGACTACCTCGTGTGAGCCCCTCCGCCGCTCGCTTCGTCGATCGCGAGACCGTTCGGTTCGTTCCTTTCTGTTCGATTGTGAAGAGTACAAATATATGTTAAGACGTTCGAGTAGTGGCCGGCGCCTCGGGCAGGCATCGCGTGTACATTTGGCCCGACAGTGATGGGTCGTGTAAATCTATGATGCGTTTTGTACAAAAAAGATCAAACGGTGGATATTTTTTACAAAAATATCGTAACGATGTAGTTTTAACGTAGGCAGCTTTTGTATCCCCCTGTGAGGTGTAAATTAGAAAAAATATGTACCTAGTCTGGATTTCGCATATTAGCATATCCGCATACTGATATTGTACCCGATATTAGTCCCGCGTGCCGCACGGGCGCCGCACGGGCGCCGCGTGCGCGGCCGGACGCGGTTCGTTCGGACGTTCATCGTACGCGATCAAAATTAATCGTAAGTTGTATATCGAAAATTTAATATTAAAATTAGCTTTGATATTATTAGCAAAAAACCAGTGCCTAAAGTATGCAGGAACGGTTTTGAGAGATTTGATGCGAAAAGTAATTCTTATGATGATATCGACCTATTGGTATTCCGAGACCAGGCCAGTAAGGAACACGCTGTATAAAGGTTTTTTTTTTTTGTTTATTTACGTGCAATAAGGTAATTATTTGCGTCCATTTTAATTTTATTTTTATTATAAAACAAATATATTAAATATCGTCGTGAATTATCAGTATTTCGTGCAGTATTCGAGGTCTATACAGTAACGTAACTTATTTTGTACATACCTGTGTGAGCAATCTGCCTCAGTGCCAATGTCGCCACGTTTCGTTTTCAATTTGCGTTAAAACGAACGTTTTGTTTATTACGTAAAAATGAAATATAATCGTAAAACACTGTAAATAAAGGAATTCACGGCGCGTTTACTTAAAAAAGCTCTAGTCTTGAATTATTTTTTATTTAATATTATAATCCGGCAAGTATTGAGTAGTTACGAATGACTGGCGGAATTGTTTGTTCCTTACGGACATTTGATTATATAATTTGGCATTCCATTGTTTCGTGCAAACCTAACATTCCATATTATTTGAACGTGATATTATGCTCAGTTAAGCGTTTTAGGCGAATGTATTGTAATCGAAGGTTCTGTGTGCCAATAACAAGAGATGGGAGATGCCTTAAATCTGTAAGTTAAACCGACAAATAAAAAATAGATTAAGCTTTTTACATTGTGTTGTTATTACTAAACCTTCCTGTATCCTTCTTTGTTGAACACTTGCTCCTGTGACGACTCTCTTGGAGAAATTACCGGTAAAACATCTCGTGCGCTAGACTAACGCTCATGCAGATATTTTACTGGCGTTTATAAAGAGAATACGAAAAGATATCTCAGCACGTGGAGACATCTCTGTGTACCGGATATCTCTTTAAAGTTGTGTTTTTTAGCTTTGATTTTTTTAAAAGCAATAAACATGTCATTTTCCAGCCCTTATGAGGAATTGTTTTTTGTATAGGCTTTACAAAATAAATAAACGCTATCTTAGTAGGTACTAAAGTTTTACTGAATATTTCGTGGAATCTTCGTTAAGCTGATTTTAAGTATGTAACTATTATCTTTAAAGAATTTCTACAGATAATAATGTATAGATATAATTTCTGAGGAAATTATCACGTTTGGAGTGCGGTACTGTGAACTCTCATATATTTATATAGTTACGAAATATCGTTTCATATTTTTTTTCATATTCATAATATATCCATTACATTTAATTCATCGAATATCATTGACTGAAGATGCCGATTTGAGTAGGTACAAGGTATATATTATAAGAATTAACTACAATAACCTCTCCTTAAATATTTTTTTCATTTTCAAAGGCGAAAAACTTCGTCACGCCATTTTTTTTCAACGTGGTGCCTTTAAAAATTAGGAAAAACAGGAAAGGCACTCGTAATACGGGGTAACTTAGTACGAGTGTCCCAGCTCTCTTGAACATTCAGATCGTAGATATTTCTCGGTAATAAAAATTTTTATCATATTCGGATTCATTGTGAAATAATTGTTTTCACAACAACAATATTATGAAGTAGTTGGTATACTTTAATTTGAATTTTAAATTCTATTGATAACATCCCCAAAACCACAATCTACCTCTGCACTCCCAAAGGTTGGTACTTTTTACGTTAAGTCTATCTTTTAATATTATATTATATTTTACCATCTATTGTTATTTATATTATTATAATATATTGCTTGGATAAAGTATTTTTTTCTTAATATGGCATATCCTAATGTCACAACTCATACGCTTTGGTGCTGTTGAAAAAAGTTAGGCGCCGGTGGGAAGACTAGTAGGCTTTATTATTATTATATCCTTTAGACCGCAGCGACGATCTAGTTCGGCATTTTTCGAAGACACTTCCAAATCGAATCAACACAGGATCCTAGACATATCTCTGCTAACGTGAACTTAGTTACTAAATGAGAAATGCTACCAATTTATGAGATAAAACTTCGATGAATATTGTATTCGTTAAATATAATACAATAAATCTATAAAAAAAAATTATATCAAAATATAATTTTTTGGAGTAAACTCTCATTCTATATATAATAAGCAATTCTAAATCATGACAAACTTTAATAAATACAAGTATAGTATAATAATTTTAAAAGTTTAGTACTAAGTTTAGTTAAACTATAATAGTTTATCGATAATTAGACCCATTATTGATAAACTGCTCTCAATTCGTCTTTTCTTCTCGGGACTGACTTATTTCTTTCCGAATTGGTTGTTACTTTTTGACAACCAATAAACAAGTGTCGACATTAAAACGACACGCAGACATTAATTACTTAGGTATTCATAAAAACGTTCTCGGAACAACCTATTCTTAAATCGCTGGTAACGCTTTATGCAAGCTAGTCAGGCTGGGCACCACCCACAGTCCGTCACTCTGATGCCAAAAATCAATACTTTGAATTGCTATGATCCAGTTTAATGAGCGAGTGACGTATTGACGGAATGGTTTATACTTACAGTGCCTGTGCCTACAGACGAGATAAATCCATCTACAGTCACGTCAGTGATCCAGTGATTATCTATTCAGCTAATAAATAAATAAACTCCATACTCTTAAAATTTAGTTTAAACATTATAATCGATTAATTTTACACTTCAGTAAAACGATATCGATCAAGTTGTTTAACCTTTAAAAAAATTTACATAATGATATATGTAAGTACAGAATTTGATAAAAACAAGAATAAGTGGTTTTCGACTCTATTGCATATATTAACACTTAAGCACGTGTGCTATCGAGCTGAAAAATGTTTGAATTCTTGCGTTAAACTGAATGTTGACATTATTTTAACGAGTGAAAGTAGTCGAGATACTAAGTACAGTCGACTTATTTTTAGCTCGGCCGTACAAGTTACGGATACCACAAACAGAACGGTCGCTCGTTTCATACAATATACGGAGAGACTAATTAGGAAGGTGGATATAAAAGAAATACGAGTATTGTATAGAAAAACATTTTATTTCATCCTGGATATCTAAAATATTATTTAGTGCATGTAAAAATATAGCTTATCCAAAAAATGTGGTCTTATATTACGTACTCTATTTATTTACAATAATAATATAATTATCGTGCAAAAGAACATGTAATTGTATATGAATTAAGCTAAAAAATAATCCAATGGAGTTGCATCCCCGTTTGTAATCAACTAAGCAATGGATACATATTCCACCCACTGATACAAGTCTATTATTAAAGGACAGGTCATTAGCAGTACGAGTAACATTTCAAACCCTGCAATTCATCCAATTGATAATTTATTTTGGTTTTGAACCATGGCTTAATCTATGCACTGGAAATCACCAGAAATATCACAATCATTAAATTATATTTGTGTATAAACTATATCTATTTCATCTTACTTCTATAGAAGTCAAAAATAAGTCTACATGACTAGTGGAAATGCCATTAAATGCATGTTAGCCGTCTTCGAAAATATCTTTACAATAAAAGCGTACACATCTCACAGATGCAAAATTGTTAATCGAACATATTATAATCAATATCTTACAATATAATAAATAAAGATAAGTCTAATTCGACGGCAACACGGCGCCGTTAAACATTCAAAATCATAATATGCAAAAAATAGCCAAGCATCGCAAACGCGAGTAACACCGCCATACATCGTTACGATGGCGTCGTGCCAGGAATATCCGTTGACCGGCGAATTGATCTTCAGAATGGAACGTAATTTCTCACATCACCTTTGTTTATCTTCTACATTCAGCGGACGCTAATAGGATATCGTCCGGTTTTATTGTAATATACACAATATTAATTCATCCGACTATTACATGCAATAGGAATCTAGCTCATAGTTTACACAATAAATTAAATAAATCTAGCAAAAAAAATAGATATGTTTCAATATATGAGGATAAGATTTCAGTCAATAAGTGGACAGGCCGCTAGCGTAAACATCGTTTAGATAACTTATCGTGTCAATAAAACATTCATCCTTTATAGGATCGTTAATATATTACATGCGAAAGACTGATCACTCGATTATTGTGAATACTTTTAATAATATAATGTATTATTAAAAGTATTCACAATAATATTTTTTAAGTTAAAAGTAGTCAAAAATAATAAACAGTGTACATTAGGAATACAATAGTTTGGGAAAACAATGCGTGAGTCATGGTGGCCGCGAGGTTCGGAGGAATATAAAACATTCGTATGACGCAAGAACGAAAATTGTAATCATCCTTTAGTTAAGCAACATTTTTAACGCAGAGTCGAAAATTACATTTTAACGTTAAACATTATAATGTTATTTATTCATAAATAACTATTGATGATCTATAATTAATATTCTAACAAGTATCTGCAGTGTTATTCTGTAAGAATTCGCTTCGTATCTCACTTTCAAAATGTTGAAAACCGAGTTACAGTGATACGCTATTTTGAAAGTGTTATAATAATGATTGACAATTCACGAACGTGTTGTGCTGTGAGTTTCGAATTTTCTTACAGAGTACCTCTACTATAAAATACAATAGGTTTAAAATACATACTATAATTTTTTATATACATTCTATATATGAATCCAAGTTAGTAAATACTGCCCACTGTACGATAATGCTATCTGTATGTGCTGAAGTGCTAGATGAGTTTCGTCATCAAACTTGAGGACTATATCAAAATACTATAGAACTTTTGTTCACAGTAAATTATATTTATTAAAAGTTTTCAGAAAATAATAAGAAATAAGTTTAATTGATTTGCCGATGCTGGTCGTTGCGTATGTATCGAGTCGTTTGGTATTTCTTACAGACTTCGAATAATACTCGAAATAGCGAGCGTAACTATATTTTATTATTATGAACCAGTTTATAGCTGCGTTTATAATATCCTGTTTTTTCTTATCCAATAAAAATGTTACCGTTGTGTATTCTGATTATAGCTGTGTCGATATTGAATACAAACTTCGAAATGAAATATTAATTAAAAACTACATGAACACTACTTGAAAGAAAAAAAAATTATGTTAAAAAGTATTGAAATTTGAATTTAAACTATTTGAATCCAAGTCATTCGCGATATTGTCACGGTATCTGTGGTTTTTGTACAACATCGACGCCGCACGTACGAAAACCTGTTTTCAAATTAAATGTATGTTAATGAGACTAACAAAAACTATGATAAAATAACAATTTTCATTATTTAATGTAGAAGCTGGACGAATGACCTCGCATATTAATATCTAGTATTCTCGTGGGAAATGTTCGCTTGTTAATAAAAAATATCATATATGAAGCAGAGTAGGGATTTTTATTTTGTAAAGCGTAAAGTAATTATTCTCGTACCGCGTTATTAAATGCTTTATGTGATACGTTGAGGAAGCCAGCCTGCTGCTAAACGGCTACTCACCTGTCCTCCACCTGACAGACGGTCTGCCTCACTTTTGTTTATATTTATATCGATATCGATGTTGAGAAAAAAAATTGGTATCATCATGACGTTATAATTTATATTTTTCTAAGATTTCATATTCAAAATTATATTTCGATTGAATTTTTCTAATAAAAAATATGTTTACGTCAAACTTAATATGCATCTGAATTAATCGAGGAAAGTTCTAGAATAAAATATACATAATTTTTCAATATAATTGTAAAGTTATGGAAAGTCGATATATTTATGAGAAACAGATTCTATGAAATTAATATTATAAAAAGTTCGTCTTGAGGTTCCGGCTGTTGAATAGAGCCTCCGCATCTAAACAGGACGTCAATGACGTTGTACACAAAAGGGATTTTGTTAATCGCATCAATCGGAATAATAAGTACTTATGTGTAATCAGCGGTACATTGTCAGTAAATAAATCTACCAGCAAAACCAAAAGTATAGGCGTCAAGCAGGCGGTCGGCCGTGAGAGTCTGCCAAATCCTTGCCACATATTACTGCGCCTATCCCGAATAAATGGAAAGAGTGCGAGCGAACGTATCTATACCATCATTTAGAAGAGTTAAGTTCCACAAGCTAATCTCGGTATCTACGAGTTTTTTTAAATACGACGGGTAGTAGTAAGGTAAGATTTATGGAGTATATAAGTTCGCGTTACAGCCCACAGGGGCAGAGCTGTAACGTTTGACACGGATAAAGCCACGCGGAGCAGCCATTAAGTTGGTTATAATTATTAATGTTTGATTCTAAACGAATATCTATTAATTAATAGTTTAAGACTGACATAATATAATAAATCTCTTTTAAAGATTAAATTATAGATTCACAAAGATTTGATTATAAAGAAGAAACAATTAAAACATAGTACAAATAATTATCCGACTTTTCGACTGTTAAGTCTTATTATCATTTAATATTTTTACTGATCGTATCAGCACTGTCTATTCCACGTAAAGTTGAGGATTCAAATAATTCATTCGGTTTTTTGTACTATCGTAGTACATTTTCTATAACTATTAAATATGACGTAAGTACTTGATCAAATACTGGATTCGTAACTGGGGGACAATTCTACGAGTTTATAACGGTTACGACACAATTTCGACCGAATCGCATCTGATAAAGTAACAATTTGTTAGTGGAATTGATCCCCGCGCACACATAGACCGTCTAAATCCATAAACGAGACGCGATCACGGCGCAAAAGCTAATATTTCAGATAAACCGTACGCTTAGCAACAAGGGACAATTAATTCTAATATTCTCATACATTTTTTAGAATTATACAAATAGATTGTTTCATAACAAATTAAATATTTGATAACAAAAATTAGTAAAACCATTAAAAGTTATAAATTTCATTTTAAAAGACAATATTTAATGTATATATCAGATCAGCTGTTACACGTACAAACTTTCGAATGAATAATTTCAACAGCTTCCGCCGGCGGGCTATGGGAGAGACAGGTGTTAGGGACCCTATGTCCTTTCCCGTGCCTGACGTGTATGCAAAAATGATAATCGGTTGAGCAGTTATTACGTGAAATAACAAACAAACAAAATCACCCACACATTTGTAACTTTATACATAAAATCGTCCGTAGACAACGTATGTACATGTGTGCGTCAACACCTAGTGTCTGTCAATGTTGATAGAAGACTACACGCCTTTTCCAACTGATAATAAGGAATTGATTCATATAAACATATTGCAATTAGAAAACATATTTATTAAACTTGTAACGGAAAATATTGAGTAATTGTGTATATATATATAGCAAAGCCGATACCTTCTATAAATATTCTAGTAATGATGAGTGATTTTCTCCATACTAAAAATATGGTAAGCAAACCTAAGCAGCGAAACAACAAGAGTAGAAGTTGATTCTAGTTTTATAAAACAAGAAGAAAGATAATGCTTCTATATCGAATAAATATTTCGATACTTTATACCAGCGTGGTCAGTTGTGTCACTCATTTAAATCTACATTCATTTTAGTAAAGTTACTATAATCATATAATTTGTCAAATTCCATATACATATTCAGAAAATTAATATATTACGTTATTATATTGAGATGATTTATTGCAACAATCATTGCCAAACGTTATTTTTTCTTAAAGTTATTTATCGTTATGTAGTTATCGTTTGGAGCTTTTACCACCACCCTGTTTTAGTGCGAGTTTACACATTCGACGTAACAAATTTCCTTCACCGTTGAGCTCGAGATTAATTAAAAACACAAATTAAAACTTTTAGCGCTTGTCCTTGGATTCGATCCCGCAATCTTCGGCTAAGACATCTTTTGTCCACTGTGCCGTCTCGGCTCATTGAACGATTTGTTTAGTCCAAAATCCTATAAGTTCTAAATCAGACCTATTTAAGGCATTTTTTTGTTATACAGAACGTGCGATTGAAGTCCATTTTTATCAATATAATTAAAAAATATATAGTATTCATCTCTCTTAGGCTTCTAATACATAATTATTAAGACGTGTATATAACTAACTATAATTGGGTAAATACTAAATATGTTTATTTCTTTTATGAATAAAAGAGGGGAAATTCTTGTTATAATAATATATTATGTCTCTACCATTAAAAGTACGCGAGAAGTCACAGACGCGTTCTGTTATATAAACGTCTGCGCTAGGACTTAGCTAGGACGAAGGGTACATCCGACAAGGTCACGCTCTTGTCTGAGGGCAACGGTTGCGATCAAGGTTATTATTTGATGAAAATTACATCCATAGTCGTACCTTTAGAATACTCTTTCGACGCGACCAGAATAAAACCTCAGGGCTGTTTATAGTATATATTAGGGCGTATTAATATATAGGTTAAGCTAGGCTTAGCCTAACGCTAGCAAGGCAAATTTCCATAGGCGGAAATATTTTTTGCGGCCTCTGATTTTTATTTACTTGAATACTTATTTTTTTTACAGTGAGTATAGACGGCTAATCGATGTAGCCCGCAGACGAAAAAACATACATGACACATTTCAATTCATCATGGTCGACTGCGCATGGATGGTGTAAGAAGCGGATTCAAATTACAGTACTACTCTATGAGTGATGGTGACCCGTTACCATGGGACTTATTTGCACAACTACCTTTCTAAAATAAAAATGAACCATGTTTGACGCGGAACAACTATGCAGTTGATTAT
The DNA here is from genome assembly GCF_037043105.1 of Vanessa tameamea. Lineage (NCBI taxonomy): Eukaryota > Metazoa > Arthropoda > Insecta > Lepidoptera > Nymphalidae > Vanessa > Vanessa tameamea. The sequence goes on from NC_087323.1 coordinate 11,221,108, forward strand.
TATTAGTAAAATGTATCATGTGTACGATACGACATCTCACTAATAGAATAAAATTCTAAACGAATAATAATTAATGTTTAAGAATGACAAATAAGTAACGACTCTAACGTATTCATGTACAATTTTATACCGCTATATTTTTTAGATATTTTTTATGCGTGATTTAATTTTTAAAATTATAGGTAACTAACCAAATAACGACCTCAAGATATGTCTTTGGGTTTCCGTTTACAATATTTCACGACAAGACTACAATTAGAGTTGATTAGCTAAATCATATATGCTCCAAATTCTTAGGTCATCGGACACGCAGGTTTCCGATGATTTTATGAACGTCGAACGTGAAGCTGATCCACCCAACCATATAAGTCAAGCAGATTACAATTAGTGAAGGGCTTAAAAGGATTAAAGAATCGATCAAACGTAAAGAATGCCACAAATTTTCTCTTCGTTGATTTTAGCTGCGCAACTACGGTATCCTGAGTTGCCAATATTAACAACTCTTTGAAACCCCAAAAATAACGCACCGCCATATACATCTAGTGTAAATATAAAACAATATTATAAAAAAAAACAGTGATAAATTATTACTGTATTTAGAAATAATTGTAAGAATAAAAAATATATTTCGGGTTACTTTGATAATGTAACTCATATCTAAATATATATGTATGTGGCATAAAGCCCTACCCTTCGCCTCCGCTAACATTAACAGAGGCATGCATTGCGTTTACTTTAAGTTGGAAATCGAAAGTATAAGAATAAAAATATCCGTATAAACTTGCTACCGAAAAGATCGTAAACAGGTTTTGATGAAACTTTATTTCATTTTAGTTACCAACCAACCGTCGAAGGTTTGATTTGTACAGTACGATAAATAAGCGTTCTTTAAATTAAATTGTAATTTATTTATATGACTGAAATCCTAAACGGTTGGACCGATTTCGATGAAATATTTGTCCGTATTTGAGTGGATTTTTTAGATCGGTAGATCGGATATAATTAATTAAAACTCTCCCGAACGAAGTCAGGACAGGCAGCTAGTCTTATAGGTAGCTGCTCTACGGCGTTTCACACGCTATATATCCGCACGCTTAAAAATACGCCATCGAATTTCATCTTCTCGATTATTAATAAATCAACAACTTGCCTTTTATACAAATATATTAGTTCTAAAAATTTGCACAATAACAATAAGCGACAAAGATCAATAGCTATACTAAATAAAAAAAAAAAACGAACAAAATTTTGTTCCGTAATTATTCATTTAAAACCATTTCCCATTAAGACTTCTGAATCATTTAATTGTCAGTTAGTACATTGTTCAATCAGGGCTGCCATCGCGCTAATAATGATAATGAACAACTCATTATAGCCTTAATTAAAAACATGTTTAAACTGATAGTGCAGATATGTATTTGAAATTTAAATAATCAATTTTTGAAGTCCTATATATTTGTACCACAACGAAAATGAAACCGTCTTTAGAAGTTTCTTTATTCAATAACAATAGTGTATTAATTTCTAAATAAAACAATTTGTAATTCATATATGATTATAAATTTTAAAAAAAGTGTTACTAAAACAGTATAACTTTCACTGCTAACGCGTACCAATATTAGAAATCAAATAATAAATTCATATTATTGCTAAAATATATACACAAGGCTCGTGACTGAATCGCAAGTAAAATTAATTTTCATTCTATCTCTAAATGAATAACAAACTTGCTATTTATATTGACGTTTCATTAAGTACGGTAAAGGAAGATATTACTTTGGCTCAAGAAATATGAAACAATTTTCGTAGACGATATGGAAAATCAATCCGGCCAACATTATAAATCTCAAGGTCGAATCGTTATATTCGGCAAGCCCCTTTGCTACGATTTTTTTTTTGTAATGCGTATTTATAAAAATTATAAAAAATCTCAAAACATGAAAGAACATATGTTTCTAGCGTATAATTAAAGCTCTACTATAAAATAATATATTTGATATTTATGAAGATATTTAATTGTTAATTATAAAAAATATCATGCAAATTCAGTAGATAACATTAGAAACAAAAGAAACACGACAATATATTTTTTTAAATAAAAGTCGATGTATAATTTTCCTCTACGAATAACGACGTAAAAAAGGTCGTCGGCACATACATAAGTACAGACGAAAATATTTATAGACGTTGCCCTTGAGAAGGACAGATGAGAGTCCAAGCAATGGCCGAATGGTCGGGCAATTGCATTATATTGACATTGTATCTTCACGACACAATTTATGTTATTGTGTTTTATGAAAAGTATATTTAACTCGCGTCGAAATTATCAGTTCAGCCGACCGTGTTATCACGCACCGTTGTAACATGATGTATATTATACGTGTAACTTTAGGACTACAGTATGAAAATTACAGTTTTATAATATATATATGGACGTTCATTCATAATACTGAGCTGACATTAAAGACATAGTATGTTTTTATATTACTCACCCTTCTCACGTTGAACGGACGTCCTGTCGCATACGAATCCATCCCAAATTTCTAAGTTTAACTTTAATTTTCGTAGAATCGACCACTCGGTTTGGTGGCTATCGTTTTGGACCACTGTTTATTTATCTTATCATTCCTATGTCCCATGAAAGCACAAAGATAACATACTCTAGTAATTAGTATTCACATATTAGTAAGTCGGGAATAACTTGTACCCACCCTACCCTCGGACTGGTTCGAAGCCTTACAAATTACGAGATTAAAGCTTAAAATGAAACATCATCCGTGACGGTCTCAAGGCGACGCGAGGTATTCCGTAGTAACGTAAGATTTCCTAAACTAGCGAGCAGACTGACTCGCGCCAAAAATATCAAAATATTTAACGAATGACGGATACAATAACGAGGGGGGAACATAAAGAGAGCGTTAAAATAAACAAATAAAAACTTATTTCTGTTCTTTACTACACAACATGCAATATTTAAGCAGTTTACACAGCTGACCTGTCGATGGACAATACACACTATAAAAATATTATGTATATGTTAAAAACTACTGCCACAGATAATTATGAATACTTATTATGGATTATGATGTATATTATGTAAGTAAATAAGGAGAGGATGAGGATTGTTGTATATAGAAAAAAAAAAAATAGAGAAATATACAATACACTCTATTTAAACATGAAATTTATTAAAGATAAAAAACATACAATTGTTTGTTTTACACAAAATAAAAATACCTGGAGGGTGAGGGTGGACGCAGGGGGACTGGCAGGCGGACCCTGCGCCACCCAGGCAGAAATACATATCCGACAGGTCCATACATAGTCCAATAATATAATACCATATCATACGATAAAAAGTACACATATAGGATACTGTCAAGCCAACTTAACTCACAGGTAGTCATGTCGCTCTCTCGCCAGTACAAAACTATATCAAATCTTACAAAAATACTTATGCGACTAATTTGAAATGCATATAAAGGATCTCGCGTCTCAACTACAAAAATATTTTGAGATTGGAATGAAATCTTTCTTTAAGGTATCGGCCCTGGGACGATCACAAACGAGATGACGTTTAAAACGTCCTTATCCTAAATATTTCTCTTCTGCGTCTTAAAGCTAACTGATAGAACCTGTCCATTGAGCGTGTATCCATTCAGTGTCTGGATAGCCATCGCTGCCTCATCATATTCACGCATATTAACAAATGCAAAACCTTTATTTTTCTTTGTCTCTGGGTCCTTAATCACTTTAATGGAGTCAATTGCACCATAGGGGCCAAAGAGTTGCCATAGTGCCAATTCCTCAGTGTCTTCACCTATGTTGTATACATACACGGTGGTTTGGTGCGGGGCCGCCGGCGCGCCTAGCAGGGGCACGGGACTGGCGGGGGCGCCTATCAACGGTAACGGAGTATGATTAGTTGCCGCCATGGGATTGAAGCGTTGTTGGCCTTTGTTGATGAACGGCAGTGCCTTACCGGGAGAAGGTAGCAGAGGGGGCGGCGAGGCTTGCGGGAAGCCGGGCGCGAACGCTGTAGCCGGTCGTGCGCCAAACGCGGCGCTCAGGTTGGTACCGTTGAAGGCGGGCGTAGTACCGTTGAAGACGGCCGCCGCGCCGTTATAGGCTAATGGCGTGGCGGCAATGCCTACCCTAGACCGAACTGAATTCTTATTCGAACTGGGCTTGTTCGCAAACTTCACTACGATCGCCCCCGCACCCGGTATCGGCGATTGTCCGTTCATGTGCTGTATGGCGTCTTCAGCCTGCTGCCGGTTTTCGTAGCAAACGAATCCAATACCTTGAGACACCCGACTGTTAGTTATGTTTCCAAATTGGCTAAACAGGCTGTTCAGTCTCTCGAGGGTCATGTCGGGGGGCAGATTGCTTATATAGAGATTCGATTCAGTATCGGGTTTGTGGCTGACTTTGTTCTCGGGGTTGAGGAGCGCGAATGACACTTTCAGTGTTTTGCCTTGCATCAACAGGCCGTTGAATGCAACTCGCGCCTTCTCTGCGTCCTCGTGTTTTTCGTACTCAACGAATCCATATCCTCTATTCGCTATTAATTTACAACTTTCTATTTTTCCCATCGCGGAAAAAAGAGCATACATCATATCGCGCGTCATCAGCTCTGGTATATAGTTGACCATGAGTTTGGTCGGTGACACATTGGAATTAGCGTCGCCGCCGCCATTCTCTAAACTCATTTCGTTATTTAACATTGTTCTTTAATGTTCAAACTACACTACCGAAAATAAAATACTAATAAAACTCACACAGATGGAGGTTGGTTATTTCATTTGCAACATGGAAAACGAACAAAGAACGAACACAAAAAAACCAAATTGTACGAAAACGCCAACTGCAACGCCGGTTCACAAGTTCATCACCACACGACACATGAACGAGTTTGTTTTTAGAATGTTACCAGAACAATATACTGTATTCATTTAAAGTGTCTTATCATAATAAGTACAATATTATATGTACTCCGACTTCGTTACAATAGTACTCACAAATAAAAAACGGTATATCATACAATATACACGTGTTTTGTAAAATATTGTCAAAATTCTAATTAAATTTTACGTGGCACGATTTAATATAATTACATAAATTATCTGTACTGTAGTTGACTACAGATACTATTTTACATATTGTATAAAGTTGTTAACAAAATATGTGTCATATTACTATCAAAATGTAGTATGTAAATGTATACTGATAAAATGTAGTATAAATTGAATTCTAGATTATCATTATTATTTCAAAATAGGTAAAACAATAACATAATTTAATGAGTCTGAACACTTGTCTTATTTTCCCTTGTGATGACATTATATATCTTTGTCAGTATTTTGAAACGAAAACTATGTCCTATAGTTTGTTATTAATATATACAATGCTACAAAATAGTTTACATGTACTTTAGGCTTTAATAGCCTTTGTTTTGTATGCGAGTTCTTTTACGAGCATAGTAACGCACTTCTCTAGTAGTAGCGCACTTGTTACTGTAACTGTACCGTAATTCTCACAAATGCATCAGTGTAAATTATTAGTACAATAAATATTTTATTATTAGCAATATAGCGGCTTGATGTGTAAGTAGCTTAAACTCAGATTTATTACGAGGACAGCTGAAGAAAATGAATTTGACAATTGACTTTTGTTGTCAAAGTGACAAGTAAATTTAGGTTATGTTACTTTATGATTGATAAAAAAAAACCAAATTCATAATAATTATTGTAACTCAAAGTATTTATCATCATTAATTGTACAATATGTTCATAACTAATGTACTACTTAAGAAAGCTAAAAGCAAGTAAGTACCTAGTAGGACCTAGTGATATGAACGATACTTATACAACACAGAAATAATCCTGTTTATTATTTTCAGGCATATAATGGTATTGATGGAAAGTGTAGTATCTGGTCATAAGTTTAATGCTATTCGAGAGCGTTTAGCGGATAAATTGGAACTAATTTGCTATGATCCTCGCAGTAAGTACATCATTCACTAACCTATTTGCTTGATATTATATTTACTAAGAGTAATTATCAAATGAATATCGTATGCAGCCCTGCCTTAAGCATAACAAGCGCCCAGGTGCAAGCAGTGTCCTGGTGATTTCCCTTCTGAACCAAAAATATTTGAATGGTCCAGGACTTAACCAACATTGGCGAAGCACTTCCCATTGCATGCCCACTTATGTTTTCCACCCCCTGCATCTTGGGTCAAAAGTGGTTAGATTGTAAAATTTAACCAGTTATTTAATAGTCAGTCTAGAGTGATCAGCCCCATTTTAATAATATATTTTTTTAAATACTGGGTAACACCAAGTTGCATTGGTGTCCTAGTATTGGTTTTGTATATTTTTTGTATTAGTAACACAGATATAGTAAGGTTTTAGATTAGCCTTACTCTAACCAGTTAGTCTCTACATTAAGTAGCATCTTTGTATACTCTAGTCAAGGCAATAATGGTTTTTTTAACTGAGGATTTCCATGGTACAGTGTCCATACTGGTTGGTAGAGCTTTGTACTGGTTTGGATAGGTAATACTATCCATTAGATATTCTATCACCAAACAGCAATATTTAGTATTGTGGTGTTCCAGCTTCAAGTTAATATTTCTTACGTTATTGAGGTCTATGGGCTTTGGTCTACCATTAGGTGGATCATTTGTTCATCTGCCAACCTATTTCATATAAAAAATATTTTGGCAACAAATTATTGGGCTCTGCTGTTTTGTTTATTAATTGTTAAGTCGTAACAGACAGACAGTTATTTTCTCATTTATAATATTAAGAAAAATTTGACTAATTATTGCAATAAAATCAACAAATGAAATTGTCTAAAAGAGTATTTTAATTTATCTGCCTTTCATTTATAATCTGTTGTTATTCTGAAAATGAGTTTTTTTTTTCAGTTCAACATGAGAGTATTTACAAAGAAAAGAAGAAGATAAGAAGCCTTAAGTAATATCCAATTAATTTTTTTATAGATTTAGTATATTAAGTAATAGGTAAATAAAACATGTTCGTCTTGTTGAAATGATATAATTATTTAACTTTAAAACAATAAAATCTTTGGGATATAATGCATTTTATTTCTATTAAATTAATTTAAGTACTGTAAACATTTGTCATCAAATATTATTTAAATACAATAAATTTAGAATAATATATGCTTTACATTTCAATCTTAAGCTAATGTCGAATTATATGAAATGTAACATTCAAAATGTGCTTTTAAATCTAATAATGAATGGTGTTGAAATTAAGGATCAACAAATATATCTTTTTAAATACCTATTTTTTTTTTTAATTTATACACATTTTCAAATCAATTTTGAAGATAAGTTAAATACTTTATATTTTTGTTTATAATATAAAACAATTGTCATGTAAATATTATCTATAAAATTTTTATATTTCAAGTGCATTTTAAGCATAACCTTACTAATTAAATCTTCGAGAATACTTAGTATTAATAAACATTATTAAAATGATTAAACACTTACAATTACTCTCACTAGGTTTTATATTTATATAAAAAGAAAAATTAACCAATTTTATTAATCCATCAAAACTACAATTTTAAAGAAATTTTATATAAGTACTGTTGATTTTAAGACATATATTTTATGATTACTTTTTTAGAAATAAATTTAAATTACAGATAAATCAATACAATTTGATTAATCATTTAAGAACATTTGAAATAAATTAATGTTTAAATTTATACTTCTTCATTAATATTCTATTCTACAGGGCATTTAAGTATTACATGCAACATATAAATATAAACTGTATTATATATGCACGAGAAACTCATAAAATATTAAAATACATTTTAAGAATCAATAATATTAAACCTTTTTTTGATGAGCAACAGAAAAACCCAATCATCTCTTATATCACACTTAAACGCCCCCTAAAACCGTTTTACAAATCAATCATTATCATCATACTTAAATTAATAATAAAATTGACTAGATTAATTTTATTATAATCTAAAGAAATATCTTAAAAACCAATTATATACTTCACGTTTAAATACTTGAATATTGACATCGAAAGAGTCCTTGATTTAAATCAAGTTAAACTTAAAGGTCCGACTGGTGAGAAAGTGATATCTGACATCTGTCAGTTTGTCAGAATTAAAGTCATAATGAAAAAATAAATAAATAGTTGACGTAACGTTGTAAAACCTCAGTAAGTATCATTTTCTTATTTCAAATTAATTATTGACGCCATTACAATGTTACATAATCCGTTTGCACCTGACAGAAATACACTCTCTCAGCGGCCCGGCCGTACTACACTAAAAACTTACATACCAAGTTTAATTTAAACAATAATTAAAATAAATTTAATATTAATGGTATTGGCAATTGGTCCGTTACTGAAATTTATTGTATTTATGTTAAGCTGTTAGTAACAGTAAGGCCATCTGATGGTGAGGAGTCACTTTAGTTCATAAACATTGACAGATTTTGGTGTTATATACAGTATCTTAAATTGCCACATGCTGCCAATTTCGAGACCCTTAAATTAACTACTGCCTTACATTTTATGGCAGACAGGAGCAACAAAATGTTTTTTTTTTTTGTAAAGGAATAATTAATTTATGGGAAATTGTATATATGCATTTTAGATGGCCAATGGCTATCTGTGAAAATAATTATTAGGAATGTGTTATATAAGGCATAAATCACCGACAGCGTGGCTGATTCAATTATAATGGTTTTTCATACACAATATCTAAACTTGACTAATTTGACATGACTAAAATATTGATATCAGGCACGATCTAAGTTGACCGGATTTAAGCTAGTCATCGGTAGCTGCATGGACGTTGTTTAGAAGGAAAATTGCGGAACTAAGGCTAGAGATACGACTAGTGCTGTTACAATGACCTAAATAGACGGTTATAATATTATCGATTATTGATGCAGATTTTTATTTTATGTGTTAATATATTCTTTTGTATTTATTTATTACGAGATTTTATTAAAATAAACGCCACTCACGACCTCATTATTCAATAAAATAACTTTATTATTATGATGTATATAAACAAAACCGTAATACGACTCACTGATTCACGAAATCTCAGAAACTATTACAACTACAAACTTGAAATTTGGCAGGTTGGTTCCTTATAGGATGCAGACATCCGTTCCGACGGATTTTACGAAACTCTACCCCTAAGGGGGTAAAATTTCGCGCGGGTAAAGCGGGTAAAGTACAGCTAGTATATTATAAAGCTGTTTATATTTTATATAAGCATTTAATAAAATAACAGTGAAGGTTTCAAATTTTCTGTTACTTTATGAAGTCTGTTTAATTTTCTTTTTTTTAAATCAGTTTCGAAAAATGGTCTATGTTCCTATCCTCAATGATTAAATGATACCTATCGAAGTGCGAAATTTCAGTTAAATTATAAACACTAATCCAACCTAACCGAATTATCATAAACTATCGAAATTTTTGACGTTTTGTTTTGATTTAAATCATCGTTCACAATATTTCGACAGCTTACAATATCGCGAAATAGATTACAATCTAACGGTATTGACAATTCTACGGTAATATAAACATATTTTATATGACACGTGTCCAAAGGAAATAGTTGATGAAAATCGTTTCGACTCGATTACCTAGTAAATACAAGGCCAACTTAGTTCGTGCAAATTATACCATCCTTTTTACTCATATCACACAAGAAAGAGACGGCAATATTTTTTTAGTTCTGACAAATTAATTTAAACCCTACATTGGAATAGATTACTGTTATTCTAATACAACATTCAAAATTTTTTTATTACGGTTTATTTTCTAACGTTTCAGTCATGGTTAGTTTATTTTTTAAACCTATTATTATTAATACTAATACGTATATTAATAATCGAAATTCATGTTTATACTTTATACTTAATTTTATATATCTTTTATTAATTTATTAAAAATCCTGATATATTTAATATTAGAAAGAAATAAAGTAAGTACGCATTTTTATTCATATTTTTTTTAACTATACCAGTTTAAGTTATTTATCGAGAAATGCCCGATAGATGCGTCACGTTCTCCGATGTGAACTTAGTCCTCGATAAATACCTTACAGTCCGTTCCACGAGTCGAACTCCTAGGGAACATAATACTCGCACCGCATTGGTCGACGCCCGCGGCCGGAGACAAGCGAACCGAATCCGGCTTTTAGGAATCCTAAGAAATGACTTGTCAATGAAGGTCGCGGGTTGACCGTGGGGCACACGAAGGAACTTTCCTTAACTGGAAGCTCGTTTCGTGAAATTGACTTTCAGTGAAACCAGTGTTTGTTTGTAATGAACTCATAGTTTATATTAGTGAGATATAATGTATTTAAAATTTGTATACAAGTTTTATACATAGATACATAATATTAACAGTTAAATGGTTTATGTATTTATAGATATAGATACATTATTCGAATAAAATATTCTAAAACGTTTAAAAATTCGATAGTGACTATGAAAATCGTTATATAAAGATTTGGTAATGAGATAATTAATATACGTTATACGAAATATTCAATTATAACAATTGTATTATAATTGAGTATGAGATTAAATTATCATTTGGACGTAGTTCAATGACAAAAGCCAATCCTCAATCAGGAATCAGGATATTTTGAGCTGTCTTTTCATATTTATTAAGTCACATTGGGTTTATTGTTATTAGAAATTAAAGTATAAATATTGTTTTTTTTTTTTTAATATACGTTGGAATTCAAATAACAATGAAAAACAAGCAACTCGAATGTATATTTTTTTAATTACCCGTCAGTACATCTGCAGAAGTTTTTTGATTTTTTGATTTTAGAACATTTTCAATTTTGACCAATGACATTGGTTTGGTTCAGCCTTTAGGCCATATATTTGTTGTGTCTATGAACATTATGACGTCATTGATACCCATTTTCGGAGTTTTTGTCGATTGGTTCTTTTTCATTAACCTACGTCGTCACTGCCTGCATTGTCAATTTGTCACTGCGCGTGCGCGGGAAAATTCATCTATGCAGAATTCTAGTTATATTTTACCCGTAGGAGAACATAGTCACTTGTTTTTTTTTTATACTAATGACACAAACAAATCTCTCTAAATATAGGGTGCATTTTAAAAATTAGTATTTTAAATATTGTACTCATATTCAAATCTCAGAATGCCTTGACTAATAATAAAATTACACGCTATAACAGTTCATAAATGATATACATATTCATTTATTTTAATAATAATAATAATTAATATTTATAATAATTTTGAAAGGCCGAATAGATGAATAAATATAATTTCTCGTTTCTAAACATCGTTTCAAATTTCGATTTATCAATAAAGGTCGTTTCACATCTACTAATTTTAGTTTATATAAGATACAGGAAGAACAATGCTGTTTGCAACGTTGCCGCCAATCTACACTCTGGATGTGAATCGAGCTTAATATCATAATTTATCATTATATTACTACGTATTTACAAATAATAATAATATTACAAAGGATTTACAATTAATAGTTTATTATAGGTGACGTCACAGTTTTATGCATATTGATTTGGTAGTTTAAAAAAAGACATCTCCGCGTTTAGCAGTATTATTATAAATGTTCCGCAATTAAAAAATACTTATGTAATTTTTTTTTTAAATATTTTTTCTTAATCATACCAACTGATGTTTCATTTCGAACCTATTAATTGTCAATACTCTATATTATTAATATATATTATATATTCCTTATACAAATTATATATATGTATATATATAATATTCTTAAACAAACAAATAACATATTTGATAAAAATACATCATGTCAAGAAATTATTTGCAACATATTAATAATAAAATGTTTACATAATTTATTGATTCATATTAAATAAATAATATAACTAAATATAACATCAAAATAAATAAGTAAAATAAAGCAATACTATAAACGAGTCATCAAATCGACTACTTATAAGTAAAGTTGCGTTTCCACTGAAACGAATTTGGCAATTTTCGCGTTGTCAACACGCGTAGCTCACGAAGACGACGAATTCCGTCACTACCTTTAATTGTTAACAAAAAATGTTGCAATATTACCGGCAGAATTAGAAAATGTTGTAAACACAAAAAATGCCAATAACTTGAGTGGCAACACCGTAAGTAAAGTAACTACAAGTATAGAGATCACTGAGCACTCACTGCGCAAGTCATTTGCTCCAGCAGCGGAGCTATGTCGGGGTACTTTCATGCAAAAAATTCAGTCTTACTCGCCATCTCGAACTCGGACTCCTCCATCTTGTACATCTCGATCAGCTGGAATGCGAGATGTTGCCATCGTCATCAACGATTTAGAAGGTAATGATAAATGATAACAATGATTCATCATTACACAGTATGAAACAAAGTCGCTTCCCGCTGTCTGTCCCCGTGTATGCTAACATCTTTAAAATTACACAAACACATTTTGATGCCGTTTTTTTTTAATAGATTGATTCAAGAGGATGCACGTTATAGTAGAGAAACACTGATAATTTTAGAGGTTTCTGAAGTGATGTCGTAAATAAACACATTTTTTGCGCTTACGCAAACGCTGTCTGGACCCTACCAGTTAGATCAAAATAATGTACTATAGTATTATATACCTTCAAAAGGTCTTCAAAAAAATTCCGCGATGTTATATATCTATCTCTTAGGGATAACCCACCATAACCATTTTTTATCTTTTACTTTTTACGAGCAATAATGGTTTCTTTTCGAAGCGATTTTAAGCAATACAGCATTAATCCTTATAACTAAGTACTTTTATATATATGACGAGTCTTGTTCTCATAACATATATATATATTTTTCTTATTTGAACGTTTAAAACATACTTTTAATATTTAAATTAACAATATTGATATTGCAAAGTTTCAAATAATATTAATTAAAAATCCGTCTCTATATTTCCAAAATATATAATAACCAAATTGAGAACCAGCTTTTTTGAAGTCTGTTATAAATAAATGTTGGTGTATCTGGTCGAGATTTACAGACGTTTGATTGACGGAAGTATCGTATCAAAGTTGCCATATCAATTTAGTTTTTGATGGCGACGGTTTTATGGTGTCCTCTTTGTAGTGACTCGCCATTAAATAATGTTGCAATACAAACGTGTTCAGAAAACTTCGATTCAAAGAAATTATAGGTGTATTAAAAATAAAATCATCTGTCCACAGATAAGGCTACTGAAGAAAATACTATGTTTTTATGTTTTGAAACGTTAAATATGTAAAGGTTAATTTAGCAATTCATTTTATAAATATTTTAAGTTCTCTAGTTTTTCTATTCTTATATGCCATCGTATGAACCACAATATTTATATGTTAATATGTATTTGTAATTTTAGCTTTAAATTTAGTTTTAAAGAAAGTCCCATTATATTATAATTATGTACTAGTTTAGTAAATAAAGTTATCACAAATATACGCACATTATCGATGTCCTTGGCGAGTTCCTCCATTTGCTTATCGTGCGTTGCCTTCAGCTTGTCCTTTTCACGGTTCTGCTTGATGGTCTGATTCTGAAATTTGATTCACAGAGGTTAAGCTTTGGAATTTCGATCGCTGGAGATGATGTCAAAGGCTTTCTCTTCAATTACGGAAAAGCTTTAGGAGCTTTGATTGGCTGCTTCAATGTGATTTCCTAACGATGTTTTCCTTCACCGCCGAGTGCAGCGTGGTTCTAGCAGTGTAGGATAGACACACTAATTTCGACGTATGGCTATCGAAGAGTTGACTAAGCGACTTTTGTTAAGCACATCTTTTAATTGACGCATGCAAAGACGCCCCTGGTGGAGAAGACGGGAAGGTGACCACCAACCAATATGGTAATGGGGTAACAACCCCCCTTAAAGCATTTCCAATGTCAAGCAGACTGATGGTGTAATTAAGTTAAATTAAATAGGCTATTTTTTACCAGATAACATAAGGATAGACAGCTTATATATGAGTTTATCTTACCTTACGTTCGTCCATGAACTTCTTAGTATTGTTCTGTTTCTTCTCGCGGAGCCGACGGTCTTTCTCCTGCTTGGTCTTTAGAGTCTTGTCATTGGCCACCTCCTTGCTGGTCTCCACGCTGATCTTTGCTTGCCTGGTATTCATTTCCTTCAACTCCCTGGAAATTTATTTAGAAATATTATTTTAAATTTAAGTAAGCGAGTGGGAAAAATCGAGGACTATACGTGGGCAGGTTTCAATAATGTATAATTTGCTCTCCTTTAGTTTTTATTTGTGTAACCTTTTGGTACAAAGATCATAGTCATCTGTATATAAATCGTAGAGTTCAGCGAATTTTGGGTAGGTTTCATTTTTCGGTACTTGATTTTATACGGTATTTGTAGCCAAATAAAATATATCGCCCTATTGTAACTAAGTTTCATTAGTGACTACGATAGTGACAAAATGTGCTCTGTATGGAATCGGCAAGCGGAAGGGCGATCGAGCCTCCTGCTGGTAACGATTCCCTGCGCAGCTGAGATGGCACGCCTCGCGCCCGCAGCGACCCCGGCTCGCGGAGAGCGAGTTCAAGCCGGCGCCCACCTCTCGTGCTTGGCCTCGAGCTGCTTCATCTGCGCGAGCTGCGCCTGCTCGCAGCAGCGCTTGAGCAGGTCGCGCTGCTCGTGCAGGCGCGTGCGCGCGGCGCCGCACAGCTCTGCGCGCTGGCGCCGCACCAGCTCGCCCCACGCCGACGCCTGCTCGCCCACCAGCGCGCGGAACGCGCTGTCCCCGCTCAGCTGCTCCTTGCTGCACACGCCAGCCTCAGTCTCAGTCTCAGTCTCGCTCGCGCGAGAGCCTCGAACGCTCTCTCGATTGTAAATACAAGATAAGTGGCTTGATTGAAGGATTAAATTTATTTTTTTGTTAACCGGGTCATCTTGGCATTTGCGATAGACGATCGATAGCTGATCCGACGATCATATTTTATGTAAATTTAGATCAAACGGATTATATTTCAATACTATACTCATTGACTTCACTGCGACTGATTTTATAGAAGAACTCACATCAAATATAAAAGAGTTTGTATAAAACAAAACGTTTATGACCCAATAAAACATAATATTTTTCTTTATAGCTGATAATGTTTACATTATATTTACCGCTTAAAAAATTTAATTAAAACAAAGAAAATATTTTTTTTAAATTATAATGACCTAAGAGCCAATAGCTGTTTCATTAGGCATTCGTGGCCAAAAGAAACGAAGACATTTGAATAAAAAACGTGCAATTCGCACAGTAGTTATATTTCACACGAAGGCCAATTAAAATAGACTTACTGGAAATCCTATACCTTAAAACGGATGTCTGAGATAAATAGACGTCGATTACATTTGGTTGATTATAATTAAAATTAGCACAACATTTTTTTTTTTCATAAATGAATATTCTACAGCGTTAAAAATTCTATATCGTTCAACGCATTGTACTGACTTTAGGTATGTATGTATGTCGCATGCAACTATATTAATCATTTAATTAATAGCCTTTTCGTAAATCGCCATTCAATCAGTAGCCTTTATGACATTCTGTCTGTGTATATACAAATAGTCGTATGTCTACTTCGAAATGTGTTGTTAGCAAAAACAAAAAATAGTAGCAATGTTCCCAATTAATTAAGGAATTACAAATATTCCTATTTACCCCTCCATTTAAGCTTATCAATTTTGTTAGGAGTGGGGGTGACAATATCCCAAGGGGTCAGGATCTATCCTCGGACTTTTTAAATCATTGAATGATTTAATAGTTATATAGTTATATTACCCAGAAATGAGCCAATATTAAATGTTGCTAACTTTCATCCCATTCGGTTCAACGACCTAATAACCTTATATGAAAGCTATGCATTGTAGTAACACGCTTTAAATTTGGATTACATGTACATAACTAATATCCGTTCCATATAATTTATAATTTTATATCAATACATATTATAAAACTCGAGTGTCTGTTTGTAATGTTAATATGACCGCTTTTTAATAAATGCATATGTACACGGTACATATACAATAACATATTTTTTTTTTACTTTTTTTGTCTCTGTGTCTGTTTGTTCCGGCTAATCTCTGGAACGACTGGACCGATTTTGACGGGGTTTTCAATGGTAGATAGTTGATAAAAAGAGTAACTTAGGCTACAATAACGTTAACATTTTTGATAAATTCAAACGCGAAGCACGAAGTCGCGGGCACAGCTAGTATAATCATATATGTTAACCGCATATCAGTCTTTATTTTATCAACTAATTATTTAAACTGGATTAGTAGTTAAGTTTACTGAACGCGTCCGATCAGTAACCCACCATCTTTCTAGTTTTGTAATATAAATATAAATCTACTAACTTCTTCCCCTTGATCATCTTCTCGAGCGCTGCACACTGCTGCTTCTGCAGCGTCATCTTCTCCTTGGTGTGCCGTTTCTTCATCGCTTCCAGATCCTTCTGTTGTTTACGACCCGTCTTCACGAAGCCTTTCTCCTTCTGAAGGCTTTCTACGGTGATGGGTTCGAATACCAACGGTTCTGTGGTTCGAGATTTCTTTGTTATGATATTTGGACAATAAACAAAGCGAAATTGACCATATTCACTTGTTTTTAATACAGCCATTACTAAAGGGATTTTTATAGATAAATAATTTAGCACGACGTGCATTCGCGAATAGACGGTTGGTCAATGGCCATGTATAGGCTCTTATGACTTATGTACTTGTAAACTTTGGCTCATTAACAATTTAAATTGGAACACAACAATACGGTGTATTCATATTTTTCTGTGGAATAACTGTTGAATATTCACCCATTTCTATGGACTTACACGAAGACTGACTATCATTCTCAAACGTAAAAAAGGTTAATACTATAAATATAAACGTTATACAGAAATTACTGGAGAAGCTTTTAAAACCGTTTAAATATAACATCGTCGTAAAAGCTCGATACAGAAACTGTTTTATCGCTTGAAGTTTACCTTTGTTTGAAATGAATTTCCACATTGTGTAAAATCACTGCACCAAGTTTTATTTAAATAATATTTATTTTTTGAATATTTTACACGCCACTATCATCTTATTTGGAACTTTAAATGATCTTAAACTGTATATGGTTTGAGTATTGAAAGTAGTAGCGAACAGATGTGTATGGCCAATCGACTGCTCCACCTAATATCTGCACGAGATCAAACCACCAAAGTGTATGGCTCAAGTGATGGGATGAAGCGACTTTTTATATATTAAACTTACTTTTTTGTAATACCTAACTGAAAAAAGTCTTAAACGAAAATACGTAGCCGCTTTGGGAGGTTTTAGTATATTATAAATCTAAGCTATTTACGAGAGAAGTGTGAATATTTACATCGTGTATTGTATGAGCGTATGAAAATATTGGAAAACTCAAATAAAGTCACTACGTCAATTGTAAGTATAGATGTTTAAAGTTTTGCAGCTATATTTTATGTATTATGTATGTTTCTTATGTGCAATGAGTTCAAGTATAAATATAATTTTTAGCAACACAATATTATGGTAACAGTAATTTTGGTTTGAAGAACTCTGCAAAACCTAACCTGAGTACGGTTAACTTTGATGTACTCAAAGATATATTTAAATCAGCGAGCAGTAGTAATTGGATTCTATTCTATTACGGGATTTGTTATTTAAAAACATGTCTTGCAAATGGTTCATTACGTGGTAAGTGGTCAAATCCTACTACATTGTCAATGTACAATGGTAGAATATATATGACTGGGTGGTACCGTCCAAGATGGTCTCCCGCAGTCTTACCAATAAGATAATTATAAGATTTTTGTCAATTTGTTGGGAAATAATGAAAAAGTGATAAACGCTCGCCGTTTTGAATTGCTACAGATGATATTGAGATATCTGAAAATACCCGCTGTCATACGAGCGCAACGCTCGGCGGTTGTTTTAGCTCGCGTGTGAAGTATGATTTCAGCGTCTATTTGCGCGTTTCCCATCATGTAAACAAACCGTACCCGGTTATCTTTACAGTCGGCTTTAAAATGTAAATGCAAGTATCTGGTTCGCTCGCATTCTCGAGTGGTTGCGTTTTGTAGAATTTCCGCTATTTTTGGACATCTAATGGTTTGATTAGAGAGCCGAGATGGCCCAGTGGGTAGAACGCGTGCATCTTAACCGATGATTGCGGGTTCAAACGTAGGCAGGCACCACTGAATTTTCATGTGCTTAATTTGTGTTTATAATTCATCTCGCGCTCGGCGGTGAAGGAAAACATCGTGAGAAAACATGCATGCGTCTAATTTCAACGAAATTCTGCCACACGTGCATTCCACCAGCCCGCATTGGAGCAGCGTGGTGGAATATGCTCAAACTTTTCCTCGAAGGGAGAGGGGGCCTTAGCCCAGCGGTGGGAAATTTACAGGCTGCTAATGTAAAAAAAATGTAATGTAATCGTTTGATCGGAGAAACGTTTGGAGAAATCGATCTCGCGATGGTGAAGTCGATTCGATTAATGGTTCTCGTTAACTATATACGGAAAGATGGCGCCGGACATGTCACAACGCAATGCGATTAAGGTTTGTTAAACGACGATAGAGAACAGACCGGTTCACGCTTGTTAGAGTTCTCATAGCATATTTGGGAGGTGTTACTGCTGTTAGGTACGCAAGGGAGCCGCTCACCCTCCTTCTTCTCCTCGGGCTGCGCCTTCTTCTCGGGCCCGCTCTCCTCGATGCCGAGCTGCTTCATGTTGTCCGTGCGCTCCTTGGCGGCGCCCATGAAGGCTCGCGGGTCCGACAGCGCCGCCATGAAGTCTGCGACACCACAAGCGCCAGTTGCACTTACGACCACCGCATGCGACGGGTTGCCCTCCGACTGTTTTACTCATTCTACCCGTTACACTGGCTCACTCACCCTTCGGACCGGGTCGCGAGTGCTAAACGTTGCTGTTCGGCGGTAAAACATGTGATGAGTAGTCGAAGGCAATCCTGACGCCCTCGAATAAAGCCCTACTGCCAATGCCATATTAACGAACAAAAAGGCGGAATTTCGTTTGAAAAATCAAATTTATATAAATTAATTTCAAATGTTGTTTGATTCCTTAAATGGTGCAAATTTAAGTTTATTGTTCGTTATATTAATAGTAAACTGCAGTAAATTAATATTAAAAAATAATATCATAGTCATATTTTCGACATGACATTTGACCTTCAAAGCCATCAGGTACGTAGATCTTCAGCTCGATGTTACAGAACAGCATGGGCAGAGACATGGGGAAGTTGGCCTCGGTCCTGAGGGATATGTGTCGGTAGCCTGCCTGCAGACCGTCCAGAGGCAAGATTCGTTGCCCGAGAAGTTTGCCGTTTTCGTCGTAAACTCCGAAACGCAGTACGGCCAAGTCTGGGAGTACGACCTGAGGAACAAAGGAACACGAATCGACATAATATTCTATTGCGGTAGTTAACCCGACATACATTATCCCGTCTTTACTACGACCACTCAATTCGAATTGGTGATATTAAATAAAAAAAAAAAAATCTAATTTCAACCGACAGTTATGTCGAACGTCAAAAGATTTAATTTCAAAAGTTAATATGGAAGTTTTCTTAAATATTCTAATGTTTAGCGCTTCTTTCGTAAGTTTTTCTTTCATAATTAGCGAAATTGGTCCGGTCGTTCATGCGTGATGCCGTTTCCAAGGGAAATAGGGATTCATTTACAAACATATAATAAAATATATATGTGATATATATAAGTTCTCAACAATGTGGTACGTGTCTGTACCGCAAACGTTGGAAAAGAGCAACTACTGAGTTCCCGCTGTATATTCTTGGTAGAATCTATATTGGGCAACGGCGGGAGCTACGTTCAATACGATTCTTTAAAGCTGGTTACCTTTCTGAAGAGGAAGGGCTCCTCGTTGTAGACGGGGTTGAGGCCGTTGGCGGGCACCATGCGCGTGCGGAACTCCTTGCGGATGGTGTCGGAGGGCAGGCCGTACATGTCCACCTCCACGTAGGTGCCCACCTTCTTGTCGGACAGGAACTGCCCCGCTATGACCTGCACGGCGCACTGCGCGGCGATGACGCCGTCCACGGGCGCGTCGGCGAAGGGGTCGAAGCTGCGGTCGGCGCGCCGCATGAAGTCGGGCTTCAGCAGGTAGCCGCAGTTGCCGTTGTACTCGAACTTGCCCTGGTTCAGCTGCATGGGCAGGTCCGACGTCTGGAAGTTCAGCGACACCATCTGGCAGCCGGCGTTCCAGAACACCTGCGGGTTGCGGTACGTCGTCAGGGGTATGCGGTTGGGATTACCATTGTTTTTACTTACACTACATTTAAAATTTCATACGAGTTGTCGGTAACGGCCGCTAGTAGCCAATATTATGCCGATGGCATTGAATTTTTTTTTAAAATATATTTTTAATTATTTAAGGTAGCGTACGATTGCAAGAGAAATCAAATAGTTTTTATATAAACGAGCCCTTAAATGTTCGAGCAATACGACTACTTGAAATTCAGAGATGTCTGTGGTCGTAAATAGACTTGGCTTTTGTTATTGGTAGTTTAAATAGGTACGGTAACCTTTTATCGAACTATAGTGTTTATGATAACTCTTCCCGTTTCATATAAAACAGTCTCACAATAGGATCGAACGTTGAGTCTTGAGTGTGTACAATTTCGGTCTCAGCCATTCAGAGACTAAGGCAAACCCTACATGACCGGGAGGAGTCCAGATACAGGACGGCAAAGGCGAGGGCGAGGGCGAAGGGAGCACTGACTTGCGGCATGTAGTTGGAGGAGTCGGCGCGCGTGCCCTTGGGGTAGATGCGCGACATCTGCCGCTTGTTGTAGTTCACGAAGTCGATGGCCTGCGACTTCAGGTAGTTCATGCCCGTCGTCTCCGCGAACGACGACATGTTGTGGTGGATGTTGCGCTCTGGGGGGGAGGCGTCGGTATTAGTGTTAAGCCTTCCTCACATCGTAAGAGCTTCGCTAGCGTTGGGAACTCCGATATGGAGTCCCTCGCGCCTGTCGGCCAGTCAGGACACGGATCTAGTAAATAAATAAAACGCTCACTTTCGGCCTCCTCGAAGCTCTGGAACTTGATGGGCTGCGCGTAGTTGACCATGGAGGAGAGCCAGGGATGCACGCTGGTGGTGGAGCCGGTGTACTGTACCGGGGGGGGCGCGTCCTCCCCCGCCGTCGCCGCCTCCGCCACGATCTCTTCGGGCTGCGCACATTGTCAGGTGATATACTCTGCGATAACAACTTACGATAATCTAAAAATGCTTGCTTTTTAGAATAAATTGGCAACTTTTTTATACGATGCCCAGTTTCAAATAATATTTTGCCTCGACGAGATTTGCCTCGATTGGATTATTGGTGCAGGCACTTTAATTATGTGAATATCTTATATCTTTAATCTTATTTTCTAAATACATTTTGATTCGTTCGGCTATTGCTAGAAATAGAAGAACACAATCGAATCAGCCTGACCTTCTTCTCCGGCATGACAACAGCCGAGGCGTCTTCTTTCACCTCGTCCTCGATTACGAACTGTCCCTGACGGAACAACTCCAGCTCTTGCTTCTCCACTTCTGCTTTCAGTCGCTTGTTCTTAATCATGATCTTCCGCTTTAAAGCAGATGGCGGCGGCAAGGGTTGACCTGGCTCCAACTGATTTAAGGGATTTATTAAAAAGTATATATTTACACGCTTAATCCATCATTTTCCTGTAGACATTAAATATTTGTATGTAATTTATACAAATTAGTCTAAAAAATAAAAGAGTAACTACTGGGATTCTTGCTGGTTCTTCAGTTCTTCAGTTCAGCGCTACCAGTTAGGAATATGGATTTTAGCCAAAAATCCATATTCCTAACTGGTAGCGCTTGACCGATACAAAAGTACTTGTAATAGTCTATTTGAATACTTTTTATAACTTAATTTTATTTATTGTTAAGAAAAAACCTAATACCAAAAGATGTAAAAAAAAAGAATCAGGTACGTATAGTAGTTGGAAAAGTCACGACTCGTGGAAATTCTGTAAAGAATTCTAAACTATAGACTTAACTTAAGATAAGAATTATAGACTTAAGACGATTACTATCCTTTTAAGTATTAAAAGAAAGTATTTTCCTGAACTTATAAGGGTGTCATTTGTGTTAAACTACACTACACACACTCACTGGATAATCGGGCAAGGCTTCTTTCAATAACAAATCTCCAAGAATTTCATCACAGTACTTCGCCAATTTGTATTGCTGGGCCTTGCAGCAGTGGTTTTCAAATGATAGAATCACAGGGTAGTCGGAAGCTACGAAGGCTGTATCTCGAAGGGCATATATGACGTCTTTGAACAGGATGTCCGTGCACATAGCCATGCCGTGAGTTATGATAGGCTCTTCATCTTCACCCTTCCCATCCCAGCAATCGAGCTCCACACACCTGCAAAGTGTTACCATTCACTCATAATTTATAACATCTTTGTTTTAGAGGGCTAAGTTTGCCAGTTTTTTTGGTCGTTATTTTTTACCGAGTTGATAGATATATAGGTTTTGCGAAATCAGAATTGCAACAGCGATGGCTGAACTGAAAGGAAGTCCTAAATCCATCTTACCGTGAAACAATTTGGCGGGTAAATTTTCTTTAAAAGAGAAGAACACTTTACGGGTCTCATTTGGTCTTCTAAATTGTTAAGCTCACCTGCATCCAGCTAGGAGAACTTGTCGGTACATTTCCACTGAACTCTTCCCGCCAAACTGTCGACCGGAGAGGTAGGTGTTGTGTGACGAGTTGATGTAGTAGTGAGATAAGGGTTGGTCCATTTCCATATAAAAGTCCAATCGATCGAGGAACACGGGAGCGTTCTCGTCCGACATCAGGTAACGTACGAGTCCGTCTTTTGTGAGACATTCTGGAATTTTGTACAAAACCTTTTGTTTAAGGAAATCTTTCATACTATCTATGATTTGGGTATTTATACGTTAATTTGTCGATGAAGACTTTAGCTTAATATTTTTTCTATTAGCTTCATAAGATAATACTGTTATAATTTAGTTCGAACAAATCTTTAATATGTTCAAGAGTTTTTATAATTGTACTTACTGGCATTCTTGGCATCTTCTTCTTGTTCATAATCGGTTATAATTTCAAGAGCCCGTTTTTCATCATACAGAGGGTAAAGGATTTCGTTGAGCCGTGGATCACGCTGTTTCTCGTTCAAGAAGTTAACGAATTGATCTAAATTGATACGATCTGATTTGCCTTGGGTTCTGTAATATTTTATTAAATGGTCGAATTAACACACTTACATCAATTTTAACAATAGAAATTAACAATTGCATTTATTCATATTTATGTATTGTGCTCGGTGTTAAAAGGTAATAAGTATTTATTAACAGTACTGTTGTTATGCAACACACAAACATTTGGTCCGGAGACATTTGTATCCGTTTCTACATTCAAAAATTCAAATAATGAGTTGACATTTTTTTGGTAATTTATGTTGTTCTATTTCATTCACTCATTCATCATTTCATTCATGGTAATAAATGCAACTGTCAACTAGAAAATGTTTGTGATTCGGCCGAAAATTGCTTAACATAATGAATCCTTGGCAAATTATAACAAACTAGATGGCGCTGTACGTAGTTAGATCGCGCTAACGTTGTGCTCTCTTGAAACAGTAAAACGCTGCGACGACGTCGTAACTTTGTCTATGTGGTTGGTGACCACTTTTCATCAGAAATTTTTGTGGTGCGTTACTTGTAACAGGCGCCTTGTTAAGTGAAATTTATTAAAATTAATATAAAAACTAATTTTAATACATCAATTTTAGTCGAAGTCGATTGCAATACTCACATAGATCGGAACAATTCTTCAATATCATTCCTCGGACAGATCTTATGGTATAGCGCGTAGAACTTGTCGAATGTGAACGCTTCTTTCTCCATCGACTCATTCTTCCCCGAAGGCAGCCCCAGTTCCGACAGACATTGGTAGACCAACTTTTCAGTTTTTCCTGATGCAAAAGTTCTCGCGACCACTTTAACTGGTACTTTGCCTTTTGGATCCACGAGAAATGATAAACGCATCCAACTAGGAATAAAATACATGTTAGATATTTCAAATGCGATTATTTTTACTTACATTGTAATAATTTGTACAAATCATTTTGTAATATTTAGAATGGATTTATGTTCTTTGGGATTTAACAAATTAAATTTAATGAATCGAGCAAAAAACTACTTTAATAAATTGAGCTAGATTATTATATATATTAGTATATTTGGTGGTATAATGCAAATTCACAGTAAACTATCCTTGTCGGAGTCTCTGTCATAATTTATAATTATAGTAACCATTATTTGCTTATCAAATACAATTGATTTATCCTTGATTTTTTACATCAAAGGACAACCTTTGTGTGAGTATTTTATTTAGAAATCACGTGTTCGTTGTATTAGTGTCAATATTATAAAAAAAGCAAATACATTACAAGGTTACTCAAGAATAAATAAATTTATACCCCATTCTATTAAGTATGTCTTATTTTTAAACAAACTCTTAGTAATTCTTTACTTTACTACATAAGAACTCTTTATTAAAGTGAGAGTAAGAAAAGGAGATGAAGAGAGAGGTGAAATCTTTAATTGCAAGATATTTATTTAAATATATTTAATTATGGACTAAAATGTCCAAATATATCTGCATGGTTTAAAAATCTTTATTGAATTAGGTTTATTTTAAACACAGTTGCGTGGGATGAACTTTAAATACATAAAAATAAGTTATTCATTTGTTAAATAATTTACTATTTCATTTTAATGATTAAATGATTTAATTGAAAATAGAATGAAGTATAGTTATTTATAGCTAAATAATTAAATAAGCTAGCATGCTACTATACTACTCGACTACAGCATTTTTGGTTTGTAAAAGTTATGTGGTCGTGCAAAGCTGTATACAAAAAGGGTGACTTCCGTGTCAACAGACGCTCGCCTCCATGTTTTTGGGTTTCCTTTTCCTGTATTTTATAAGGATTCATAGCTTTAGATTTGTATATAAAATACGTTGTTAACATCTATATAGAAAGCTTTATTACTATTTATGAAGATCTTTTTGAAATAAAATATTAATATTTTTGAAGTAAATTTGTTGTGTTAGGTTACGTACTCGAGTGTAACAAAAATGATGTTATGTTTGAATGAAACATTCCTGATACAATTAGATATCACGTCTGAAGAGGTATACTGTGAGAAGAAACTCGAAACTCACTGCAGAACAAGTGCGTGATATATCGGAATGTGATATGCAAGATTGACTATATTAATAATTATACACGTATCAAAAAGGCGTATCACCGTAAATCAGTTGTCAACATTTCACGAGTGAGATTCGAAGTGAATTCTTACAGAATACTACTGTCATCTTTATACAACGTTTCAAAATTAAACGCGTCCGATGCAATATGAACAAGTTATAATTGAATATAAACGATTTCCGAAATACATGGTAAAAAAAACATATGGCTTTTTTTGCAGTTTTTTTTACCTATTTTCTATATCGCTGAGTAGTGGTTTCAAAGGGACAGTTTATTTACTTTTCGCCGGGCATACGTCGCTTTAACAATTTATTATCCGACTCGACCCAGTTGCACGATATATTATGTCTTCGTAACTCACAAAATGAAAAGGAAGAGATAATAAAAAAAAGGGGAAATTAATTTCCTTCTATCTTCCTGTACAATATCGAATTTCCAGTCGATCTAGTTTCTTGTAAAACCGGTAATAACTAGAATTTACCGATTTACTTAACAGTGAAACACGTTACGGTCATACTAATGTATGTTGCGAAGTAGTTGTATAGTTACACAATGCTTTGTCTTTTTCATTCGAGTATCAGGTTACTTCAGATAGAAAGAGAAATATATATACTATACAACGTTTATAAGTAAGACCTTTAGAGACTTTAATTTAACTCCATACACTGATACTATCAGTGTATGTTGTTAAAATCTTTCAACTGAATTTTAAGTCATTTCGAACGAAAATATGTATGTTAAAATTTTTCAACAAACTTGGTTTTGATGATAAAATCTGTTGAACTAAGTGTAAGTTGTTTTGATACTTGGATTATATAAAAGTTTATTAAAGTAAGTGTTAATGTTCCACTGTTGGGCTAAAGTCTCCTCTCTCTTTATGGAGAAGCCTCGTAGCTAAATCCACCACGCTGGTCAAATGCGGGTTATATACATATGAATTTCATTGGAATAAGTCACATGCAGTTTCCTTACGAAGTTTTCCTTCGCCGAACACGAGAAGAATTATAAAAATATTAAGCACATGTAAATTCAGCGGTGCTTACTTGGGTTTGAACTCTCAATCATCGGTTAAGATGCACGTGTAACCACTGGACCATCTTATTATAAAAATTACCAAATCTAAAACCATAAATGGAACCCTGGTTCCCTGGGACCCGAAGTCAAGAGATTAGCTTATTAATTACTCTGCTTACCTATTTGTACTGTTGTATTTGGTATAAGTAGCATATGAGAGCAGTTAAAATTAAAACCTAGATAAATCATCAGGCTAAATTGAACTTTACATACTGCTTCATAAGGATGGTTCTTGGACAGACATTGCTGATTTTGTTGTTGTGACTGATAGCCCGAAGCGATTCCTTCCACACCTTCGCAAAGCAAAGCAATGAACATGCAAAAAATAAAAAGAAAAAATAATTCAAGATGAGTTAGTTATTATTTGAAGATTTTGTAGGAATGAAAATTTGATATGTCGAATGATGTCATGGTAAATTTAAGGGCATGAGATTTTTGGAACGAAGTTCTTTAACGCGGCTTACAGAAGAGTAAATTGGTTATGTAAGGAAGAAGCGTTTTGCCCTCTCTAGGCGACCTTTCCCTCTCTTTCTTTTTCTGTCTGTCTCTTTCTGTTATTGCTTTAATTCTCACATTAATTAATCTCAGAAGTTGTTAATTTAATAATTGTGTCTGTTATATAAAATACGTAGTATTGCAAAAGCAACTTCGTTCCAATCAGAACACACGCGAAACGTCTCTTTTTTATGAATTAGTTAATAAAAATTATAAAATAATTTCCACACATAGACAGATTTCTAGACTTCACACAGGATCAAAGGCAACACTTTAATAAATGTTTGTATGCCCCATCCAGGCCATAAACTTGGGATCTTTACCTTATAAGCTAGATAGAAAAAAATATATATTAATGGCATTTTTATTGTCGTTTTATTACTTATTTTTAGTTTTTACTACTTTATATTATTAAAAAATAATAAAAGTATAACAACTCAAATTGTTGCCTCACTGGACTGATTCACTTTTTTCCCAAAGGAACGGAATTGCGATTCAACGGGGAAATGCTGGTAGCCTTCTTGCCACAATTCTACCCGCTTATGATTAGCACATTAAATAATTTTATTTTTTATTTGTATATAATTAAGGCCTTATTATTCTTTTGTTAATAAAATATTTTACTTTTTCCGGTTAATAAAATAAATCGACTACATAAAACTGTCGCGACCCAGATAAAAAAAAACTAAGTCAATTGTTCAAATGTCACATACCATTTTTTGATGCTCACTTCTTAATTTTTCTTATATACATATATATATATATATATATATATATATATTTTATTTTATCCTATGAGCACAAAATTTGTAACTCTTATTTCATTTTACATTACAAAGTAAACAATTCGTCGCTTTAAAAATACCATCCAAAAATAATCCCGTTTCTGTAAATTAGTAATTCATATGAGATTTTCGTTCAAAACAAAATTACAATAAAACTATACTTATTCAACAATTCGATTTAGAAAATTGGCTGCCGTTTGAAAATATAAACAGTTTTATGTGTTTCAAATGCAGCGAGATACTTCGATTGGATCTACTTGAATTAATTTCATTTGAAAACATCTGGGTCGTGTTTTATTGATGTGGTTTTTAAAAGAGATGCTGACATGCGTTTCTTTACATATTGTTTTTGACTTCGGTAGTTTACTGGCCGCGTGTCTGGATTTTCTTTATATTTTTTTTTATTTCAATTAATAATGTCAAGTTTTGATTACATTGAAGCTTTTAATTCACAGGGATATTTCATGTACGCCTGGCCGTACTACGTCCCTATGATTTTCAATAATATGACACTCCATACAATTAAATTTGTTTATAAAGTGTTGGACAAATTTTTGATTTTTTAAACATTGATGAGCGATTCATATAGAGTCTCTAATAAAATCGGAACAAGTTTGGCCCACTATATGAGAAAATATTAGTATAAAAGTAAAGATAAGAAAAACAACTTATATAATTTCCTTTGTTTTAAGGTATTATATGTAATTTAACACAGGAGGGCCGTGCTTTCTTGGGTGAACAGATGTATATCCGATAGTTACATGCCATTAAAGTGTAATTTACTGATTTTAACAGCGAGTTCTAAAGTCACAATCTTGACCCTAATTTGTTTATATATAAGAGAAGCAGTGCTTATGTTTACGGACAAAAGCCACAAATATCGTTACAAATATACATTTTAACTGTGATTACATTGCATTTAGTTATCATCAAAACTATGTTAGTAATAAGCTTTATTTTTAACATGCTGAAACATGCAACATAAATTTAAATAATAATTATTTTAAAATAATTATGTAAATATATAAAACACGGTTTACCATTATCAAAAAAAAAATTGTGTTATTTATTAAATACAAACGTGGTATAGTTTGTTATGTTAAGTATATATATACTATTCACATATAAGTATGTATCATTTCTAGATGTTCAGATCAACAGTTATCAGTTTAATTTTAGGAAAATATTTTTCTTATCAATTTTGACTAATAAATGCCCTTTAACAGATTAAACGTATGAACTAGAGGTGGTTGATGTTATTATTTGGTAGACTCGTTACTTAGATGATTTATTTGTAGTGAAAACTGAATAAATACCAAATTTTGTGATTAACAAACATGTCATTTGTATAATACATAATATGCTACTAATTTACAGCTTCTATGCCATGTACTTGATTAAGTTTTCCAAGGTAAAGAGAAACACGCCATTCTTAAAAGCTGTCAGAAAATGTTGATCCGTTGCTTTCTAAGAAATTATGAAATGACCCAGATCCGAAATGACATATCCCTAACATCCCTTTTGATTTTGATTTTATTCATTTATATTTATAAAATAATATTAAACGAATGTTGTAATAAAAAACAAACGCCTGAGGAACCCTTAAAAATTCGGTTAAATTGAAGTTTTATTTAAAAAAAATAAATTCAATAAATTTGTATATCTTAAATTTAGGATCGCATTAGAATTGCTAAACTGTTGCTATACGACTGTTTCTACTACAACGACTAAGCGTACCACGGTAATATAATATTTATATCGATGGCTAACATTAAATTTGAAATAATATTACTTTAAAATTTTACAAGACATCATTCAAGTTGTTATTAAAATAATATTTTTTTGAAACGAAAATAAATTACTTTAATTACGCCACCAACCTTGAGAACTATCTGATGAGTGGGTGGTATTTAGGGATTGCACAAAGCCATACCACCAAGTAAATATCACAATGAAAGAGGGAGACAAAACATATGTCAGACTCTATTCCACGTTTAAATATGACGCACATTTTTTGTTAACAGCAAACCATGTGTTGTATTAAACTATTTTGATACAAAATGTAATCAATATAACAACCGTTATTATAATATATAATTTAACGCTTTAAATGATTTTTTTTGTTGTTGTTATTATTTACACTGTTGTTATTTACACTTTGTATAACTTGGGTTTAGAACATTAATAAGATATTTTCATGCACATACTAATATAGAAACGTAATTAGGTAAAGCATCTGTCTCGACTTACTGTTTCTTCAGACACGTCATAGGGCACACGTTGTTCGCCTTAACGTTATGCGTGATCTTTCTTAGCCCTTGCAACCAAACCTTTTTGGGGATGAATGAGTTTATTTATATATAATTATGATATTTTTTTACACGGCAAAGATATAACTTAGAACTATTTAAGTTGCAAACGTACGATATTTTTATTCCTAAGTAATGATCCCTTCCTGATACCTAATGGGCTTAAAACATTTAAATAATAAGTTTTAATGGAAGGTAGGCGAGATCTCGGGTTAAGGTGGTTTTTTTTATATACACGGTTTGCGCGTAGGCAAATGACTGCACTCCACCTGATGGTGAGTGGTAGTGAAATCCAAACGCGCAGACGGCCAGTACAGTCAGGAAGAATGAACTACACTAGCAGCCCCTAAGTATATTAGGTACTTGTGCCTTTTTCCCAATGCTCACATATCCTTAAAATTTGGAACATGTTCGTAAAAGTACTTGGCTGGTACTCAGCATTTATAAGTGCTTATAAATCCTGCCAAACCTACGCAAATGGTCACCCTTATAAAAGTTTAGAATTTTCAATAAGGAAGTCCACTTTAATGTCTAGACTACAAGTCTAGCCAACTTGTAGTATTGAACGGTTATTAATTTTTTAAGTTATGTTTGAGTCTCGACAAACTTATTATAGGGAATCAAATAAATATCATATGGATTAGTAAAAAGTTTTGTTTAACGTATTAAAATAAAAATATTAGGATCAGGTAGAAATTGTAAATTTTATTTGGAACATTTCTAACATATCTATAGTCGTTAAAAGTATGGCGCTTTACTCATACGAACGAAAGCGATAATGTGCAATAAAACATAATTTCGCATTTGAGCACAAAGCTTCAGTGATGTGAGAACCAAGATCATGACAGTCACTTTACTAACATGAGAACCAAGTAAATTTGTGTTGTATATTGACACAAAGATTTATGAAAAAAATATATTTAAATCCGATTACGCTTGGATAAGTTTGACGAGACCCTTATCAAATCCTGAGTTTTTTTCGCCGGTTCTTCTCAGGTCAGGATATTTCCTTTTGCGAACCGTTGGTGGTGTTTAATTTGACTATCAATAAGTAAGTGTAATGCTTCCATATTGAATAAAGGAATTTGAGTTTGAGTTTGAAATATAAAATAATTTGCATTATCTATAGTTCAGCAAACATTTTTAATTCAATATATTATAACTGATCTTTTACTCATATTTAATTTTATATAATCGAATCGAAGTAATTAAACTATATATTCAATAAATATATATTGTTCGGTCAAAGTAACTTAAACTCAAACTAGCACGTAAGCGTTACCAAAACTAAAAATCTTGAAACAGATAACGTTCGATTTAGTACACAAAATGGCGTTTTCGCATACATGTTTTACAATAACGCAAAAGTGATAGTTTACGCGTGTGTGTGTGCGTTTGAAAGACAGATTATCTGTGTAGAGAAGAGTATAATATTAAATACAAAAGATTGAGCATACGTTAGCAGTGTTCGCATCCGGACAGACGACGTGCTGGTAATTTATGTTGATGTAGTCCGTCCCGCTGCATATGGTCAGAGATTTTTCTTCAAGATTGTTCCCGTGCTTGTTGATTAGATTGTTGCTCAGTTTCGTATCCTAGAGTAAATATTATTCATTAGTGTAACCTAAAACATTAGTAAAATAAAATAAGATCATTTTATATGTCAAGTTAATATTTAAAAAAAAATAACAGTATAATTCACAATCCTCTGCACGATTTAAACGTAATATTTAATTTATCATTACATTTACTTGGTGGTAGGGCTTTGTGCTAGCCCGTCTGGGTAGGTACCATCCACTCATCAGATATTCTACCGCCAAACAATAAGCCAGTATAACTGTAACTACAAGCAAAAGGGATAACATTTTAGTTCCCAAGGTTGGTGGCACATTGGCGATGTAAGAAAAGGTTAATAATTCTTACAACGCCATTGTCTTTGGGCTGTGGTGACCACTTACCATCAGGTGGCCCATTTGCTCGTCCGCCTATGACTTTATACCAGATCACTTAATAAATACCATTGTATTTATGCTCAAAAGCATATTTTAAATGGCATATCATTTGGGCGATGTTTTTATCAAGTGCCGAGATGATTATTTAATTTCAATACATACATAATCAAATGATAGACAAACATCACACACTAAATAATGAGTGTCTTTGCACAGGAATTATTTATGTACTGTAGGCACTAAGAGAGTATTCAAAATTCATTTCCTAAGGGGGTAAAAGTTTGTATGGGAATTCATCGTCTCTGATGTTAGAAATATGGAAATCTGTATTTAGGTTTATGTCAATGACTAAAAGAAAATTCATTACCTAAGAGGATGAAACTTGGGATGAAAATTCGCCTTATTTAATGTTTGAAATATAGTAATCGGTATCCAGACTTGCGTTTATAAATAAAGGTCAGTCGTTAATGCGCTTTCGGAAATTTTTCGATATAGATGAAAGTTTGTATGATTCGTCATTTTTTAAGTAACAATAAATTTATAATTTGGAAAGTAACTCTGTGTGTGTGTGTACCTCTAACGCTTAAACCGCTGAACCGATTTAGACGAAGTTTCGTGTGTTTTGCTATAAAGTTATGTATTTATTTATTTTTATTTATACGGACACATGCCAATAGGTGGTCCACGAGAAAAATAAGTTTGGGAACTACTGTTCTAACTGGTCGCGGCGGCGAACGTCACTGTCGGTGGCTTGCAAACGGTGCCGCGCGAATTTTCGCTTCGCCGTTCGCACCGCCGTTCTCCGTGGCCAGGCCGTAAGAGTCTACGTGAGAAGGACCACGACATCCTCAAACTCATTTTGTGCGGGCCTTCGCGAGCGGTGGTCGTTAAATTGTTCCTTCTATAATTGCCTAGTTCTAATTAATTGAGCCGTTGTGTTGATTAGATGTGTCCATGTTGGTTTCAGCGAGTGTAAGGTTAGAAATAGTATTCATTTA
The DNA here is from genome assembly GCF_037043105.1 of Vanessa tameamea. NCBI lineage: Eukaryota > Metazoa > Arthropoda > Insecta > Lepidoptera > Nymphalidae > Vanessa > Vanessa tameamea. The sequence continues at coordinate 11,254,089 of NC_087323.1, forward strand.
GTATTGATTGGGATATTATTTTTAGTTATTAATGGTTAAAGTGTTAATTTAAGTGTGCCCGAGATGGCCCAGTGGTTAGAACGCGTGCATCTTAACGGATGATTTCGGGTTCAAACCCAGGCAGGCACCACTGAATTTTCATGTGCTTAATTTGTGTTTATAATTCATCTCGTGCTCGGCGGTGAAGGAAACATCGTGAGGAAACCTGCATGTGTGTCTAATTTCAACGAAATTCTGCCACATGTGTATTCCACCAATCCGCGTTGGAGCGCGTCGAAATATGCTCCAAACCTTCTCCTCAAGGGAGAGGAGGCCTTATCCAGCAGTGGGAAATTTACAGGCTGCTAATGTAATGTAATATAAAGTGTTAAATGTTCAAATAACGGTGCTTTTATTATTTTTAATCGTCCTACTTCTGGTTTTTAATAACATATACATATATCTGTGTCTGTGTGTGTGTGTGTATTGTCTTATAAGTGTGTGCCTACTGCAATTTTCAATATTCGTCTATTAATATAGTTATAGATGTACATACAGTCAATGCAATTTGGCAAGGCAGGGCGTGGTTATATTAATAATGGTTTTAGAGTTGTAGCTAAATTCAATCTATGAAGCCTCACGCTAGTAGCCCAAATAGATCTATTCTGTTAGAACTAATTTGAATCTCGCCGCAGAACACGATTGTGAAATGTCAGAAAGTTGTAACATTAGCTGTCCCTTGTGATTTCATCCATAAAGGAAGTAAAAAAATTTTATTTTTCTTTTTAAGTTTTTTGTTTTAACGAACAATTCCATTGGAAATTCGACATTGTGCTAACATAATAAGTATTCTATAAACCCAAATAATCCGTTATCAACATACCTAAATCTGTTAAGGGTTTTCCCGTAATGCGCCAGAGAAAAAATAAAAATATAGTACACAAGATGTTAAAAAAAAATTCAATGTGTTGCTTTTACATAACACACATACATAAAAATGGCATTTTACCGTAAGTCGGTTGCTCACATCTCAACGACTAAGTGAATTCCTAATGATCTTTTAGTTAAAAGTTTTTCAAGTATTTAGGCGGACTGGAAAATAGGCCAGCTGATGGTAAGTGGTTACCATTGTCCATTGACATTGACACTGTAAGAAATATTTAACAACCATTACATCGTTAATGCGCCATCGACAGATTAGAACTAAGATGTTATTTCGCTTGTCTCCGTAATTACACTGACGCACCCAAGTATTGCTGTTTGACGGTAGAATTATCTTATCACGTATAAGAAGTAAAAAAGAAAAGTCATTAATATAAAACGATCGCACAGACTAGAAGGTATCACATAATCTGAGAATCCATACGAACGAAAATGTTGTAGAGAGGGCGGGACTTAGCACGGGATCAAGGGATCAGAGTTTGTTTAGAAAAGATCCGATTAGCTCTTGCCCAACGTGACACGTTACGTTTTGTAAACTCTACTTTGATTATTTATGTGTCTAGATAGTCTCTCAAAGCTGAGAACCCGTTGATTAAAATAGTGGCTGGCAACTGTCTACTATACCCTGTTCATGTTAGCTTGATCTTTTTGACAGACGGGCTAGTGATGGGAAACAGAAAATATAACATATATAACAGTCGATGGCACGATGGAATGCGTAATTCAAGTTAGAATTCAATTTTTTTTTAACATATTTTTCTAAAAAGAGTTATACCAGCTAAAAAGACCCCAACCACTAGACAAAGAGACCCCAACCAAAAGGACTCCCGTTCGTAACAATAACTTAACAATGGACTATAATAAGGATTTTTGTAATCGATATTTGTAGCAGTTACTGCCTGTTATTCGCGTCCCTACCGTCCGACCGATGTAACATTGTACAAGCGTCTATTATTTTCAGTGTTTCTATTTAAATTTTACTTTGAAGCAATAATATATAATAGAAAAAGTCTTAAAATTTTCGGTTAAATCTTTCTTTAAATCGGTTGAATCTTTAGGAACTTTTGTGTTTTATGTATTTTTTTTTAAAAAATATTTTTACAATATTTTAAAATCATTAAATTAAGAAAATAATATGTTCGTCATTGCAAAGTTATGTCGATCAGAAAAATTTACATCTGTCAAAAAGATCAAGCTATTTTGTACAGGGTATAAGTATACGCACACAGATAAAGTAGAATGACGTTTGACGAGTGTCAAGTGGTAGCTGTCACGCACACCAAGATAATAAAGTGGGCTTGTTTGTTTTAGTTATTTTCTAGTGCGAACACTCTCGTCTAGATTTATGAATAATTTAAGACTTTTTTTATATTTCTGTTTCAATAATAAATATTTCTTACATTAAATTTAAAAGCTGTAGAATTGACTAAACTTGAACAAACAATTTGAAATATATTTAACAGTATCCCAAACTAATTCCTGATGGGGAAATGAAAGCACTTCTCTGCTGTGATGAGCAATTATAAAAACTACCGAGATAATTACAGATACAGGTCAAATATTATATTGTTAGTAAAAATTATAAAGTTTTTGTTCGTTTGCCTTTTATAATGTTCTATTAACCTACTTTCAGATTCCAACAATACATTAAAATATTTTAGTTTCGAAGAAGAATATTAAATGATGTTATTAATTATTATTTATACACAAAATATGAAATAGTATTTTTTTACTGATAGTATCCAAATATTAAGCAAAGATGACGAAGAACTGATGCCTAGAAAAATATAAAAATTAAAATTATGTCTCTTCCACGACACATAGACATTTACGATATAAAAACAAAGAATGTTTCTTAAAGCAGGTAATCAATAAAACAGACAAATATTACCTTCGGCACTCCGCCAGACCTGACGTCACTGACTTGGCATAACTCGATGACATCTCCGTCCTGTAACAAAAAAATGAATATTTACTATTACATCTCAGTGTTGTAGTTGGATAATTTAAATGATAATGCCATCGGCTACAGCCAACTTTGCAGGCTATTATACAGGCTAGTACACATGTGCGCAAAACACACACAATTACACGTACGGAACGGTAGATCCCGTCTTGGTCCTGCGTCTGAATCATTTCTGGGCGGACGCGACCGACAAAGGACCAACGGATTTGATATACTTTCCGAGGCATGTTTAACAGAAAAATCCAATAACTTTATAATGGCGCTCCCCGGGTTTGATCACAGGCCTTCGAAGTCTGGGACCGTATATACTAGCTTCTACACCTACGAGGCAGGCTACACAATCTAGGTAATTAAACTATACTAACTAACACCAAGTTTCCGTATCCCTAAAGTCAATTCACCCTTGCTTGGGCAAGGTGTTCGCTTCTATAATTAAATTCCTTAGCTTAGCTTTGCTTATCAATAAATTTTAATTAAATATTATATATAGCTAATAATGTTACCATCGGAAATAAGTAATTACTGAATGATTAGATGGCCAGAAGAAATAAATATGATGTTTAAAATCGAAACTCGATGTCATACTCAAATTATTCTTACCGATTTAAGTAAGAAATTAAGAAAATTGAACAGAAAAATAGAAAATGAAACTGCAAAGGGTATTTGCCTATATACTTTTTTTAGCTACTTTAGGTACCGTGTCAGTCATATAGTGAAACTGCGACGTTGCTTGACATGCGTTTTTTCACAATTAATTACGTTGCGCGGTTGACTCCGATTGCGTTATCGCACTTAACTTATATGCATTATAACCCCTACACTACCTCGTTTTAAATTCAATCATCTTCAAAAACACATTGCGTATGTGTGTTTACTTAATAACATCAAATATGAAATGTCGTTTTCTAAATTCATAAGTGTTACAGGATGTTGACTTGGTTTAAGATATAATCAGTCAGGTGTGATCACGTGGAAAGATGAGCGTAGCGTATATTTGATCGTATTTAAATAACTTACCTTGGAACATTGTGTGTGTATGGTATATATATTATACGTATAATCATACTTATTTTTATTATTATACGCATACTTTGAATTTATAGTTATCAGAAAAAAGCGCGTTCCACTAGGCTTAACTTGTTATTTCATATTAGGTGTTACCCTAGGCTTCCCGCGCGTATTGGAGGATTTTGGGTATAAAAAATGTTGCCTGAGTCCTTTCTTGGGGTTCAACCTTGCTTCATAACAAATTTCATAAAATTCGCTTCAGTGGGCTAGACGTAAAACGTAACAGATAGAGTTACTTTCGCCTTTATAATATTAGTATAGATTTAGTAAGCAAGAATGCCAAAAAAAATCCATTTTCGTCAATCCAGTTTTTTTTTTATGTTTCATTTGATCAGAGAATACGTCATTAGTACAAGTATGAATATATGACAAATGTGAAAGAAAAACCTAATGAACTCAGCCCAAAGGAAAAACTGCCAAAGATGGATTATGGCCATTTTATATCCAGAATGCGTTGTTCGTGTTACACTTAAAAATTCTTCAAAAACGAGTTCATAGGTCAAAAAGACTTCACAGTAAATTTTGATATATTAGAATATAAACATAGCAATAATAATCAGTATGAACTTTAAAAAGTAACTCGAAACTCACCGCAGAACAGCGTAAAATGTCAAATGTTAAATGTTTGTAAAGGGAAGATTTTGAAATAATTAGAATGGAAATATTTTATCAAGCTCAAATATAACAGTTCGTGTCTGCTCCAAAGCCGTAAGTTATTTAGACTTGTCTCAATAAATAGTTATCTTACGGAAGAATATTTTTAAATCGGATAAGCTGCTCCATCGCGCTGTTTTAATGGGAGTTGGATCCTCCTGATGAATTAAAACACATGACTATAATATTATACGTACCTATATAATACAAATCATTAGATTATATTTGTTAGTTTAATATCTACGAGGGTGCCTTCGTTTTTCGACCCACATCCTCAACTCAAGATACGATGATTTTCATATCGCCGTATGTGATAACGTAATTGTTCATAACCTCGCTCAACTGCATCGTAGTCGAGTCAGTAAGATAAAACAATCTAGCATTCCATTACTGCATCCTGCAACTGAAACTATCACGTATTAACGAGACGCTCACAAACTAGTTTAAGATGTATCGCATCGGTGGTAGACGCACTCAATTACGCGGCTAGACTCCAGCTGCATAAGTCTTGTTACCGTTGGTATAATCTGCTCGGTGATGAGACAATTTGGAAGACATGTAAGCCTGTATCATGTATACTTCGATTCGTACTACGCGTAGTGTTATCTGCGCTTTCGCGGTGAAAACACGTAAAGACACGTAAATGTTTTTTTGGCAAATACAATGGACCATATGACTTTTTCAAAACTTAAATTTAAACGAACTCTTTGCAACAATTAAATCATAGTATTATTTATGATCAATGTTATTACAAGATATTTCTTATATATAAAAATATATGTTGTTTATCTACTTGAAATGAATACACTTCGAAACCGTTTTCGATTACCATAAAAGTAATCGTGTTTACGTTTTTTCTGATGGATAAGGTTTTTATACACTTTATTGTAACTCGCCTATAGATGGCGTTGCAGGACAACTTATACCGTTTAATCGATCGTCATAGAATTAGTGCACATTTGAGTAAGGACTTTACAAGTCGTGTCGAGTCGTGTATAATGTCTTGCAATATACCCATATTGCAAGACATTATAATGGTAATTTTAAATGAACTTTATTATTAATTCATATGTATGTTATTAATAGATTATAACGGAAAGACTTAAAGAGCGTTAATTAATTTAGCTATTTAAAAAAAACCTTTAACTAAATTTATTAAAGTTTTTTTTTTACACATAGTTTGTATTTGAAAATTAATCCTACAGCCATTACTGCGATCACTGTCAGGATGCTGTTAGCACAGACACGCACTTGGTGTACAGGCAGCGATCCGCACATCAACAAGCCGACGCGTTCTTCTCCGATCTCCGATTCTATCGATCCCTGATGCACTACAGTATTGGACAGTTAGAGAAGCACTGGATGTTACTATATAGATTATTCCAATAGATGTAGGAAATAAGATAAACAAACCTTAGATGTACGTATTTCATGCTAATAACTATATAAGCTATATTGTGCACTACCAAGAGTTAATGATTAATATATATGTATTTATAATACAACACTTTTACGCTTAACTACTTATTTCCACTTTAATTTTACTTCCAAAATTCCGATAACAGTTTCGTCGACGTTTAAAACACCATCGTTTCGCAAATCCATAGTGAATATCATAGATTAACCAAGCTCTCGACCAATGATATCGCGTCTATTTGCTGTAAAATGTTGTTTATTTGGCTTTTTTCCTCTTGTGATTGGAATAGAGTATTATTATATAGTACTGTACTTAGGGTTTGGATCCCAAATAAAAGTCCAGATTTATTAGTCTCGTGTCCCGGGAGTCAAGTCTCGAGATCTCTGCCTGGCAAAATCGTATACTGACAATATCATCACAAAATATACCATTTAATTTGATTTATTTAATTTGAAAACGTGTAACTGTACCCTACTCGAAAGAATAAGCTTCTTCTGAAATATTTTCTCACAAATTGCTCGTATAAAAAGATTCAGTATTCTCGGAATAGGGTCGTTGTTACTTTCTTTGAGCACTGAGAAAACTTACATGCAGTCATATTCGCACTTACAAGTCCCGCCCTTCCTTCCCGTTCTAGGTCATCATTGTCATTAAGGTCAGCGGACATGACGTGCCTTAAATATTTAAACTTATATACTCTCCTCAGGGCACTCAACGCTTAATAGTGGAAGTATATAGAATGTATCAATTCCCAGATCAGTAGTTTTCGGCATTTGATTTTATCATAGGTATAAAGATGGGATGGATGGTCAATTGTCACGGGTAGTGGACATTGGAAATGTAAGAAGTACTAAATACTCACCAATGTGCCATCGATTTTGAGAACTAAGAAGTAATGTCTCTTGCTTGACGTAACACTGGCTCACTCACCCTTTATATAATAATATATTTTTATTTACTTATATTTAATAACTTGGTGGTAGGGCTTTTTGGAATCCCGTCTGGTAGGTACCACCCATTCATGTTATTGAGATGATATAATGATATTGTGATGATGATATGATGTTGTGTTCCGGTTTGAAGGGTGAGTTAGTGTAACTACTGGCAGAATGGACAAACCATCTCGTTCCCAAGGTCAGTGGCGCATTGACGATGTAACGAATGGTTAATATTTCTTACTATGCCATTGCCTATGATCGGTGGGGAAAACTTACCATTAAGTGGCAAATTTGTTCGTCCGCCATTATACAACACAAAAAAAAAAATTGGAAGTTGTTAAATTCGTTCCGATATACCGAAAACTAAACTTTGATAAGTCAGGTATTGTATTGTGGTCAGATTTCCATGATGTGTTTTATTAGAAAGATATTCGTATTATTAGTGTGTACATTCGTATTATTGGTTAACTTCAATTCGTAATCTCCTTGAGGACCACTAATAACCTGATTATATTGACTCTTAAAGTCGTCTAAGCATTTTTATTCGAGGCGTAAAGTTGCGTTTCCATTAAAATAATTGCCAATTTGTGTTTGCGAATGTTGACAATTCTTCAGAAAGTCACAATAAATTATACAACTTTGTAACAATGTTTGTTAACATCAAAAGTTGCGAATTTCCCTTAAATAACGACGCTGCTTCATGTGTTTACATAAGCAATATTTGATTTGAGGACTTCAAAAAAATACAGAAAAAAGTAGCTACTAACTATCTTTTTCATAGGGAGTAAAAATTTTTTGGTAATGTCGAAAAAAATTATGCAATATTATGATGGAAAAACCTTGAAAGCTTAGGTTACTTTATTGGGTACCATTTTACAAGTGATAGAGAATTCTCTAGAAAAAAATTTGGAGCCGTTTTGAGATGAAGCAATGTTTGGACATTAGTATCAATGCTTAAAGAAATCTTCAGATACATGACGACAATACGCTTCTTTAAGTGGAGAACCCAGTGATTTGATGAACCTTAGATTAGTATTATGTGCAGCAGGTGATAACGAGTGGCTGACGACACAAACAGGTATTATTTTTTTTATTATTTCTACTCGAATATCGTTCATGAAACTATTGTACCATCAACGTAGGTATCGCGTAGATATCGAATAGATTGCACGAGAAAGATGTATCGAATCATAGGTAAAAAAAAAAAAAATTGCATTGAAAATAAAAAACGTAACTGCCCTTTATTAATTTATAACCAGCGTCAGTCCGGATGATGTGAGGATTCTAACCGTATATATGTTAATCTATTAGGCGTTTAAAAGTTACGGTGGCATAAGAAACTGATATAATACATATACTAACGTAAAGATTATTTTTTTCTTATCTTCCTAATTTTGCCGCCCTGGGAAGCCTTATTAGGGAGTTATTTAACTAATCAGTCTCTTCAGTGGCTATCACATGTTACGTTTTGTTTTAATCCAGTCGTTCGAACTGTAGCTTAAGTGAGTTCATTTCCTCGAACCATTTGCTGAAGTCGTATAAAGATATTGCACGGATATTACGTCCCAGAAGCACTGTACGGATTCCGGTCGGATATTAACGGGGTAATCGCGGAAAGCGGATGACCTTATCAGGACTGAGACTGGGAATTCTCAGCGTTCGTTGTATAATTTCTTTGTTTTACTTACTGATAATGGAGCTGGGGTATGTTAATTATGGAATTTAGTTTAATTTTTTGTCTCCACATTTGTCGTTTGAAAAGACATAATGTAACTAATATCTATGAAAAATATTGTAGTAATTTTAAAGATGCATTTATGATCTGCGTTTGGTGTAGTGGCTGTATCTTAAAGCTGTCGATTCCAAAATCCTAGGTTCTACCTCCTGATGGGATTAATATTATAAAATCCTTTTTATAACGTCTTTCAATAATTCGAATAAAATTTCATTGAATTGATTATTTTCATACACTTTCAATAGATACTTATTTGTTTAAGAAATAATCTTAATTTTAAATAAGATCTTAAGTAAAACTTTTAGTCTCATTTACAAAAGAACAATTTTGACGCTTTAGCTTTGTTATTATTCCATTGATGATATAATTCTTCTTCTAAGTTATTGACACTCTGCAGAGTGGTCGCGATCGCAACAATCTAAAATATTGCGATTCTTTCTTTTTATTGATATGCTAATTTTACAATGTTTTGATACATAACAATAGTCTCGTACCGGATCTGGTTAAGATTAACGCCGGGCCGTAGTAGGTCTTAATGTAACGTAAATTAACGGTAGATCTTTATCCTAGATACAGATCTTCTAACGAAGTCTTCGTTACTCGGTGGTAGGGCTTTGTGCCATTTGGGTATGTTTATCAGATATTCTACTGTTGAACAGCAATACACACTATCGGTGTGTTACGGTTTGGAAGCTTTGTTAAGTAAACAATTGTAATTACATGTATAAGAGACATACGTCATAACATCTTAGTTCCCAATCCCAAGGTTAGTGGCGCATTGGCGATGTAAGGAATGGCTAATATTCCTTATAGCGCCATTGTCTATGGGTGGAGGTGACCGTTTCATATATCATAAAAAAACAGCACAAAATCTATTACATACAGCAATTAAACACATGAAAATTATGCTTACTCGGGTTTGAACCATCTATCATAAGATTCTAACCACTGGACCATCTCGGCTCTATAGTTAATATTGAATATGTAGAAAATAGAGCGCATTGCGTATCACTGAACAGCACATTGAAAGGGTCTTTGTGAAGTCGTTTTGTTACGTCGCTACACGTCACCGGAGCGACCTAGATATGTTCGGATTCTAGACAGTGAATATCACTGTATAGTGAGGTGTTGAAGACGGAAACATTGATGGGCGCATCCAGTTTATCAATGTATTTATAGACTGTGGAATACGTTCAACAAATCAATGTGAATATATCAGACTTACAAAAGCTTACTAGTAGGGAATATAATTGAATTGAAGTAGGTATATGTATAAAAATACAATTTTTAATAAAAATGACTTATATGGTGGATTATTATGGAGTTCTAAGTAAAATTAAAACTTAAAACCTACCTTCAAAGCATTATTGTTGATGCTTTAAAGAGGGTTTTATATATATAATTACACGAGCTATCTAAGCAGGGCCTACTCTGTACCCTCTATTTCGTCACGTTCAGAATCTAAAGGAAACACGATTTGACAGTCGAATGACCAACGGCTTTACGGGCTGTGCAGGGCTGTACACACTTTCAACTGTTTCACGGTCCGACCTGGAGTTTGATCTCAGGACCTCGGGATATGCGGCAATATAACACTAGTCACTAGAACAATAGGGCACTCAGTAGGTACATATATAAGAGTATACATAAGGACAAAATCATTTGTAATTGAATAGGTTGATAATTAGGGTCGCCACTTAGCTAGAAAAAGGATCTCTTTCACACACTTCAAGCAAGAGTTCCTTTTCATGTTGGAGGATAATTTGGTACATCATTAACGTCGTCTTACTGTTTGAAGTGAAATAAAATACTTTGCTTTAAACGCAGGTAGCGTAACAGGTACGGGTATGAGGGTTATAATAAAAAATATGTATAGAAATCTTATTTTAAAAGAAAAGGAGTTTTTTTGCTTACCTTCCAACCAAAATTGTATATATATTCTATATAATTATACATATATATATTGTATTGTATACTTTCCATTAGTTCCTATTTAAATTAAAAAAAGAATCCTCGCCTGAGTTGATTTATTATAAGCTCGAATTTTCTTTATAATAACTAATTTTATGTTGACGTATTTAAAACGCTTTTTGTAAAAATATTTACTTATAATGTTTTTAATTATTGTTGTTGAAATACTGTTGAAAACTGTTGTCCCACTGGTGATAGGAGGGCTTCTTACAGAACTGCGGTTCAACGGGGAAATGCTGCTAGCATTTTTGCCACCATTCCACGCGGTCATAATTCATACTGTAACTATTTGTCATTCATATATTTAGGGACTAAATGTTAATAATTCTTATGTAAATGAATGACAAGACATTTATTGTAAAAACTAACCACACATTAATGTATGCATATCATCTATAAAATTAATTATTGTTATCTTATAACATCCTTATTAATCCAAGATGGCTCACTAATTGAAACCTAAAATATTAACTATTTATAATTTATAACTCACCTCGGCTAAAGAAACCTGCGTCTAAAATTCCTCTACATGTGCACTCATAAAATAAGTTTAAAAAAATCTTAACAACAAGAGAAAACTCTTTCGTCCAGCAGGTGCACATTTACAGATATCTCAGAAACGATATAATTGGGCGAGGGCTTGAATAATTAATCTATGATATTCACTATGGATTTGCGAAAAGTGACGTTTTGAACGTCGACGAAACTGTTATCGGAATTTTGGAAGTAAAATTAAGGTGGAAATAAGTTAAGTATAATAGTGTTGTGTTATAAATAAAGATATATTAATCATAAATACTTAGTAGTGGAAGATATAGCCCAGTTATTAGCGATACGCATGAAATACGTAATTCTAAGGTTTGTATACCTTTTTTTCTACGTCCATTGGAATAGGCTTATATAGACTTATTTATGATTTATCTTCAATCATTTATATACCTGGCTAGTATAATCTTATTTGTTAAAAACAAAATAAAAAAATATTTTTAAATTTAGTCATATATAAAATACCCTACCCATTTTATTGGCCCGGGATTCTTGAACACAGAACTTTTGATCTATAATCTTTTAAACTAGTTATTAGACTAACAAAGTTTCACAACAAAATAATTTGATTAACTTCTAATATTGAACAGATACTAGATCCTGTCCTCCATTATCCTGGTGACCATTGTGTTGTGTGTCAAAGCAACATATCAAACCACATCAGGTTCTAATTAAGTAGCAGGTATTTAAGATACACGAGACTCAGTTAATTAATCATTAAGACGAGAGTTTATTTTCCAATCGGATAATACAAACAAAAGTTGTTTTAGCTCTCTGATATAAATGCTCCGATTAGGATTTCATTATGTATTTATTTAAAGCCTCGTTATTCTAGGGACTAGATATAAGACAGATTCTTAGGTCATCGGTTCAAACCCCGATCCAATAAAAAGTTATTGTTAGCAAAATTCTCAGTAATAGACCGGAGTCTCTTGTGCCTCGGAAAGCTCGTAAAACCGTTGTTCCTATGTCTGAACTCTTTCCTTCCCTTTTTCTTTTCTTGATTGTGTGAGTGACGGAATAGTGAGTGCATCTGTGTTTACGCACACATTTGTGCAATATATTATGTCCTGCTTAGTTGGCTGATCTCACTTATGATATCGAGTGATCGAAATCGGTCAGGACGATCATCATTTATAAATAAGCATAAAGCATATTTATCCTAATTATGTTGTTCAAACCAACTCCATACACACCGCAGAAAACGAACGCGAAGTAATTATAAAATTATAGGATACACGTATCATAAAGCCTATCATCGCCAGTCAGTTGTCAACATGTCACGAGTGAGATACGAAATGAATTCTTACAGAATCGGACTGCAGTTCAAAATAAATTTTAATGAGAATAAACGGCAAGAAACTCAGCACTGTTTTCCTGTGGAAATTAACCAGTTTCAAACTAGGTCGTAATTGAAAGCATCGATATTACAGTTATGACAGCTAGCAGAGTGCTATCATTTGTCTTCAACTCGGTTTTAGTAATAGTGAAGGATCATGAGAACAATTTTATAAGAAAATCATTTTCTCATTTACGTTTCATGTTTTTTTATAAAGTTCTGATTATCAAAAATCTGTGTTTTCTATTTAGGTGGGAACTAACAACAATATTATTTTACACAGCTTTCTGAACGCATCCGTAAACGTCAAACATAGCCGCTTGTTGAACTGTCATGTCACTGAATTTTATGGATTTAATATCGAAGTATGTCGATTATACGAATTTGCGGATATATGTTGTCGACTAAAAAATCATTATTTTTTAACTTTCTAGAATTGTGGATAGATGAAATTATTAATATAATTCATTGCCATGTCCCGGGTTGTTTTTAAAAAACATGACGTCAGCTTTGCTGACGTCACGAATGTCAGGGTTTGGATTTCTATCCATCCTCGAAGGTATTAAATTAAACTCAAGAAATATTCTTCTCTGATTTATTCCAAACTGAGGAGGTCCGATCGCTCCGACGGCTCGAACAAGCCTCCTGATACCGGCGGGCGTTCGGCCTTTTATAACTAAAATGGGTGGGGGCACTATTCACTCAATATAACACCTATAACGGACGATAAAATATTTCAAACTAATTTAATATCTCAAAATTCACTAAATATTATTAATTTAATAATCAAACAATTTTCAATTCTTAAAAATAATTAAAACAATAATTTCCGGGCACTTGTTTTTCTTAAATACGTGATTTTCAGCCGACATATATATTTGAAACTAGGCATGCGAATAATCGATCACGTTCGTCCCCAAATATTTCGTGTCTCTACAGATTAGAATATTTATAACATTTACAGGATACACTTTAAGATTATTTATATTCTTATCGGGATAGAGTGTCGCACACTATAAAATAACTAAAACTTCATTATCTTAGTGTGCGTAACAGCTGAGTTTAACACAACTGTTGGACACCATTTTTTTCGTTTTAATGTTTTCAGTGATAGCTTTAACTGTCTATCTAGACATATATATAATCAATAAACGAACGTCCGTTGTGAATTCTTACAGAATTATCGTAAAGGTTTTTTTTTTAATTGTGCAATTTTTTGACAGTAAGCTTATATTATTATTATTATTAACTGAATTGTTCCCATTTAAAGACATGTTACTTTCCATAGTCATACTTCTGGATACAATTGGGTCGGGTTTAGTAATTCACTACCAACTACCTTCTGAACTTCTCAAGCACACTCGGAGCTCACTCTGACTTGATCCAAGTGGAATCTGGCAAGTCTGAGAGGCCGGTAATGATGTTTAGAACATTTTCAACCATATTCAGTGAAATTCGGTTCGGTAGTTTTCAAGATTTCGAAATATTTCTACCTGGTCCCGGACATTTTCGTTACTTGTGGATGTCGAGTTTTGAAAGTAATTGTGTAGAATATTTGCAAACGTATTTGTTACATAAGAGCTATAAAATGTAAAATTTCCGATTCTAAAACTATATTTATAGAATTACAATTTTTGTTAACATACAGTCGTTAGTTGTCAATCGCAACGTAAACGAATGTCACAATGGAAAAATATCGCGTTCTTTGTCGAGAACTCCGTAAGAAACTCTTTGAAAGACCCGTCTGAAGCAATGTCTGCAGCAATGATTGATTTGCGTAAAATGAACAAGTGTCTGAGTAATTTTCCATTCGCCAATCGTTGATCACGTGTCGTAATGAATACCTATTTAATTTACATTTTGCTCTTTTCAACGTTTATAATTTGCCAAACCGAGTCTTAATTAATACTAGCTGTGCCCGGGACTTTATGAGCGTTTGAATTTAACAAAAAAGTGATTGTTGTAGCCTAAGTTACGGCTTATTACATCAGCTATCAGCCAGTGAAAGTCCCGTCAAAATCGGTCCAGCCGTTCCAGCGATTAGCCGGAACAAACAAACAGACAGACAGACTGTTTGTCTGTCAGTCTGTCTGTTCAAAATTGTAAAAAAATGTTATGTTGATATATGTACCGTTTATATGCATTTAGTAAAAGGCGGTTATTTTAATATTACAAACAGACACTCCAATTTTATTATATGTATAGATTTACCTAATCAAGAATAATCAAGCCGACATCGCCCAGTTGTTAGAACACGTGGATCTTAACCAGTGATTTTATATTTTAACCCTGGCGAGCTGAATTGAGTTTTCATGTTATTAATCTATGTGATAAAGAAAAACTTCGCAAGGAAACCTGCATGTATTGGAATAAATCTCCTACAAGTGTATCCACAGACCCTCATTGGAGCATCGTAGTGGTAAGGAGGCCATTGCTGAGCAGACGGAGATTTATCGGCTGTTTCTTTTTCCAGAATGAGTTTGTTTGGGAAGACGAGCAAATGGACCAAATAACCTGTCTCCTACCGCTTGTCACTGTTATTGTAAGAAATACTAATATAGACCACCATATACCATTCACTTGGTGGTAGGGCTTTGTGCAAGCCCGTCTGGGTAGGTACCACCCACTCATCAGATATTCTACCGCCAAATAACAGTACACTGTATTGTTGTGTTTCGGTTAGAAGGGTGAGTGAGCCAGTGTAATCACAGGCACAAGGGACGTAACATCTTAGTTCCCAAGGTTGGTGGCGCATAGGTGATGTAAGGAATGGTTAATATTTCTTACAGCGCCTTTGTCTATGGGCGGTGGTGACCACTTACCATCAGGTGGCCCATATGCTCGTCCGCCAACCAAAGCTATAAAAAAAAAAGGTGGTTCTTTGTGTAGTGGTCGTTACTACAAGCTAGAATTATGATTGCGATACGAACACGGTGGTGTTTTTTAACCAGTGCCCCATTTGATAAAAGGGCTTCTTATTGCCATACAATACAGTACAAAGACAATTTAAATTTCACATAAAATGATATAAGAACTCAGTAAAGTTGAGCCATTACTTACTTTAGATAACAGATTTATTTAAAAAGGTACTTTATTTACGGTAAGAATTACTGTCACGCTACGACAGAAATGGGAGGAGTAGGGTGTAACTGCTCGAAGAAGCTAGATAATAAAAAAGTGTGTTTTATACACGTTCTCATCAACTTTGTAGTTATTGTAAGCACGTGTGCAAACTTAAGGTGACATAGTATTATCGATTTACAAAGGGTGACGCGCGAGGCCTGTCGAATAATTGACTGCATGCTATTAGTATGTACTTGAAGTGCTGTTTTAAAAATCTTTTTTTTTTTTTTAATTATCTTTTTATTTAGTCCAGTACGCCAAACAGCAGCACTGTGTACTGTTATGTTCCGATTTGAAGGGTAAGTCGAGCCAGTGTAGCTATAGTGTGTAAGTTACCAAGCTTGTCAGAGAATTCGTGATATGAATATTTTTTAAAGAACGATTGTCTATGGGCAGTAGTGATCATTTACTAGTTTAGTGTCAGTCTGCCTATCTGTATGACACAAAAGTCAAAATCAATCATAAATAATTTTCACTAATATTTAAATTAAAAACTAATTGTGTTTCAAATGTAAATAACGTCATTCAATTTAAAATCGATTTTAGAACAGAATTTAAACTAGAAAAGAATTTGTCTCGGAATTCCAAATTCAAAATAACAATCTGAATATAGATCGATTATTTTTTTTTGCTATTTCGTTATACAGAGGTAGATAATCACGTCAATATATGAGAACCGACTATGACCGGCACGACCCACATAAACGAAATGACACGCCTGTCATAGCTTAACCTAGTTACTAATGTCGGTTAAATTAATATTTAATAATAATTCTAAAACACTTAAATTATAATATAATTGAGTATTAATAAAAAAAATATGTATCATATTGATAATATTAAAAAATAAAAATAATATTTATAATACTTCTGAGCTATATAACTGAGTCCTGAACGATTTCGTTCACCGCGGTAATATTTAAATGAAGACTAGTTAAATACGCAGGATATATTTAAACACCTTTCGTGTACGTACGAATCTTTTAATTATATATTTTTTTAAATTATATTCGGCCTCTTTCGACGGAGACGACTTACACCGACCGATTGAACCGCCATGAAAATGGTGTTTGAATAACATAGCTAACTCCAGTGATATAAGACATTGATATATCAGCGGCGCTGAGCGCTTTCTATTGACTGTCTCACGATGAGTGTTCTGAGGATTTATTCTCTCTGATCCCTGGTCTCCTTTTCTTCACAAGTCTATGCGTGTTGGCTCGCGATGTCACCGCCTAATTGTGACATCAATTCAATCGCGCACGAAAAAAAATGCCAATTCTTTTCTTTGTCGCACCGCCAAAAAATGGAATTCTCTACCAGCACACGTGTTCCTCTTATAACCTGGGTTACTTCAAACGAGGCATGAAGGATCTTGCGGCCGGCATGGCGAGGGCGACTAGTAGAGTTCATTCTCTCTGACTGTACTCGTCTTCGCGTTTGGACTCCACTGTCACTTACCATCCGGTAAAGTGCAGTCATATGCCTGTCAGGTTTGTATAAAAAACACGACGATCACTAAATGATAAAGAAAATCATCAAGACATCTCATACGTTTCGTAATAAAGTCAAAATATTATTTATTTAAGTAGGCTCATACGAGCACTTTTATATTGTCATGTTACAGTGTTGAATTAAATCTAACGCTACGACCGGTTCGGAAAGCAGATTCTACCGAGATTAACCGGTTTAAGGTACTCCTTCTACCATTTTAATTACAGAGTATATTAGTATAGTACAATTATTTGTTTATATATTCTGCCTAAAAATCAATAAATATTGATTCCCCACTTTTTTATCTTTAATTTTAATTATTAATTTAATTCAATAAATGATATATATTTATTTTAATATATGATAAATGTCAGTCAGCAGTGAGTAGGACAGGCCAGAGAATCGTGAATGCTCTCTCAGCTCATGTACCCCTATAATCCCTCGGCTTACCGCCGTTCACATAGCCGATTTGACAATTTTTAATATATGTATTATGAATTCAAATTAGTCAATTCAGTTACATATGAAATAACTTTTCATCCTGATTTTTTGCACAAATGACGGATGTATAATTATAATTCACCATAAATAAATCTGACAATTTTATTATATATAAAGTTTATTGTTACTCAACTTTTCACTCAACTTCACTTCAACTCAACACAGGTTTCAAGTTGGCAACCCTAATCAAGACTAAAACGCAATGATTACTTACGGAATTAGCTTCGCCGGCGATCAAACATTTTATCTTTATCGTGTTCTGTGATACGTACCTGAGTGCTTTTATTGATCATTAAACTGGTATTTAAATCGGCACAACTAATTTCGTCCGTTTGTTTGTCTCTGGATTGATTTCATTTATCCGTTTCTATCATCGAGTTTCTGAAACGCTAATCAAATTAACTAATTTGACTTTTAACTGAATGGCTATTGGCCGATGGCAGTTGATGACGTTATCGAGGACTAATGGGAGTTCAGTATTTTAGATAAAGTAAATCTTGTGTTGGTTATCATTTCAGAAACTGGCAGTAAGTCTGTGTTTACAAGCTTCAAGTAGTCAAATCTTGTGACTGAGTTTTAAATAACTTCACACAACCTCTATTGAGCTGAAATTTTGCACACACTTGGGTTGGAGAATTTTATCAAAAAGGCGGTATAAAATTTGTTCATACTTTTTATCAGTGGTTTGGCCGTGAAAGAACAACAGACAGACTTACTTCGTTAGTGCATAATAATAATAATCATTTATTTCAGACCATAATTTACATAGATCCATATAGTGTTAGTAAAAATAAATTAATTAATCTTAATACCTAATAATAGCATAGATCTATACCGCGTGGACGAACATTTGACATGACTAGGAATATAATTAGTTGTAGTGCTGATTATGATCAAAAACTATCTCGTTCATTTGTGTGGGTGCAATAAGGATGGCAGGCGTTTTGGTCAAAATACTTTAAGAGATTAATTTTCTTTATCTGGATTAGCAGGTTGATGAATAGAGGTTTCGGATTAAGTCTAAGATTTTAGTGTATAGTATAAATTATACTAAATTCAAGGTGTATTACTCTCGAACGGTGACAAAAATATTTTAAAAAAACTTGTACGCATTGATCTTTTTTTATTTAAAATAGTTACGTAAACTGATAAATGGGTCATCTATGGTAAGCGATTACCATTGCTCATAGACATTGCCATTGTAAGAAATAATACGAAACGCCACAGCGCCACTGACGTTTGAAAAAAATGTATATGAATTTTTCACGAGTGGCAACCCTACGTTTGTACTAATATCATATGCATAAACTCAAACCCTGTGGGAAATAAATATCTGACACTGTTTTTGCTTGTGGAAACATGAATTCATCAATAGTCAACGAGACTGCGGATTAATTTAAAATGCCACTCCCTACATAACGTAGCAATTAAGTTTGTTTAATTAGTTTTTTTGTCATTTAAATGACAGAAGAACTCGTTGCTATGATTATTTAAATTGCCACTTGATCGAACCAAAAATCTCACTCTGTTTTCGTGTATATAAGAACAAATAGACGAATATACCACCAGCCAATGGCGACTAGGCTGTTGATAACAAATGACGCATTCATTTTACAAAGAACTCTTGGAAAAATTGAGAATCTTTACTAGTGGTCGGCCGCAGCTTCGCTCGCGTTTTAGTGGTCGGTCGTCAGGTGTCAGCATACAAATGTAGCCTATGTCCTTTCCTGGGGTTCAAGCTTGGTTCATACCACAATTCAGCAAATTCGATTCAGTAGTTTGGTCATTCAGCAGGTCAGTCATAGTAGGATGGTCATGAAAGAGTAACGTACAGAATTACTTTCGTATTTATTAGTATAGATACAAACTATTGGTTATATATTTGATTTTTATAACAATAATAATGACCAATTTCTCATTTCACAAAACATAAATTGTCAAACAACTGAGGGAATGATTAGTAAAATTTATTTTGGTTGGGTTGGGTTAGGCAACGTTCAAAAATTTAAATTAAACTTTCAGCCCATTTGCAAATTAAATTATTTGCGAGTCGATTCAAATGATCTTTTATAATGATATGTTTGTACACCTGAATAGTTTCTGTAACATTATTTGTAAAATGGTTATTTGACAAAGGTTTTCGTTCAACATTAGTGAATGAGTCCACCATGGTCGACCCTAGTTGTATTTTAATTTCTTAAGATTTTTTCGTATCACACTATCTAGCTGCTAAATTTCAAATAATTTGTGTTTATAAAACACAGTAGTACTTGGCGAATTTAAACCTAAGATATTCTATTAAGATCTTTTTGATCTATCTACTAATAACATTACACTTTTCAAAGGTCTTTCAAAAAATATATCACAAAGAAATTTCTAGAAAATAAATTTGTACAAACCTTTCCTTCGCTCTTCCAATAGATAAAGAATCCATACTCGTCGACTTTAAACATGCAGCTCTGTTCATACTCGGTGTTATCCTTCTCCTCTGTCCATCTGTCGAATACTGCGCCCTGGAGATGGAAGCACACAAATCAATCATAACTATATAAAAATATCATAGTGTACACCACTACACATTTGTTGCACACAGACAAATATCTTTATCGATTTTGCGGCAATTAAATAGTTAAGAGCTAACGAACGACGAGACCAGTTTTATTTGATTTGTTTCGTTTAAAATTTGTCTAGGTGATGTCAAGGCGTAAACATGATCCGTGGTAGAGCTGTTCTAATCTGTCTCGGTGCCAATCTAGTGTTGTTATTAAATACAAGATGGACGTGTCCTACATGTCTTAAGCTGCCAGTGTCTATAGCCTAAGGTAGGTCAACTTAAATTAATAGGTTTAGATCATCAAATAAATAAAACGACCTCCGTGGTCGAGTAGTGTGTACACCAGTTTTCATGGGTACGTCACTCCGAGGTCCCAGGTTCGATTCCCGGCCGAGTCGATGTAGAAAAAGTTCATTAGTTTTCTTTGTTGTTTTGTTATATTACCATGCTATTAAGAATATAATATATATATATTTATTTTTTTATTTGATACACTTATGTCTGGTAAGGACGGCAACAGCACACAAGAGGCAACTGTCGAAGTCAAAAATCTTTATTAAATGCAGAGGTGTTATACTTGTATATTGATAGTCAAAACTACTACCGGTTCGGAAATTAATACCTCGTACCTGAGAAAAAGCGGCGAAAGAAACTCACCGGGATTCTTTCGATTCGGCGATTTTATCGCTGGGCGGCTTTTATATAATTCAGTTATTGAGGCTCTTAACTTTTAGGGTCTATCAGTGATTACGCTCACTGTCCTGTCATTTGTCACGTGCTTGAACGTACTCCAATCGTATAGTAAGCCCGTCCTATCGCATTACGAGTGTGAAGATTCCTTCCACTCTTTTCAGTGCATCTGAGTGTGCACAGATGTACAATAAAACAGAATTATTATCGTGGCGTAATTTCAATTTTTAACATTATTAAAGCAGCTTCTTATAAACATTATATAAAACATTATTTTGTGAAGTGTATCAAATCTATCGTATCGAATGAACAATTTTATTATTGATAGTTCATTAATGTACTGAATATCCGCGGCTTTGTTAAACCTGAACAATGTTAGAGGCTTTATAGAACATTCGAGATAATTCGAGTTAATACTGTATAGAAATTAAAACAAAGAGTGACTTGACATGAGATGGTGAATGATTAATGATTATCGGTCGTTCGATTTGACAAGGACGCCGTCATGAGCCGGGTGATATGTAGCGGAAAGCAGCTTAAGTGCCTTTTCACAATATTACGGGCACGTCTCGGTGACCGTACCGCGTGAAAAGGAACTAATGAACTTGTATACGTATCATTAACTTGACATTAATTTATGTAATCGTGTATTTTATTTGATGGTTGAGCTTCGTGCAAGCCCGCTGAGTAGGTACCGCACAGACACAAGGGATAATATCTCAGTTCTCAACGTTGGTGGCAATGTAAGGAATGATTAAAACTATGTAGTTTCGGCGCCAATGTCTATGGCCGGTGGTGATTACCCAAGTAGCCTATTTGTTCGTCCGGCTACAAATTTTATAAAAAAATATATATTATGTAACTATAATAAAATTGTCAATTAGTCTTTCAAATAAGCTTGTAAGAGCTTACTTGAATAAATACTATACATAATATAATGATTCAATTGAACTATAAGCTGTTTCTAGTAATGTCGTTATTCTAGAATATTTGACGACCTACGTGATCAAATAGTGTGTACAACGGATTTCATGGGTACGCCACTCCGAGGTCCCGGGTTTGATTCGCGGACGAGTCGATGTTGAAAAAGTTCATTAGTTTTCTATGTTGTTTTGTGTGCTTGTGGTCCGGTCGTTACTTCTGATTTTCCATAACACAAGTGCTTTAGCTACTTACATTGGGATCAGATTAATGTATGTGATGTTGTCCGATATTTATTTATTTATTTGTTAGATTTATTAATATACGGGTAAGAATATAATGATGTATACTCCTGTAGCTGTTTTATTATATTAGATATAATTACCTAGATAATCATGCACACCGTCTATGTGGTCATATAAAATAAAATGTGACTTTGAAGATATAGGTTATCTTAGTTTGGAAGTCAATAGAATTATTTTGAGTCTCAACTATAAGCGTGCCAAATTTCATGTACCTACCTAGTTTTTATATTATGATCGTGTTTATACATCTTTTTTTAATTTTATTATTGATTTTTCTTTTTTTTTTTCTTTAATTTAGTAATATAAAACCTGTCACACCGGCCATCCTCAAGGAACAATTAGCCAACTAAGCAATGCTTGAACGCGTGCAAACATGGGTTCACTCTCTGCTACTTCAGTTTCATAGTCTAATGGAATGGCAAACTGTACAGCTCTAAAATTTTTATGTGCTTTTCGGAGCACGGGGAGACTGCACGGCCAACCAAACTCTGTTACTATGGAGACTTTCTTGAAGGAAAAATCTATTAACTCTTTACTGACTGAAGACTTGCAGTTTTATAACATGCCACTAAATCAATGAAACAATGTATTATGGCTCACCTGTAGAAGTGGTTCCGGTACTGGTATTTGCCAATTAAATTCAAACTTCTTTGTCATGATGTAAAGTCAACTTCAGCTCCTCACCCACAAACGTCGGAATGATTTTAGCAACGCGCCATTATCTGTGAACAAGAAAAAGCAAATGAACGTCTCTATATATTATAAAATAAAAACCTTCCGCCAGGTCCGTACGCGATAAACTCAAGCACTACCGTACTGATTTTTATACGGTTATTATTTTTCTGGTACTAGGCAATCATAACCAATTAGCCTCAGAGCCTCGAGTTCTGTGGCCTTACATCTAACCACAATTTTTATATTATATAGTATATCTGTCTTATCGGTAAAGCCTATCAAGGATAATAAAAACACCATTTTTATTTTAGGGATAATTAAATTATGATAAATGAGGAAATAAATGATTATAAACAATGTTAATCGAAAAAACAAAACCTATTTTAATGGCGACACTTTTTATTCTAAGGAATAATTCCTAGAGATCTCTCTGAGTCTACTAGATTTGTTAGAAGCAATCAGAAACTCAAACGTATTTTTATTTAAATTTATCTAAAAAAATACTAGCTGCTTCGAATAATAATAACCACGACTGCATTTAAAGAAACAAATCAAGTGACAAGTCTTGGATTTGAACAAAAACAAAACAGTCATCCAACGCGATTGTCTTACAAATTAAATAAGAACGTTTACCGACATTCTATCTTCTCGTAAAGAGGTTACGTTTTGTTATTTCGCCCTTAATGACTAATTATCTTTGTGTAAGACGATCCGCTTCAGTTCGAACCAGAGCGAACAGTTGCAAGAATTTAACACGTAATCAAAAATTAATTTTAAACAAGCAGTTGCCGTGGCACACTTAAAAGAATCCCTGAAACTCGCGAAACTGATGAAATCCTTATCAAACGAATTAGTAGCTTTTGCTGGATTCATTCCAGCAAACAATTTTTCCCTTCTTGATAGATTAAATTAATTTCTTGATAAATAAATAGACTTATAACATTACGAGGATGGAATTGGGGATGAAAGTTTGGACGAAAAACGCCATTTTTCGTGTTAGAAACTCAAATGGGTGTTCGTGAAAGAAAAATATACAGCTGTTACAATGTTTTTTAATCATCTAAGAAAATAAAAGTTTATATAGGAAATTTTCATATTTAAAGTTATGGAAATTAGTTCCTTTGCTTCTGTTTATGACTAAATACATTGTTAATGTTTTTGTAAATACTAAAGTAAAGTAGCCGAGATGGCCCAGTGGTTAGAACGCGTGCATCTTAACCGATGATTATGGGTTGAAACCCAGGCAAGCACCACTGAATTTTCATGTGCTTATTTTGTGTTTATAATTCATCCCGTGCTCGGCGGTGAAGGAAAGCATCGCGAGTAAACTTTCTTGTGTCTAATTTCAACGAAATTCTGCCACATGTGTTCCATCCACATCCACATGTGTTCATTCCACCAACTCGCATTGGAGCAGCATGGTTGAACATGCTTCAAACCTTCTCCTCAAAGGGAAAGGAGGCCTTAGCCCAGCAGTGGGAAATTTACAGACCACTGGACCATCTCGGCTCTTCAGTGTAATTACAAACAGGGATTTATTATATTAAATATTGATCAGTGTAAAAAGATGATGATTCCCTATCAATTCTCCTATTTATGTTTCGACCTTCGCGTAGTCAATAAAAAAGTAAATGTTCGCTAACTACTAACTTGGCCTTGGTTAAGTTTACGTATAACTTAAATTGCTTACTTTTATTACATTATCATCTCACGTTTTCTCTTGTCTAACAAGCTGACAATAACAGATCTGTCATTAAGATCAATCCAGCGATCCTTGACCCGACTCTTGGCCCAACCTTGCGCCCATGACCCATAAAGCTATTCCAACATTGGATCAAAATCATAGCAATTATATCAAAATGTTTTTTTTAAGACCTCGTACGCAATATACGCGTCTAATTTTTGGAAATGTTTATAGACCAAATAAACAATGTACATATTTTATAAAATTAAATTGCTGGACTCGACATTTTCCATAACAGAACGAAGATCAACATTGTGAGACAGTAAAAAGAAAGATAATTGATACCCTGCTTTTATGAAGTCACCTAAAAATGGAGATATTACTCTACAGTTCCATTGAATACGACATCATAATGTAGGTTACCGTTATTATTGTACTCTACTTGAAATATCATCTTACATAGAATATGCTTTAGTCGAGAACATTTTAAATATACTTTCAATGCATTCAATTACAGACGTTATTCGTTACTTTAACAATACAAGAGCTCAGCATAATCGCTTATATGGGTGAGTTATTTGCGCTAAATTGGAACCTCACTATTACAACAGATTTTTGGACATTCACTAATACTCTTTTTGGTATTATTCAACTTGACAAGAACGTGGTATTCACGCCTGTCACGTCAATCGTCTAAATTTAAATCAGGTTAAATTGCACAGCGCAGCTAATTATGTACTACTAAAAAATTCGAATTGCGCTGCATCTTCTGGTACGAGTTGTTTATATTGGTTTGGTTTATTTTCAGTTATGCAATACAAATAGAGTCTCAAATTCAATCAAATCAAAATATCTTTACTGTACACCATAAACACATACATTAGTCACGTTCAAGCAAGATCTAGCAAGCAAGCTATCTGTTTCAGGCAACCTTAAGGTAAAGGAAAGAAACAGAGATAAAAAGTCGCCTTATTATAGCATATAAGCGAGATTTCGAAATTCAAATTTAGCGTTACTCCTTCCGCAACTTGGCGGGCAACAAGAAAATATTTCTTAATTTCAGCTTCAAAGAGATATATTGGAGGGGTTAACTTTGTTGAATTTTACCCGTACGAAACGGGGCAGGCAGCTAGAGGCATACCTAATAATTGTTCATTTCTGGAACAACCAATTTAAAGTGATTTGCTTTTATAATCGAGCCTATTATTTTCTGAAATACGTTTACAAATATTATATATATTTTGAAAAACAATCAGGTGTATAAACATCAAACTGTTTAGATAAGAACATCAGAATTTGTGATTTTCAACAGTTCTTCATTGAATTACTAGTTGATTGTACGTAGTACGTACATACGTACGTCCTTGTCTGGAATTTGTATTACTTATTCGACTGGAATAAAATATCATCTACACTGTTTGGATCAGTATCAGTATCACGTAGTACTAACTGACACCATGTTGGTCTCTTGGCTAACGTATCAGGCCCAGCTGATAAGATTAGCTGATTGGTTGGTGATACCTGGTCTATTAAAATAATAAAATTCCAGCAGACATTTTTAACTTTGCCGTTTCATAAATTCAAATCATTTGTATAACATTCATTGGTAAAGAAGGCATATTATTCGATACAAGATTATATTGATGATAAAAAAGCGTGGAGTTAATGCTTGTTGACTTCCAGGCAGGAGACGTAACATACATATATAATTGTATTTAACTAACATGACTGTATTTTTAGATGTTGAAAAAGAGTAACTACTGAGTTTCTTGCCGGTTCTTCGGTAAAGCCTACTTGAATACAGCATATTTTGTTTTTGATTTTGATTTATTAAGCGATTACAATTAAAGTATTTCAATATTTTATTCCTAACATAATAATATGTTGAAAATTTCTCAATAAAATTGAATATAAGTTAAAATTGTCAAATATGAATACCAAAGTATACACACACACACACACACACAATATGTGTCATGTGTAAACAATTATTTGAAAAAGTTTTAATTGGAATACGTATGTGGCGTACTAGGTATTGACAATTAACAAGTTCGCATTAAAAGGTAGCCGTAGCCCTGTCCAGAAGTTGCGAGTCACGATTTAATTCGTAGGCCTATTACTCCAGTTTAAGCCATTAGCTAAATTAACGAGAAATTCCAAATATCAATCTGAAACTTCTATTAAAATCTAACTTTGATTAATGGCCTCCGTGACATTGAAAGTCCTATATTGTTAGGGTTGCCAGGTACGGCTTTAGCCGTAAATATTAGGTTTTTTACGATCGCGACGATACGACAAATACTTAGGTACGTGTTCGGTCTTTTATTAGTGCACTAAGCTACACGACCTGAGGTCGCACTAGTCGAATAAAACGTTTATATGGAAGGGCAAAGAAAAAATCATGGATTTTTATGCAAGGAACCATTGCGGGCGGCATACGCAGAACATACTATATAGTTGAATCACAATTGGAAGAAAAGTTAAATTATTTATGAAGAAGAAATCTTACCTCAGCCTCGTCGCAATGCAAATTCAAATATCTTTATTCGATATAGACACAAACGTTCTTTGACAGTTATTTTATCTTACCTTACCTTTATTTACAGAGTATAATTAATATTTGGGGGGTTAAATAAGTCATGGTTGGATGGTCCAAACTCAGACGAACCTGAATAAAGACTAATCGCCTGTTTAATGAAAGAATGAGGCAGCTTATGTATCCTAATATAGCAACGTATAGTAACGCTTCAGCCTAGACAACTGGACCAAATTTGATGAAATTTAGCAAGTCTGAACCTCAAGGACATAAGCTATTTTTTTATATTTAAAATTACTACGGTTCCTTCTAAGACGCAAAATTAATAATTTCATAAAAACATAAATTACAAGGTCAATTTACTATCAACTATATGTAGGTATATACGTATATACTATAGGTAATTAGGAAGATATACTTTCATTTTATTACTCCCAATACGAACTAGATAATAGGTACATATAAACTGTAAAATACGCTTTAAATTCCAAACATGTATGCGTAACCCAAAAATTACATTAGCTTAGAAATTGCCATGAAATACATGAATTTCAGGAACGTTGTGCTAACAGGATGGTTAAAAGCCTTGCCTCATAAATTAGGCATGCTTACAAGTGAAATACCGCACGAACTTTTATGCTTAGTTAGTACTTTACATTTATGTAAAGTTAGCAAAATATTCCGTGGTTAAGTCTGAGTTATTCGTTACCAAATTATATCTGCACTATTATTATAAATGCGAAAATAACTCTGTTGGGCTTTTAAGAGCTAACCGGTGAACCGGATATGCTTTTTTATACCTAACACTTGACGACCAACCCTTGAAAAGCAAGCAAACCCGCGGGCGACATACTTGTCTATATATATAAAAGCGTCTAGTCTTTATATATAATAGTCACTGATTAATCACAAAATCTCAGAAACTATAACACCTATAAACTTGAAATTTGGCAGCTAGGTTCCTTATAGGACGCAGACATCGGCTAATATATATTCGGATTTTACGAAACTCCACCCCTAAGGGGGTAAAATGGGGTTTGGAAATTTGTGTTTTATAAATTTCGCGCAGTATAACCGCAGTTTTAGCTAGTATTTTATGTATAGAATACTTGTCTACATCCACCTGCTGAAAAAACAAGTAATTTATATAAAAGATTACGTTTGAATTATGAAAAAATAAAAAAAAAATCCTTTAAAAACTATAATATTTTATTATTATAAACATTTTATTCAATCTATACTAATATTAGAAATACGAAATTGACTCTGTCTGTTACCTATTCACACTGAAACTGTTAAACTTATTTAGATAAAATGTGGTATGGAGTCAATTTTTTTAATTCACCCCTCGAGGGGTTAAAATGCGGTGTGATGGTTTGTAAAGGCCATAGGTAGAGTAATAAATTTCGTGCGGGTGAGGCCGTAGGTTCAGCTAGTTAAGAATAAATTATAATTGTAATCTTTGCTTACTTAGAAGCTAACACCTTGATGAATAAAGTCATTAATTAACATTAACTGCCTGTAAATCTCACACTGCTGGGCTGAGGCCTCCTCTCTCTCTTAGGAGGAGGTGAATAAAGTAACAGGATGTAAATGTCCCACTGGTAGGCTAATGCCCCATTTCGTTTGGAGGCGAAGATTTTGAAAATATTCCACCACGCGGCTATAATGCGAGTTGGATTATATAGGTTATAAAGTTGTGAGTATTTAGTATTGGTTGACTTTCATCCCGGAGAAATAATAATTCAATAGTTTTTAATTAATTATCTTTCTTGTTGATTGTTGGAGAAGAATAACAACTGAGTTTCATGCAGATTCTTGTTGGAAATGTAGACTTTCCGAGACTTTGTTTAAAATTAATTCAATCTTATAAATATGACGATACAAAATCGTCATTTTAAAATTTGATGGAAGTTAATA
This sequence comes from Vanessa tameamea, assembly GCF_037043105.1. Classification (NCBI taxonomy): domain Eukaryota; kingdom Metazoa; phylum Arthropoda; class Insecta; order Lepidoptera; family Nymphalidae; genus Vanessa; species Vanessa tameamea. Next base: position 11,283,047 of record NC_087323.1, read on the forward strand.
AATTGTATTTTTGATTTTAAATCAAGTTCATGATAATTCAGAGGTTCTTGACTGTGCCTGAACCCGCCATCAGTAAAAAGATCACTTTCTAACCACTGGGCCATCTCGGTCATTTGATGTATAAATAAAAAATAGTGTATTTTTTATAGCGTCAATCGACGGAACTTCACATGAGATTTGATGGTCAATACTGGCCATAGACAATCGCGCCGTATGATATTTTAACCATTTTTTACATAACCAACGCGCCACCAACCTCGGGAACTGAGATGTTTTGTCTCTTGTGCCTTTAGTTACACTGGCTCACTTACTGTTCAAAATAAAACACAATACTGAAAGTATTGCTGCTTGGCAGTGTAATATATGGTGATAGGTTGATACCTAACCAGACGGGATGGCACAAAACCCTATCACCAAGTGTGAATGTATATAAGTAGTATTATTTTCTATATCCCGGAACATAAGGTTTTACAGCTGTCAGACCTACACAAAGCTTTACCAACGACAATAATTACAACAACTCTAAGAACTCTACCTAACCTAAACGAAAAATTATAGACAATCTGACTTTCATACGTTTTATTGCAAAACGGCCTCACGCCGAAAATGGGAACGTTACCCTGACTGGGCTAACGCATCGGCGTCTAGTGATGTAAAAACCAGCGCATTCAGAAAGGAATATAACTCTGCCTCTAGGTCCTTCAAAAATGTGATTGCTAAGGCGAAAACGGAGTACATTGGCAGAATTGGCGATAGACTGGTGCGTCTCCCTTCAGGAACACGTGCGTTCTGGTCTCTCGCTAAGGCTGTTCTAGGGAATTTCTGTCAGCCTTTCCATCTCTGCACAAGGACGGTGAGTCATTGGCCCATACCGCGAAGGAGAAAGCTGATCTTTTAGGCTCTCTCTTCGCGTCGAATTCGACTCTGGATGACCAAGAAAAGTCACCACCAACAATTTTGGCAGATCGGAGCATCAAGGTCATTGTCGACGGTGCATGCTCCGACCAAAAATTCGTCAATGCTGGTGTTCCACAAGGCTGCTTTCTATCACCCACTCTGTATCTTCTGCATATCAATGACTTGTTGCAAATTAGGAACATTCACTGCTATGCAGACGACAGTACCGTAGACACCTCATACACCGGCCGTGCTAATATTTCTCAGGAAAACGTCGAAGAAAACCGGAACAAACTGGTATCTGAAATCGAGTCTTCGTTAAACAAAGTCTGGAACTGGGGCCGGCTAAGCCTAGTCCATTTCAACCCCAAAAAGACGCAAGTTTGCGCGTTAACCGCCAAAAAAACACCATTCGTCGTATCTCCACGATTTGAGAACATTCCGTTAGCCGCCACAGCTAGTATCGGAATACTTGGCGTCGATATTTCGAGCCTCGTTCAGTTCCGCGGTCAATTGGAAGGCAAATCCAAATTGGCATCAAAAAAGCTCGGTGTGCTCAGCAAGGCAAGACAATATTTCATGTTGGCCCATCGCCTAAGACTATACAAGGCGCAAATTCGGCCTCACATGGAGTACTGCTTTCACCTCTGGGCGGGTGCTCCCCAGTACCAGCTCCTTCTATTTGACCGTATTCTACCGAATTTTCCAAGGGGAATGTTCCGAGGAATTGTTTGGATTAATCCCGGCAGCTGAATTTCACCTTCGGACATCTCGACAGAATTCTAAATTTCACCTGCACCACCTAGATGTCCGAAAATCCACAACAGCGCGATTCTTAAGGCATTTTCTGCCTCGCACAACCACTCTGTGCAACCAGCTTTCGCCGGCGGTTTTTCCGAACCGATACGACTTGGGAACCTTCAAGAAAAGAGCGTACTTATTCCTTAAAGGCCGGCAACGCACCTGCAACCCCCCTGGTGTTGCAGATGTCCATGGGCGGCGGTAATCACTTTCCATCAGATGAGCCTCCTGCTCGTTTGCCCCCTATAACATGAAAAAAAAATAATAATAATAGGGTGGCGGAGTGAGAAATGGATCAACTGATGGTAAGTTCTCACCACCGCAGCGCCAACGTCTGTAACTGTGATTTGCACCTTGTAACACTAGCTTACTCACTTTTCAAACCAGAACACAATAATACTAAGTAGTGTTAGCGCCGTCCGATTTCCGGTCATGTTTCATCTCAATGGAGGGCAACACTGTGCAACGTGAAGTTAGCAGGAGTTAACTTCAGAGATACGTTAGCTGAATCAGATTTGCTATGATCATAGATGATCATAGTTTGCTATAATTAATAACAGTTATCCAGCTCGTTTCATACTATGATTAGTCTAACAGGAGGCTTTCATAAAGACGTACCACGAAGTTAAACGTAAAAAAAAAACTCATTATTCAGTAATGACATAAACCAGCTTTACTCCGAAAAATCGCTTTACAAATTATATAAAGTATAGCCTTATTTTCCTCCAAGGCCCCGGATAATCGCTTTAACGGTGCTTTAGGGGCTTCGTTATATAATTGAATATATAAGATTTGTTAGTAATATACTTAGCGCGCGGATTTAACTTAAATGATACCTATTTAAGTGTTTGCATTTAGTTATATAAGACTAGCTATCCCGGCTTCGCACAGATTGAATAACGGCCTATATCAAACATTTAGGTATATTGAAGGTCGAGGGTCATACAAGAAAAAAATTCAAGATTTTCAACACAATATGGTGAATGGTTTAGGAACCCATATAGGTCAAACTTACAAACGTTCATTTTTATTTAAAATAAATAGATATATGGATACACAGATTTACCTGCAGAACTAGCCTTTAAGAACAAACCCGATAGATACTACGCAATCGTGAATTGTCAGAAGGTGATATGCGACATCTATACTAATCTTATGAATGCGAAAAGTAATTTTGTCACTTGCTTTTTCACGGCCAAATCACTAAGCCGAATTTGATAAATTTGGTATGAAGCAAGTTGGAACATTTTTCTGACGACTAACTTCTAAAACGCGCGCGAAGCCGAGAGTTCAAAATGAAAATAGCATATTACCGTAAATTGGATTCCGAAATTTTACTTAGCTGCCGAATAGCACTGTAGATGTTAGAGGCAATTTATTGTAATGTACAGCCACATGGGACATAACATCTTAAATCCTGCATTGATGGGGTAGGGAAGTTTATATCTCTTACTGCATCGTGGGCCTAGATATTAGGCCGCTGATCCCGAGGTCCCGGGTTCAAAGCCCAGGTTGGGTCGTTGTTTTTCCAAAAAATCTCAGTAGCAGCCCAGAGTCTAAAAGTTAGAAGATTGTACAATCCCTCGATAGGCATGTAAAGCACGTTGGTCATGCGCCTAAGATCCTTCCGGTTTTGCCAGACATACCATCTCATTGGATTTCTTATCTTACAGATATTACGTCTATAGTCGGAGATGACTACACACTGTAAAGTGAAGTATCCTATGTAGGACAATAATAAAAAAAAATAAATAAAAGCCTTGATAGAAAATAAATACTCTTCTCTCTTTTTGTCATCATTGATTTTACATCGGAAAGAAGAAGACCGACTGTATAACTTATATCAAAGAACCCAAATAAATAGAGCCGTTTAATTCGATACTTTTTATTCTATGGTTATGTCATTTAGTGTGTCAAAGGACAGAAGTAAGGACGTAGCCTTTGTCAACGTTTTCCGCCATTAGCGAGCTCTTAGACAATTAAAGGCAAATATCCTGTCAGGCAGTGCCTTTGCACATACATATCTATAGCAATATTGTAAAGTGGTAAAATTTGTTTGTTTGTATGTAATGTATAATCTCTGGAACTAATCAACCAATTTAAAAAAAATAGTAGAAAGCTACATGATTCTTGATAGAGTATAAATTATATTTTTGTTATATCATTTCTTTAATGTATAAAAATTATATTGTTATTATATGTTTAAGTATTTATATTAAATATTAGCATATGTCACAGTCCGTCATAACCACATAGGGTACTATTGAAAATCAACCGGGTTGGGTTTGTTGTTTGGGTTCTTGGAACCCAACGCTGATTTTCAATCAACTTGGAAGCAGAATGGTACATTTATGACACATTAACTATCATTGTTTTGTTGTTTTTTTTGTAGGTTAAGTAATATGTTCTTTATTTTTTTTTTTTTTTATAACTGTGCCGTGTCCTAAATAAACATTTCAAGTGCAAATCAGGGGCGGATAGATTAAACGTAACATCATCATAAATCTCATATGTATTACTAATATACATTTAGGTATAATAATTGTAAGCAGTCAATATGTATACAAATTAGGAATTTTGAATTGAATTTAAGTGTAACAACATTTTAAAACTTGGCAATGGTATAAATTTATATTTTTGATTGAGTTAAAGCGGTAAGGTCTAGTGACGTACGAGCGTCACCAAGCGGTCAGTATTGATATATTTTTTTTTTTATGGGGTAGGTTGGCGGACGAGCATATGGGCCACCTGATGGTAAGTGGTCACCACCGCCCATAGACAAAGGCGCTGTAAGAAATATTAAGCATTCCTTACATCACCTATGCGCCACCAACCGTGGGAACTAAGATGTTATGTCCCTTGTGCCTGTGATTACAGTGATATTTCCCCTTAATTATTATATTTATGTTATATTGGTATTTAACCCTCGGGCGGATACTAGACTGCGGAAAGAAGTATAATAAGTGCTGTGAAGGAATATTCCAACTAACAGCATTGGAATGAAATGTCTATAATGTGCAAAACATTGTATAACAGGGTTATTGTTACTATAAAACTTTTTTTCCAATCTAAAACATCCAGGTAGCCTGTCAAGTTCACACAAAGTCATCGGAATTGAACCAACCGTTTAGGTCAGTAACATATACATGAACTAAAGATTTATATATGTATATTAGTAATAGTTATGTATGTTATCTGGGCAGATTCGCTTGTTCGCAAACGATTATTAAAAATGTTTTTCTGTGACTAATTAATAATTATTAATATGTAATAATAATTAATATTTTCTAATATTTAAAACATAAGCCTTTAAATGTACACCATTATAAAGTTATCAAAGAGATTTATACAAAACTCACTTATGAAAATTGAATAAGGACGCTTTAATGAAACATTTATATACTCATTTCGTATAAATCTAATTTTCTCAAAGATACGTGGAAGTGAGGGTCCGCTTTATGCGATTACTGAAAACCCTGTCAGGGCAATTCCATTAATCCATTTGATCCTTTTCAGAAATTTTTAATTTCCTTTGTCAAATTTATAATATTTTTTAGTTTTGCTTTTTATAAGTAACTAGCTGTTGCCCGCGGCTTTGCTCGCGTGTATAACATTAACAATAACAATAACATAGTTATTTATTCCCTGTAATTACACTGGCTCAATCACCATCAGTATTCATTTTTAATAGATCTTTTTTTTTTAAATATATTGTAATAAGGCAGAGACACATAGACAGCTTGATGTTAAATATTAACTAATGACACCACTGGCAATGTTACAAATAGATCTAAACTTCTAACATCGTGCACCAACCACTGAGTCAATATGACATCTTATTCCTTCCTAGTCGTCTTTTATGTATGTATGTACGTAGGGTTTGTGGAATGTTAGTCAACAGAAAGTATTACTGTTTGGTACAATAATTGTCACATTCTAGAACAACCAACCTATATAAACTTCCCAAATTGTAATTAAAACACCAAATGTGTTCTGACGCCCGGTTTTATTTATATAGGTACCTATATGTTTTATTTGTTCGCAAATATCCCTTGGAAAGCAAATAAACAATAATAAAAACTCTTTGTGTGCCAATACTCGTGTAAGAGGTGGAATTTTACATCAGAAATGTTTTCCTACATTGCACTAGCTGCACGTTCCGACGTACGGGAGGAATCAGGATTTTATTCCGAGAATTTTTTAAACCAAAGACACATAAATATTCGCCGATCTATTCGCCCGTGCAATACTAAGCCGTACCACTGGCTCACAAATTTTTTCATGAGTTCATTTTTTTCCTTTTATTATAATGGGCCACGTTATGGTATATGATCACCGACACCCATAGACATTAACTCAGTCAGAAATATTAAACATTCCTTTCATTGCCAATGTGCTACCAACATTGGAAGCTGAGATGTTATGTCCCTTGTGCCTGTAGTCACAACTGACCCACTCATCATTCAAACTCGAATATAAGATTACTAAGTATAGCTGTTTGGCGGTAGATTTTATCCGATGAGCGGGTGGTACCTACCCAGACGGGCTTGCATAGTGCCCTACCACCGAGTATGTAACATAGACAAAATCTAAAGTACTGTTTCGTTTACGTTTAAAATTAATATGTTATTTATTTTGACGACATTTAATATTAAATGATAATTAAACTAAAGTACACTTTTCGTTATATTTTATTTTCATTGCAACATAAAAATGGTTCACATTGAGTTATCCGAATGACAAGTACGTACTGTCGCTGATATAAGTGCAGACAAATCTTTGAAAAAAAGTTCTAGTACTTTGGTATTGTTCACTTCGATAAAGCATGGAATTCAAAATGTATATGCGACTATGTCGTATCCATATTAACTATATTTGAATTAATAATCATCATGGTACTTTAACCATATCAATAGTAAAGAACAAACAAAACGGACCGCTTCATAATATTAGTACGATAAGATCGAAAATTCGTGATGAATGCGATGTTAGTCACATAAGTGTGGCCGTAGCTTTAAGGACGATCCCGTCGCGGGTGCTTTCTTACGCAGATATGTTAACTCGTAGCATATCTATTTTCACCATCACTACACTAGTATAAAAAAGTTGATTCGCGCCGCCTGAACGCTTAAGCTTTTTAAACTACGCAACGGATTTTAATACGCTTTGCATCAATTGACAGAGTGATTCAAAGTATAATATATACATATTGTAGCAGAGAATTTAATTTTTTTTTCATTTTGTTCTTTAATTTAAATTCGTATATACTCGTAGACCCTTAATGTACCTGTGTGAAGCCGGGGCAGGTAGCTGATCAAACAATATTACAGAAATAGTTTTATATTCCTTTGACAGAAGTATCTGATTCACGTCAATCAATACTGATCTTATTAAACTGGCGAGGTAAAGAAGCCCCTGAAATGTCGTAACTACTATGAACTGAGAAGGAAATCATATTTAATTTACTAGCCTTTCTGGGTACCACCTCCCACCTACTCATAAATTCCACCGCCAAGCAGCAATAGTTACTATTGTTGTGTTTCGGTTTTAAGGATGAGTGAGCCAGTGCTACTACAGGCACAATGACATAAAACTTTAACTCCCAAGATCGGTGGCGTATCCGTGATGTAAGGAATGATAAATATTTCATTTGCCCTACCTATAAAAAAAGAAATAGCCCTTGTAAACCTACTGTCACGGAGCCATTTATCGACGCAAAACGGGATTTTTATGAACGTTCATAACACAAATATATTTTTTATCCAATCCAGGCAGATATTAAACAACGAAATTGATGGTAGATATGAAAACAATATATAATTAAACGTACAATAAATAAATACAATCATATGATTAAAAATCTAGAAGTTATAAAACTAGAAGTACTGAAACTATAAATATCTACTAGTATTTCTCATTTTCTTTCATCGAAAACTTCCGAGTTATCGGAAACCTTATTGAAAGACGTGACTTGATTGAATTTATTCATTAGTTTATGAAAAGATTTTAACTGGAAATATATTATGTAAAGGAATCCTTTGAAATCGTATTTATATCGATATGTGAAAAGATCTGATCTGTTCTGCCCACTTACTCCCACTGGATGCCTCGCAGATACAATATTTAAATTTGACTATAAAAAATTAAAAGTATAAAACCTTTTTAATAAGCTTTTATTTATATACGTTAAAAAGAGAACCAACTTCTACTCCTAAACTTTTACTGTTAGCTTATAACGTCATATCACATTTAATACATTTGACACAATTTGTATGATATTGGTGGTAGGGCTTTAAGCAAGCCTGTCTGGGTAGGTGCCACCCACTCATCAGATATTCTACCGCCAAACAACAGTACTCAGTATTGTTGTGTTCCGGTTTGAAGGGTGAGTGAGCCAGTGTAACTACAGGCACAAGGGACATAACCTCTTAGTTCCCAAAGTTGGTGGCGCATTGGCGATGTATGGAATGGTTAATATTTCTTACAACGCCATTGTCTAAGGGCGGTGGTGACCACTTACCATCAGGTGGCCCATATGCTCGTCCGCCAACTTATGGCATAAAAAAAAGACAAAAGGTTGCATACAAAATTTCAGATCTGCATCTAAATTGAGCTGCAAGATATAACCCGTACAACCGTACATACTTACATTTCAAGTTAAATAATGTATCGAAAAAAGTACCTATAAATAATATAATTTTTTAATTAAATATAAGCGCTTGCAGATCAAAGCAGCCGGATCTTTAGCATATTTTTACGACCGACAAAACCTAATGGATCGTCTACATTTATTAGAATCTTATATGAAAATTATTATGATTCCCATTTAAAAATAAACTATAATACAAACGGTAAACGGAGAAATACTAAAAATATTTATTCAAACGTTAATCAGTAACCGGTCGATTTTGGATTACGACTAACGAGTCGGTCTTAAAAGTTGTACTTGATACGTATAGAAACGATATTTCTTGGACGCGTTATGCCTCGTGGACTATTTTACCAATCGTAAGGAAAACAAAACGAATTATGACAACACGTGAAAATTTACGCGTAAAATCACAGATTCGAGTCTTGCGAGAAGGCGTTCAAATTTTAATTCGTATGTTTAACATATCAGTAAAATATTCCAACTTTGCAACGATAAGGTTAAAAAACAAATAAGTAACATTTGATGTCGAATTGGGGCGATATCATTGAATAATCTATTATATACATTATAAATCTCTTGCCGGTTCTTCGCGGCAGAATCTCAGAATCTCAGAGTCAGAACCGATGGTAATTTTAAATTTAATTTAATCATAAAAAATTACTATTCAAACTTGCTCACCAGAGCCTATTTGAATAAAGTATATTTTGATTTGTTTTGACATGAGTTTGCAAGGAAATGGCGTTTTGAATATGCACGAAGCTGTTACCGGAAATTTGGAAGTAAAATAAAAAATAATATAAGTAGTTAATTGTAATGGTATTGTATTAAAATAAGTGATACATTAATCCAGAATGGTCAGTAGTGCACAATGTAGCTGAGCTATTAGTACATTGAATTATTCTTATCCGATTGGAATAGTGTATATGATATTTAATTAGGCGGAAAACTTGTCTGCTGAGTTGCGAATATTTAATCATAAATTAAAAATAGCCAAATCCGCGGCAAGTCGCTTGTATACAAAAACTTAAAGATCCGAAAGGTAACAATGAACAGATACACTTTATATTAAATTTTATTTATCGATCGTATAGTTTCACATAGCGAGTACCAGTATTAGTCTGACGTTTATGACTTGGATAAAAATAACATTTAGATTTCATTGCACTGTTTAAGCAGTTACAGTGTAAATTTTATTTTTACCTTAATTACGGGCATGAAGGCCTGCAATGGATTGTTATGGGTTGTCACTTGGTGGTAGGGCTTTGTGCAAGCCCGTCTGGGTCGATCCGATAATCTACCATTACTCAGTATTGTTAATATTTCTTACAGCGACATTGTCTGTAGGCGATGGTGACCACTTACCATCAGGTGGCCCATTTGCTCGTCCGCAAACCGATATCATAAAAAAAATGGAATATAAGCAGTATGGAAGATAATCATTAAAGATAGAATGAAAGATGTTTGGTAATAAACTACCTTATTAGTCTCGCTATAAGGTTGTAAATGCCCCGGTTGGTAAAAGTATCTGAGTTCTTAACCGACTTCAAAAAATAAGGAGGATATCCATTCGGTAGTATTGTTGCATGTCCATTACCTCAGATCTCTGTAAATCATTATTAGGACAACATCATCATCTGTCAAACTGTGAGGAAAAGTGTGTGTGTGTTTGTGTGTGTGTGTGTGTGTGGGTATGTGTTTATATACACTCGTTCACTATAATTATATTAAAACGAAAAGAATTACCTAAAAACAATACAATATTATTATATAAATACTAAATTCGTCAATAACATCATCAAAATAAATCATACATATCGAATACATTTCGATCTATAAAGTTGAATAAATGATAGATTGTTATAACAGCGCCATCTCTTGGTGAATATTATTATTAGGTACATAAATAAAAAAAAATTCGAACGCTTGTTTTTTTTCGGATGGATGATTTTTGATCGTTTTAGTATTAACCGGCCTTTGTAAACACCGTAATAACTGACGCAATAGGACCACTATTAATAATTTGAGGAGCCTTTATGCATCGAAGCGGTAGTACGTATGACATACATACTCGTATTTATTCGATTTCAGTCGTTAGCTATATACAAATAACGATTCGTTTCGATTAAATCTAGAATTGTTTAATTGACGTTCACATTTTTATGGCTAACTAGTCATCTTACTATCCGTTATTAGTAGCGTTCTTATCTATAAGTAGTAAGCCAATGGTACCTTCTGAATTACGCCTCGTAGACAATTACCATTCGTAAGCAGTAAACGTCACATCAAAATACTAAACCTATAAGTATGTTCGTGTACTTGGCGAATATTATTATTATTCAGATTTACTTGGTGGTAGGGCTTTGTGCAAGCCCGTCTGGGTAGGTACCACCCACTCATCAGATATTCTACCGCAAAATAACAGTACTCGGTATTTTTGTGTTCCGGTTAGAAGGGTGAGTGAGCCAGTGTAATCACAGGCACAAGGGACATAACATCTTAGTTCCCGAGGTTGGTGGCGCATAGGTGATGTAAGGAATGGTTAATATTTCTTACAGAGCCTTTGTCTATGGGCGGTGGTGACCACTTACCATCAGGTCCATATGCTCGTCCGCCAACCAATGCCATAAAAAAAAAAAAAAGATTTCTTATTTATGATTGCTTATATAAACTAATATATAAATAATCGTTATAAAATAGATATACCTTACTTAGTATGTTCTTGCTAAGGGCATTTCTTGTGCAGGTCGCAGGTCCATAAAACTTTTAGATTCGAACTTTTACCATCATTCACTTAGTAAATATTAGGATTGACATGTTAGTTTAGGTTAGGTTGGAATGGTAAAAGTCCGAAAAAGTCGTCTCTTTGTAATAAATACTTACATGTAAGAACTCATGTCGGATTGACCTTAGGTCGAACTTTTACAGTAACATATACATAGATAGTCAATGCCCTGCAAAGCGTCCGATTTTAGTTTTTATAACATTTGTTTTTAGAATTAAAATAGATTACACCGAACATTACAAAGCATGTTGTTGAGCGGATTTTTTTAGGATGATAATTCCTACGATAGCAAAATAATCAAAATCCAAATATACCTTATATTATAAGTTTACTATTACAAGCAGTATTGAATCGTTATTTTACAGTTTCGAAAAATAGATTCTACCGAGAAGACTAATCCTTTACCTCTAAAGAACATAACATCTCAGTTCCTAAGGTTGGAGGTGCATTTGTGAAGTAAGGAATGATAAAAATTTCTTACAATGCTAATGTCTATGGACAAAGCTGACCACTAAACATCAATTGGTGATGTAAAGAATTATAAAAATTCCATCACTTACCATCACGAAGCCCATTTGCCTGTTATGCTATAAAAAAGAGTAACGTATCGAGTAAATAAATTATTTTTCTTTAAAGAACCTCCAAATATTTTTGGCGAAGACATTTAAGGATAGATATAATACTTAATAATAATTATGCGATTTTCTAAAAGCCTATGGATGAAATGAATTTGTAAGATATTTGAGTAAAATTCATACAAAGTATCATCTCCCATTTCCACGCTCAAAGTTGATATTTTGAAAAAGCCTTTCTTAGTGGATGTTTGCGTTATAAAATAAACCTATCTTCCAAATTTCAACGTTCCAGACTCCAGTCGTTTTGGCTGTGTCTTAATAGTCAGACAGGACACACATACATACAACAATTCTGTGTAGGTACAGCGTAACCACACTCGACAAAAAACTAATCACTATTAATAAATAGTCGTCTAATAGACTCACCAAACTACGAATCTCGTCACTGAATCGATTTTACAAACATTGTTAATATCACAAAAAAGTGAATAACACATCGAAATTGATTTAGCGTGTACAATTTACAATTTGTAATTTAGTTTAGTTCGTAAACATGTACAGCGTGGTTGATAACTCTAAGGTCACTGATTACACTGTAAAGCACGCGCCATACATACGGAGATCGCCGGTTGATTAGCGTTTAAGCCATGTACGGTGTTTAAAACCGTAATATTTTATTTATATTTATATGTACATATTGATTGTATATGTAATTACTTCTTGTATTTATTATGTCTCGCAGAATTAATTCTTACACAATTCGAAAATGTCTTAAAATCCATTTATTTAGACTACGTTTGTGAGACAATTGCACATTGCTCTTAGGCGTTTCTTATTATTGTGTGTATGTCGCAGAAAGATTGTTTAATGAGCTATTTTAAAAACAGCTAGCTTCACAAAGTGCAAAGATTAGCAATGGTTTTTCATTCTTACTAATTAGGATAGGTTAGAATATTTTAAAAGATTGTGCTTTGATAAACGTAGCGCGATGAAAATCTATTTGAACGTAATTCAGTTGTTTCACGTGTCTGAGCTGTTGAGTAAAACAACTAATGGTTTGGAAAACTGCTTCGGCAATCCTTCTGCGACATATACATTAGTAACAGTCTGTAAGAGTCCTGCGCCGCTTCATACCGCCGCGCCCTGGTGTGGGTTCATACATATATACAATATATATATGTGGCAAGTTTTAGTGCAGGCTTTTTGACGTTGTTTTTCTTTTTCACCGAGCACGAGATGAATTGAAAACACAATTAAAACATGAAATAATGGATTTGCTATTTTACAAATGAATTACGCGCTTTTTATCATCTTTTGAACTTGTACTGTGTAAAATTACCTTATTTATAGACTTAACAGTCGCAGTAGGAATAATGATAAACAAACTTTAGATTTACGTATTTCATGCGATTTGCTAATCGTTCCGCTATAATGTACACTACTAAGAGTTTTAATTAATTTATTATTACTAACTATTTACATCCATTATAATTTTACTTCCGAATTCCCGATAACAGTTTTGTCGATGTTCCAATCGTCATTTTTTCGCAATGCCATATTGAATATCATAGATTAATCAAGCTCTCGACCACGGATATTGCGTCAATACGCTAACAAATGTCGTTTATTTGGCTTTTGTCCTTTTGTGATTGTAATGGACTACAGTAATATTTGTTTAACGCAATATTTAAATTTATTAATAGGCAAAGATTGACATATGTACATTTAAACTAAAAACGACACATCAAGGCTAAAGCTAAGGCATTTACATTTTAAATTTCTCATCTCATTAATATATTTTTTTTAATTGACAAGTTATACTATGTGGTATTATAAGAATTTAATTAGGGTTACAATACATTGTCATATGTTGTTGGCACTCCTGTATGGGGCCGGCTTTACTGTTAGAATTTATAGGAGGAAGGAAAATAAAACTAAATGTTTATGAGTTGGTAGTTTTATTAACACTTATGTTACCTGGCAACATTTCGTTGTAACAAGTGTAAGTGAGACGTGCTATAACTAAGAGTGAATTTCGGTTAGTTTTTAAGTGAAATAAATGTAAACAGTGACGTCAATGTTGCCTTCAGGTTTTTGTGTTCTATAAAATATTCAATATTTTAAAAGCCAGTTTGTCCGGTGTTTATATCACGTGAGTCTTAACCGAAGATTACTGGAATGAAGCCGGTACGCACCACTGTGTATAACAGCTGAAATTTTAGTTCATGTACCTACATATATTTATCGAAACGTATTAGGTCAGCCTCCTGAAGAGGTAAGGATGCGTTTGTCCAGAAGTGGGACGTTTACATGTAACTTTTCCTTTTTTCTTTTGTTTAAACATATTTCTTTTTCCTTTTAATAAATTGGTGTCTGTAACTTATTTATAATACTAGTAGTTTTAGGGGGTTGGTTGTTAATGATTAGGCAAAAAAGTCTGTATCCTATCCAATATATTTCCTTAGAGTTTAAGCTTGCTACATACAATTTCATAAAATTTCGTTAAGTGGTTTGAAGGAACTGTGAAAAGCCAACAGAATGACAGACAGAATAACTTTCGCATGTATAACATTAGTATGGTTAGATATCCTATCGAGCACATTCAGATTTCTTACGTAGACGTTGCTTGTGGCCTTCCATAAACATTGGCACTGTTATAAACAATAATACCTATTACTGCGCCGCCAATTATATCCCCTGTGTTTTGTTACACTGGCTTACTCACCCATACGACCGGAACACAGCAATTTCAACAGGCCGACCGTGCAAATAGCTCAGCCACAGTTTATAACAAAATGTATGAAACAGTTCTTAGCCCCACATAACTATCTGTTATAAAGTATATTCCAATGGCGGAAGGAGTAGAGACAAACAAACCCTAGATTAAATATTCGACGCGGTTTATAAATAGTAGGTATATCTTCTATATAATTTGTTACAAACAGAACTTGAATGATATATTGTTATTTATACTGCCTCGTTGGTCTACTGGCTCGATTTATGTCTAGCCACTGGACCAACGAGGCAATACACAGGATACAGATTTCGTGGTTCTGGATTCAAACCTCAGATCGGACCGAAAGAATGTTATTGGGCTCCTTTAAAAAAAATTTCACTAACAGTCCGGGAGTTGGTGTTGTGTGGAACACAGTGTTCCCGTGCCTCGAAAACCACGTGAAGCCGTTGTTGCTGCGCTTGAACTCGCCCTGTTCCGTTCGGATTTGCCATCGCATCGGATTATGAGAGTGAGTGAATAGAGAGTACACCTGTGCAACTGTGTTAGCACACAAAATACGCACTATAATATGCTGTAGTAGTAAGTTGATCTCCCTTGTCCGTTGTGACCCGAATCTGTCAGGACAACATTACCATCATTACATATTTATACAACACTATTTTAATTAATTACACAAATCAACTTAAATTTGATTTCCAAAGTTCCGATGACAGCTAAGCCGATATTCAAACCGCTCTTTTCACGAATCCATAATGAATAGCATACATTATTTTAGATCTCGACCAATGATGACGCGGCAATTCAAGGTCAAAGTTGTTTATTTGTCTCTACTCCTGCCATTGAAATAGACTATAGATAGCGGTCGATTAATATTTATCGGTGTAAATGACATATTAATGTTAAAAAATATCATTTAAAATTAACCTACCTTAATAATCGTTGTATAGTCTAAATATTTACTCTCTCTTTCTGTCACCAGTTATTTTAAATTCGAAATAAGAAGACAGAACATTATGCATACATACAGCGCTATAGCTTTAATATGAATTTAAAAATGTTGCTTCTTGAACAAAATAATATTGCATTTTTTTTAGTAGTATAATTATTATATTATTCAGTTAATTTCAAGTTATTACTTAAATGTAATTGCAACAACGAAGATTTATCTTTTCTAGTAAAAACTATATGGTCTATATTTAGACAAGTTAAGATACGTTTTTTTGTGTTTCCCAACTGATATGTACCAAGCCAGTACACATAAAACTAATATCGGAGGATGCAGCGCGTTTTGAAAAAGGTTTCACTATATAATATTACATGGCAGGTAGCGCCTGCCGACGGTTTTGCTTGTAAAGAATATATAAACTTAACAAAATTCCTACATTCGTAACAATTTGAGAATTGAGAATATTTTAAATATTTGACAACTGGAGCCACTTTGCTCAATCTATTACCATCTGTGTATTATATTTATCATAGATTAATAAATATATATTCATATAAATATAAACATAGATTGCTATATATAACGGTAAATGCCATCTTTAAATATTTATACTGCTTACGAGTTACGCCACTACAGCGGCAAATATCTCTACAAGCAGATAACACGAAGACCACTAAACTGTTTTTAATCTCGTATCCTGAGTCGACGTATAACTGATAAAAATATTGTACAACCCTCAACTAAAATACATATATTTGTTATACTTTTAGTGATATATGCTGTTTTACTAATAATACGTATTTAATTTTACACCCTGCTCCAGAATTATGAGAATTTTGACCTAGGTGCAAAGATAAAATATGTAAAAATTATTTATGCCTGCAGATTCGTGTGAGGAGGGTTGGGGTATGCCAAACTTCATGACCATCGGTTGAGCTTAAGATGTCAAATTGAAACAAAATCACTTGCGCGTTCATAATATTAGTCGGAATAAACACATTGTACTCGTGACAAGTTCTTATCAAGGTAGGTACCCGCGCTCAATTAAAATCTTCTATCCACTGGTCTATTAGCTCCATTTAGTTCATGACTCAGATGTAAACATCGCATACAAATTCACCGCAAATGTAGATGTAATGAGATAAGACAATAACAAATATAACTATACATACCTATAGCATAAACTTCGAACTTATTTATAGAGTATTCTATAACCCTATGTAAAGCGATGAGGAATGTTTGTTTGTAAATAAAAAATCTCCGCGTATAAAGTGTTGATAGAACTGTGTTATTTTTACAGTATAAAATGTTTAAAAAAAAAAAAACAAGATTGTTCTCAGAAGAGATATGTTAATCAATGTTTGTAGGATATTTTAGGTATATTTGAGAGGATTTAATTACACTTGTATATGTATTTATAAATATAAGTATGATTTAAATTAGTGGATTTTACTTAAGATAGTGGATCCCATTTTTGTGTTTAATTTGCATCTAAACACAGGTAGCGCGATGAAATAAACGCCTTCTGCTCAAAATAAGTTGTAAGGTGGTGAACCATTTACATGCTGTTATATATGTATGTTAACGTATTTTTATTATGTTGTTTAGATGTATACACTTATTATTATACTAAGATTTGTATGTATATGTACTAATTCATTAGGAACTTTGTGACAGGTGGACATTATTCCTTCAAAAATCATCTCACCAAAAAAAGCAATGTTTGCTTGGAAGAGCTTGAAGGTAGAAATGACAACGTGTAAAAGTGCACAATGGGCACTCACCAGTTACTGAAACACTGATCAAAGCGAGATTTACTAATCCGATTATATACTAAATACTCATCGGTCGTCTATTGCGTTATCATAATCAGCCAATTACAAATTAAGATTAAAGTAAAATTAGTTAATTTGGATATTTTTTTAATTAAACGGAAATTTATTCACATAAAGACTCTTACAAATTATTAACTTTGGCTGAAATATTATCACAATTCTTTTGTCTGTAATCATCAAATTAGCAGGTTTTCGGTAGGTTAGCGTCTTGTGGTGTTCAAAAGATGAAACCATGTGACGAAGAATAATCCTTATCGTCAACGTTAAAAATATATTTTTTTACATTACATTAACAGCCTGTAAATTTCCCACTGCTGGAGTAAGGCCTCCTGCTCTAATGCGGGTTGGAGAAAAATTAATGATTAAATGTTATTCCATTATTGGACAATTCACTTGTCTCGTATGTAAATATATAATATTTAGTAGGCACCTGAAACTTTTTTACAACGTGGTTTTAAACGCACAGTACTTTAGAATGTTACGCAGTTTTTTTACATAAGCGAGTCCATTTTAATTGATTTATTCTTGGGGCAGATTCTTTTCTGCGCACTTTTGAAACTGACTCCCTAACGCTGGTACTTAAAGGGACTATACAGCTACCGTTCAGAGCGGTCATAAAAACATCTCAGTTAGAATTAATTTATAACGCATTTAACCATATTCCTTTGTTCTGAATCTTGTGAAATGTGAAAAAGTTCTGGTCTTCCCTGCAAGGTGTTGTGTAAAATGTGACCTATGAATTTTATTTTTTTTAGACACAACTAGAGAATGATGTATTTTCGTTAATAAAGAAAAGATTTGTCTATTAATTATGACTACATACTAATACTACGGACAAAGATAAAATTCTTCCGCCGATTCTTCTCAGAGCTGAGGTGTTTCTTTACGAACCGGTAGAAGATTTTTGGAATCAATAAGCAATTGAAATGTATTGAAAATATATTTTCTAGGAATTATCTATACAAGATATATATCATCGAAACCAATTAGGAACGTAGACATTCTGGAAATCCGAAAAATTTACAAAGAATTATTTGTGTCACGTAACAAGATTAGGTAACATTCGTTCGAAAAGTACACAAGCCGCCAATGTCTCTGCAACTACTTCGACATGAAAGGCTATAAAATAATTATATCTCATAAATAATATAAAATTTAATCCTAAAAAAAATCGTCGATTTCAAATTTAAAATCCCATAAACGTCAAGTATGCCATACCAAACAAAACAATAATTTTCTAAAGGTTCATTTCTGAGTTAAACAAACCTTAAAAAAAGTCGTATGATGATGAACATATTATACAGCCTTTAATTGCACTAAAACCATTGACTATCATAATATTAAAGATCAACATCAATACATGAACAAACAAAATGTACCTTTGCAATAATCATTAGTATGATTAAAATCATCAGAAACAAGCAAATGCATATTACTTTACGTAATACAGGTAGGTACGACACTCGATTCGTTTCCCATGAAATTAACATATGCGAATAACTAATTCATAGTGATGTCGATTCTGCAGTACAATGTCTCTATACGTATTCAATTTGACCCGGTAACTTTGTTTAACAAATGTGAGAAAGAGATAGAAATATGTTTACTTTAAACAGTCGACGAATCTTTTAATTTAATGAAAGTATTGTACAAAGATTAAGTTCGACATGGTGGGACAAATGGCTTCTAAAATTTCGAGTTTTACTATATAATTTTATACGTAATTTATACGTATGGTTACATTATAAGGTTGATACATTATAATGGTTATATCATCAGTGTTTCTCTACTATATTGTGGTGGATGCATATAAACCTTCCCCTTGAATCGATCTATCTATTTAAAAGAAACCGCATCAAAATCCATTGTGTAATTTTAAAGATCTAAGCATACATTGGGACAGACAGCGGTAAGCGACTGTGTTTTATTTCAAAATCAAAATATACTTTATTCAAGTAGGCTTTTACAAGCATTTTTGAATCTTCAACGCATTTCGGGGTATTTAGAATATAATATTATTAGAGCCGCGCTTTGCAGTTCCAACCGCTTTAAATCGCGCGAATATCATGTATTTATTTCAATTCATATTTTTTTAATACATTGATGGAACCATGCACCTTCACAGTTGCCAATAATAATGATATTTAGATGCAACCCATTCGGGCTTGAACTTATGCCAAAAAAAAAACATTAATTTTAATAAAGTACTAGTTTCCGTTGAGTGTAGTTAGATATGTGTTAAGTACATTTTTCCGGGATAATAAGTAACCTATGTGCTATTCCTGGTCGAGATGGCCCAGTGGTTAGAACGCGTGCAACGCGTTTCGGGTTCAAACCCAGGCAAGCCCCACTGAATTTTCATGTGTTTAATTTGTGTTTATAATTCATTTCGTGCTCGGCGGTGAAAGAAAACATCGTGAGGAAACCTGCATGTGTCTAATTTCAACGAAATTTTGCCACGTGTATATTCCACCAACCCGCATTGGAGCGGCGTGGTGGAATATGCTCCAAGACCTTCTTCTCGAAGGAAGATGAGGCCTTAGCCCAGCAGTAGAATATTTACAGGCTGTTAATGTAATCATAATGTAAAAAATGTGCTATTCCAAATAATAGAAATAAATAAACGACTGACCTTGAATTGCCACGATATCATTGGTCGAGAGATAAAATGATACAGTATCTACTATGGATTCGTGAAATAAAAGCGTTTTGAATGTAAGCGAAAGTACTCTGGAAATAAAATGTAAGTGGTTAGTCTTGTATTATAAATAAATATTAATCAAGAACTGTTTGTAATGCATAATATAGTAGAGCTATTAGCAAAACGCATGTAATATTTAAATATAAGGTTTGTTTATCTCTACTCCTACCGCCATTGAAATAGGCACTAGCAACAGGATGACTAACTGAATATATAAAAATAGTTGAAAAAAATTCAGCAAATATAAATATATATGTCTATACTAATATTATAAATTCATTAGTAGCTCTTTGTGTTACGCTTTCACGGTTAATATACAGAACTAAATTTGGTAGGAAACAATATTGAACCCCAAGGAGAGACATATTTTTATACCTAAAAACTACAATCGACAAACATAAGCTATATTGCAATACTGCCCCCCCCTTTCCTTCCCTTCCTCTTAAGACGCGGGCGTAAACTAGTATACTATACTATGATTTGTTTCAGACCCAACAATCCTCAAACGTGGACTAAGCTGCGGGCGGTAACTGGTGTAACATGAAGTCATACATTTTATTTGCTTCAAGTTTTACCATTGTTACGAGACAAGGTGTATAATATACTGAGATGAATAATAATTTAATCGTAATGAGAGTCTAATTTTCCTAAATTGTCATTTAATTTATCCATTAACTATAAAAGCATCGGTGCTTTATATTGCTCGCGTGTTACAGTGAGACATTAATTTTATAACAAGGAGTAATTAAATTATGTCATTATAAATTAAACAGTATCTGTTAGGCTTTCAGGACTAAACCACTGAACCGAATATGGTAAAACTAGGTATGGTTCAAACTTGAACCGTATTGAAGGTCATACTATGTTTTTATACCTAAAACCTAACTTCGTTCTGAAGATAATATACTTTTAGATATTTGACGACCTCCGTGGTCGAGTAGCGTGTACACGGGTTATCATGGGTATGCCACTCTGATGTTCCGGGTTCAATTCCCGGCCGAGTCGATGTAGAAAAAGTTCATTAGTTTTCTATGTTGTCTTGGGTCTGGGTGTTTGTGGTACCGTCGTTACTTCTGATTTGTCATAACACAAGTGCTTTAGCTACTTAAATTGGGATCAGAGTAATGTATGTGATGTTGTCCAATATTTATTTATCTATTTGGATATCCCTCCTCACTCGACTTCATTCTATACTAATTAGAAAGAAAGAAAGAAAGAAAAAACATTTATTGACTATTATTTAATTACTTTACCGTTCAGGCTGTTCGTCTGTGAAACTCTCTCCTTTTGAAGTAAGACGTGCACAATCACTTGTGTCATTCAAAACCATTTTAAAACATATCTTGCACTTTGATGCTGTATATTTCACGAGAATTTAATTTAATTTTTATATATAAAATATATCCAATTATATACATACATATGTTTATGCATCTGTACCTATATTTCCAGTACTGTACATTATTTTATTTTAAATATATTATTATTTCACTGTAAAGTATTTATATGTTATGTTTATCTCTGCTATGTACACCCCTACCTCTTTCTATCTCTGTTTCTTTCCTCTGCCCTAAGGTTGCCTGGAAGAGATCGCTGTTTAGCAATAAGGCCGCCTCTTGTACATCTTGCTTGAACGCGACTAATGTATGTGTTTATTGGTGTACTATAAAGAGTATTTTGATTTTTTTTTTATTTTTACATATACATAACACCGGGCGAGGGCTCAGGCGAAAACTAATAAAATATAGAGCGCAATAAAGTTAGGGGTACCGGTATTACACATTATTCCATTCCGTTTGTGATTTTTTTTGTCATGGACCCTCTACCGACCACTCTTTGATTATTCCACACAAAACAGTAGCACTTTGTATTGCTGACTTCCGGTTTGAATGGTAAGTGAGCGAGTGTAATTACAGGTACAATGGACAATAATATGTTTATGTATTTTATAATTCGCTTCGTCTATTGCTTTTCAATTTATTAATAGACCGAATCGAACAATATCTACGGAATAGATAAAAGTAAACTGACAATCCGTTAATAACCTACTGCTGGACAAATGTCTCCCTTTTGAGGAGAAGGTTTGGAGCCGTCACGAGCCGCCAGGTTTTCTCACGATGAAATGAACATGAATTCAGTGGTAATCTCATAATTTGTTATGATTCACGTCAGTGGACCATCACGGCTCTAAGGAAATTAGGAATAGATATTTTACCCAAAGACTCCTGAATCTATCGGTAATTATAAATAAACCAATTTAAAGACCAACAACGGATGAACTTTGATCAAAGTGATTTCGGTGATTACCACAACAGAGTAATGAAAAACATAAACCGAATAGCATTTTAAATACTCTAGCGTAACGTATTCAGAGCTGTTAAATACGAAGCGAATACTAAAAAGCGCTTGTAACGGTGTATAAATCATTTAACAACATAAAATTTGTCGGCGACCTCGCCTCTCTCATCATACAATGTTTAGGCCAAGGAGAATTTTTGATCGCGTGCTAATGTTGCTTGCGTAAATTATCCCTAAATACCTTTCAGAAACAAGCTTAATTAATTTGCGACTAAGTTTTCTTTTTTAATATTGTATATTACTAAAATTTACATTAAGAAACAGTTATGAACTGCTGGTGTCTTGAAATTACTTGTTAAAACTTTTGGATGCTTCTGTTAAGTTACGTTTAATAACTTTGCACATGTGTATTGCGACCAGTTTTGCGAACATACAAAGAAAAAAACAACTGTAGAAGTTAATAGTTAAAATCTAATTAAATACCGCATCCACACGAACTGATTCGTTTTTAAATTTTTAGGACCGGTTTCTAAGTTAATTTTCGTACTAAAATTTTGATTATCCAAAAGATATAATTACCATGTAAACTCTTGCAATAACAAGAATTAATGTTAATGAAAAAACCGGTAGAAATAAAGAAAGTATTGGATCTTGATTGGATCCCGGCACTTTAATCTCGAAGTGTGTGTCCGTGGCATTAATTTATCACCGCGGAAGTGGGTCAAATACCCAACGAGCGTACAATGGTCGCTGGACGATATTGTGATAGATTGACCTTATCAACTGAACCCTTTTCTTTTATAGACCTCTGGATGTGAATCGGGTTTAGTTAGGGGTTTTAATTAGCGTTGGAAAAGAGTAACTATAGAATTTCTTACCAGTTCTTTTCGGTAGAATCTTTTAGTTCACACGGGATTTTTAAGATCAATTTTATTTCTTGTCGTTGATTTATTCTCAAAACTCTAAACGTTTTTAATGTATTTAATTGTATCTGTCATTTAATAAGTAATTTATCAAAAGCAATTTCGTTGGGTGTCCCACGACCGCCCTTTTTTGAAAGAGGTATTTCTTTTATTGAAGAAGAAGACGTTAAAGGTAGTCCAAATACGAATAGAGATACACACTGTTAAAAAAACTGGAATGAAAATTAAATAATATATTAAATACTATAGAAATTTGCACTGTATAGTAAATTAATCAACCCCTTCCGCCACTAACCTTAGAAAATAAAAGTTAATTTCCCTTGTGCCTGTTACACTGGCCCACTCACAATACCATAAAACAAATACAATATTGCCGTTCGAAGGAATATTTAATATTTAATTATATAATATAATAGGTTTCAGTTCTATGATATAATTCTATACAAATTTTCAATCAATAGGAAAGTGTAGTTCTTCCTTACTTACTAAAATTGATTAGAAAATCCAACGACCTTGAAATGTTTTCATATAAATTACAAATCAGACTAAAATGTCACAAGACACTTTCATTATTAGCAAATTACTTTAGTAAATGGTCACGCGAATATAATTTAATAATAAATAACACATAGTTGACAAGGGCCCAGAAATATAATATATATGAATATACATACATATAACTCTGATAATGTCTCAAGTCTGTGCTAAGGCCTCTTCACCCTTTAAGTTTAGAGATTATTTCACCAGAAATGAATCCGTCATAAGGCATGTTTCCTAACGAGATAAATTATACACCACCTGATACAGTTTTGCTTGTGGATTTGAATTTACGATAATCTGTTAATATCTCGACATATTTAGTAACTGAGCTGTCTCAGCTCCTCAACTATTATAATAGTTGTATGAAATGAGCTTTACACGTTTACAGTCGTGGCTGGTGGTCATTACAACATTTAATTTCAAGGAGTATGTAAGTACGATTATCTTCTTGTGAAGTACTAGTTAAATGAAACCTAGCGTTCCGTGCATGCAATATACAGTCACTTTTGTACAGCAGGGGTGTGTCAGAGCGTGGGTGGAAAATGACCCGTTAAAGACGTCACATTGTTTTTTGTACCGTTCGCAAAAACATTCTTACTATTATCAGGAAAAAGTTTTACCCGTAGATTAGCTCTGTACATTTTAATAAATAAAAAATCACGTCGATCTGTTTCTACGATTCAATCTTCAGGAATCACATGTTCAATAGCTGTCAGTTGTAACGAGTTCCCTCCGTGACGATGACGAGATGTAACCCTTGTAACTAGCATATCTCATAAAAATGTAACCTATCGATTGTCAATTATTTCGGTTACAGTTCCACCTTCTACAGACACTAATCAACTGCTAAAAACAACAAAATCGAGGAAAGTCCAGGCGCAGGACCAATGGTTATATGTGTTATCCTTGACAATGATCAAGGTCGGATTAACCAAGTTGGCGTCCCGAGGTAATGCTCGGTTTAGACATTATCTAGCTTTCTATACTATTTTTTTTTATTATAAACTAATTACTACGATCTTTTTTTACTAATATTATAAAGATATCACCCTATTTAAATAAGAATAATTTTTAGCGCTAAAAAAATTAATGGCTTTTTGCATGGTGTGTCTAGGGGTTGCCCACTACCTGTTGGATAAATGGGCTCGACGGCACGGATCTGAAACACTACTAGTTTTTACTAAGAGTTAATTGACACAAAAAACCAATAAAATTTACTGGCCCTTTCTCGAGTTTAAACCTTGGGCCTCAGAATATGTAGTTTAATAAGCTATACCCTTGATAGATAAGGTAGTCTAAAGAATAATAGTTATAATATAAAGTATATATTTTAACTAGTTTTTGACACATACATCACATAACATTGGTAATGTAAATAATATTTTTAACCCAGATTGAACTGTTACCTGTAATCTGTTCAGTATATTGTTAACCAAAGTGTACCAAATTTAACAATAATAGCAAGACAAGAAAATTATTATTACATTCACAGACAGCATACGTTTAATTTCAATTTATAATGTTTAAATAAGATCTTTAATGCAACCTACTTTAAATTTAGTCATTGTTAACCTGGTATCCTTTTTGGGTTATTCCCCTTAAAGATCTGCGATACAATTCAAGAAACAAAAAAAGACACGAAAAGACCATTTTGTATATTGTTTATCTGATAGCCAACATTTAGCTCAACTGTAAATATGACTTCACAGCGTCAATCAGCGTTTTACAAGATTCAATTAATTTTAAAGTTACCGCAGTTTTGGAACGTAGATTCTGGCGAGGACAGGCGAGTAATTCAGATCTTGCTCTTTTTCATGAATTAAATCTCATATTATTGTTAAATAAATACATGCATATTTACATTCGTAAGTACGTACTGAAGTCATCTACTAAAATCGTCTTATCCCTTTTCCATTTCATCAACACAATAATAACCTATTAAGTTTCACGTTAGGTACACAAATCAACTATATAAAATAAAATGCAATGATAATGTCGATCAGGAGATTGCATGACATATTCAAGTGCATAAATATGTGCAGACACATGTGCCCTCTCTATTCCCTTTTATAATCGATGGGTCGGCAAATAATACACGACTGCAAAGAGTTCAGGCGCAGGACCAACGGCTTTACGTGCTATCCGAGGCAGGTGAGCGTCCACACTTGTTATTTCCAGACTCCGTGCTGTATTTGAGAACACACAAGATATGGACCTGGGACTTGAACTCAGAACCCCGGGACCTATATACACACTAGTCGAATAAGACAGCCAAGTCAGTTCTAAAAATATATACATATATACGACCACAAATAATTACTCTATCCATTTATATCGTAATGAATAGTGTCCTGTATCTAGTATTGATTAAATGCTATTTTTCAGCGGTGGTCGGGCTTTTTGTATTCCCTTCGGGATGGACACCCACTCATCCTTCAATCGCCAAACATCAATACTATGTACTGATGAGTTCTGGTTCGAACGATGAATTGAGTAGTGTAATTATAGGAACTGTGATTGGTTGCGTATTGATGATGAAAGGAGTCATTAATTATTATTTATTATTCTTGCATTAACTGTGTTTATAGGTTAAGGTGACCAACATATGCCATCGGGTAGCCTATTCGCTTGTCCTCCTATTATTGATAATATTCGGTTTAGGTAGACGTGACACTTCATTTTGAAGGCAGTCAATATCAGACGCAAAGAAAAGTTGCCATCATATATTAAAAATTAAGACTTTGAATTGTTATAACAGTAATAATTACTTTTTGCAGTGTCTATAAGCGAAGGTTACAGTTATTGATCTGCCTTCTAAAAGAAATGATACATAACATTTTATTTTTTTGCTAACCGTACGCCGACCCATTTCGTGCTTACGATGGTTTCGTTTATTCAGGAGCAACGAGCGAAATGCGCAAATTTTACTTTGAATGTGTTTTGGGTCACTTTTGTCCTATTGTTATTTATTTTTGTTAACGGTTGACGTTGAGTATTCAACAATAGTATTTGCAGCATATGTAACGTCAATATTGAGTTTAAGTTCGTAACTTTACATAGTAAGTTTTGTTTTATACTACATATAATTTTAAGTTCACTCTGACTAAATTAAAGCTTATACATTATTAATGGACATATACAAGTTAACAACTAAAACGTTGTATATTAAGTAACGTTGTAGGATGACATTTAATCAAAGCCAAAAATCATTAGAAGCGTAGGACGAATTGTTTGGGATACCTGCCTCTGCGATGGTCATTGACCAAACACAAAGGAAAAATATCATAAAGAGGTCTCTAAAGGTATTCTGAAGGAAGAAACTCGAAATTCGCCGCAGAATACAATGACAATGTCAGAATATGATATGCGAAATTGACCGATACACTGAAGGATACATTGAAGGATACACGTATCAAATGGCCTATCAACGTCCATTGTCAATATTTCACGAGTGAGATACGAAGTGAATACTTACAAAATTGCACCACTGGTCACCTACCATTTACATTTTAAAACAAAACCAAGTAAAATATTTATCGTCAGGACTTAGATTTGGTGATAATAAAATACTTAATTACGAAAATTAATTCGAGTAAAGTACCGAAGTTCGTCAGTCTTAATTACTATGCCAAAGCGACACTGGGTATTTTACTTTTAAATTAGGCCCTAATTATTTAACGGAAGATCGTAGCTTAACCCATTTGCAGTTAGAAGGAACTTGGAAAAAAATACGGGGCCCGCAAAAATTAAAAAAAAATTGCTATTTTTAATATTGGAAAATGAGCCATCTGGTTGCAAGGGGATCACCACCGCAACGAACAAAGAACCACTTAATAAAAATAAACACAAATATAATATACATCGTAAAAAAAAGTATATTGACTTACAAGATTAAATCAACGAAATATGAGTTTTGAACCACGTTCATAACAAAAAATTACGTCAAGCTTGACGTAACGTAATTTTGAACAAGTTCAAAGACACGCTGTTTCATCTCCAACGACGACTTGATTTAACGCAAGCGATTAAAGGATTCTGCAGTTAATGTACCGAAAGGATAGCTTTAAGGAATTTGATTAGATATAATACTTTAATGTTAGCTTCTTAATATTATTATTACGATATAATCGTTGATACTTTTTGTTACGGTAGTACCTAATTACGGAATAATTGGTTATATTTGTAATGGAAAGCAGACGAGCAAACGGGTCGCCTGATGATAAATGATCATCACTGCCTTAAGCGTGTTGTTTCAGATCATTTGACGATAAGTGAAGCGGTGTATATTTTGTCGAACAAAACGTCTTACTTGCTGTGGCTGGCGGAGCATTAATGGTGGGGTTTTTTTATGATATCGGTAGGCGGACGAGCATGAGAGAGAGTAAGTGGTCACCACCGCCCATAGACAATGGCGTTGTAAGAAATATTATCCAATCCTTACATCACCAATGCGCCACCAACCTTGGGAACTAAGATGTTACGTCCCTTGTGCCTGTAGTTACACTGGCTCACTCACCCTTCAAACCGGAACACAACAATACTGAGTACTGCTGTTTGGCGGTAGAATATCTGATGAG
Source organism: Vanessa tameamea (assembly GCF_037043105.1). Taxonomy (NCBI): domain Eukaryota; kingdom Metazoa; phylum Arthropoda; class Insecta; order Lepidoptera; family Nymphalidae; genus Vanessa; species Vanessa tameamea. The sequence goes on from NC_087323.1 coordinate 11,311,311, forward strand.
TGGGTGATACCTACCCAGACGGTCTAACACAAAGCCCTACCACCAAGTAATTCTTTGTCCTGAACTATTTGCCGGAAACCGGAACACAACAATACTGAGTACTGCTGCTTGGCGGTAAAATATCTGATGAGTGGGTAGGTAACCTAGACGGGCTTGCACAAAGGCCTACCACCAAGTATGATTAATGTGTCAATACCAGTCTTAGTGCGGATGGGACTACTTCCCAGCTTATTTACTTATGTTCATGATCTGATAAATTTAAGAGTATTATTCTTTGGCAATCAATTTATTTAATTTTGACTATTTTGTCCCCAAGCAATTATATGGCACAAAAGGCTTGATTTTCATATTCTTAAGGCCAGAATAGGAGAGCTGAAGATCGAGCTCAATGACGTGCTATGAGAAAGGCCTATATGCAGCATTGAACTGACAGGAGAGTATTACATGAGTTCAGGTAACTGTGGTGTATCTGTTTATTTTATAAAGTGATATGGTTTATAACCTTACGTGTTTGATGTCTTAACGTCGTGTATGTCAACAACCGATTTTAACGATTTAAGAGTAATAAAGCCTTGTTTATTACTTGATATAGTGTTAAGTTAAATAGCTTACGACTCCATATAACTTTAAGATAATACTTTTATGGTGTATTTCATTTTATAGAGTTAAATGGTTTTGTATTAAATCCATATACAATATATAAAATAATGTATCTACCTAACTCTGCTAACTCTACTACTACTCTACTAACCTACCCAGACGAGATTGCTCAAAGCTTTACCACCAAGTAGAAATTTAATATTAAATAAAGGTTTACGATTTGATTTGATTTTAAATATGGATGAAATTTTGAAATCATGAACCGCTGGAGGATTTTTAGTAAGGTTCAAAACTGATTTTACTGACTGAAAATAGTATGAGGTCTTTCCTGTAACCTGAATTACGCTACCTAAATTTAAAGCCTAATGCTAAATTACAAATATTTTTTATAGTTTAAAAATAAATTTGTCCTTGATCATCTTTTATCGTATTACCTATTTCACTTAACATGAACGGTATTAAATACTTAATAGGTTTTTACACATAATAGACATTTGCGACGAGTGTCATGGAAAAAACTTTGCTACAGTACGCAGTACACAGTAAAAGTACTTTGAAATCATCAATGGGATCATCTATAGAAATTGACTGTCGAGAAGGATCACCAATAAAATTAAAACTTAAAACAATAACACACTGATCAATTTCTGTTAGAATTTCTTATAATGCATGTGCATGGGAGAGGGCGACCATTGTTGGTCTATTGGTCAGGTCAATATTCCTAGTAACTTTATAAAAATATCCAGCACTTTTGACAGAAATAAATTAATAGACTTTTCAGAAATAAATTAATAGAAATTTGACATATCTTGTTTCTAAATCTAACGAAGATTACTTTTAACGTTTACTTAGAAATTTGGCTCGACAATAAACTTCTTTAAAATCTCTGAATTAAAAATATCCTCTAATCTGTGTTATAAAGCTGGATTTAGTACAACTAAGCGCGATAATGACTAGAACCATCAGTTTTTAATAAACTTTTCGTATTTTATATAAGCTATGACTTTACGCTATGACCCTAAGAAGTTCAGAAGAATCATAAATGTCTACGAATATGGTATACTATAAAATCAACATGAATACTTAAAATTTAACGCTGATTAAACCGAAAGTATTACAAATGCGAAAATACTTGTCTGTGTGTGTTCCTCGGCCAAACCCAAAGCCAAACCCAGTGATATAGGCTACTTTTGTAGACATTACATCTGATGCACAAACCCTAAAACGTAATTGTTCTTCAGAAAAAAAGTTTCATGTAGATCCTTATTCAACCCGGGCGAACACGAGACGGGTAGTTAATTCCCTATAAAAAATGTTACCATGACAGTTTATCAATAAGATATATTATTGACGACGAGATGAGATCAACAGCCCTTAGCCCAGAAGCGAGACATGAGCGGCTGTTACTTCATTAATAAAAAGGTTGTTTACAATACTAATGAATGGATATCAAAGGTTCGTAATGAATTCTAATGTAAGTAGAAATGATAAAACAATGAGGATCGACCCTTTGTTATAAATACGTAATGCGTTCTCGCATCACGGTAGATTACTTTATTTCTTGGGTCACTTCTCAGCCTATTTCCATCCATGTGGACGAAGGGGTCTTACGGTTCATAAGACATTAGATAAATGCCAGAATAATGACGTGTACGTTTACGCATAACATTTATTAAATTATCATAGATAGGGCTTTGTGTAAGTCCGTCTGAGTAGGCATCCACTCATCACATATTCCACAGCATAACAAAAATATATTTTATACTTTGAAGTGTGAGGGAGCCAGTGTAACTACAGACACAAGGGACATAACATCTTATCTCCCATGGTTGGTGGCGCATTGGTGATGTAAGGAATGCTTAATAGCCAGCGAAAAAAAAAATGTCCTATGATTTACCATAGATAAAGTGTGTCCAATTTATGAATTAAAAAATCGTCACAAACGACTACTACTTTATTATTACAATTAAAATTTAAGAAAAATAATAGGGTACACAGATTATATTCTCAATTTTACGAATCAATCTTCCTTACAAAGGTCTATCCATTAAGGACGGTCTCAGTAAAGAGATCACAATAAAGCTTGAGGAGAAAAAGGTATCAAGTGAAATGTTATGTTGTGAACAGCTCTGCCTTATTGGCAACGGGCACCTGGGTGCAAGGAGTGTTCTAGCGATATCTCAACCTCAAAGAATACGGCTTTAAGACCTTCCAAAACCATATCGGCTAGGCGGCCTCAGGCCTGCTTTTTTTGCATCCGCTGCACCTTGGGTTAAGACGGGCCTGATGTGAAAGGCAATTCTACTCAAAATAACCACTACATAATACATAAGAAATTAGGCAATTACTTCACAGCTCTAAGGATTTTGTATCAGTCGGGTGTCTGTGCTGTGAAATAAACTCCACATCATCTTAACTGGGGAAGTTGTTGCCCAGAAGTGGGCTAATTACGTCTATTTACTAGTAGTAAATAAAACAGTAGTTTTGTTTGAATACGAAATATATTATTTGTTTATTCATTGATATAACGATAAGATATGAGTAAATAACTGAATTATATATTATTTATTGCTGAGCATATTCTGTAGTCTCTTATAAATAGAAGTAAAAATATAATAGCCTGTCATTGAGCAACGGCTGGGCTAAGGTTAGATGCTTATTCCACCAAGCTGTTCCAATGCTGATTGGCGGATAATGTCAATGCGTTGCAAACCAAGGGATCTAATTCACAAGACTGGGATTATACAGGCTTACTCATCTTTCAAACTGGAACAATGTATTGACATTGTTAAAATAAATCAGTCAGTATTGTGAAACAATTTTGTACCTAATAATTTCAAATATGCGAATACAATTTAACGAAGGCATTTGAAACAATAACAAAAAGTACGAAGCCGTAAGAAAACTAGTACTTTGTATTTACGTAAGCTGAAGTACCTATATATATAAATAATTGTATATAAAATACCTATATTAACCTCATTAAAAATTATGTCGGATGAACTAGTAAGGATTCCGTCCTTTATACAATATACATAATATAATAAACCTTCGGAGTTCGGCGTTTGCTTATAATTAGCAGTTATATACAATAAGTTAAAAAAAAACACAAACGAATTGAGAACCTCCTCCATTTTGAATTGATTAAAAACGAAATTTTAAATTTGAATTGTCTTTCGAATTATTTTAATTGAAATATATATTGTTACAGTGAAATATAAAATATAAATATACTATTCGACTTTAAAATTGATTAAATGTATAGGTAAGTACATTTATTACGACCAATAAACGTACATGTTTTTGATATTTATAAATGACATAATTCTACTGTGTTGATTGTTTTCACTTCGAACTGTTTAAATTAAATCGAATTTAAAAAAAAAAAGTTTATACTAACACGAAAGTTACAAAATTTTGGAATGTACGTATTTATGTATCGAAATTATACAGATAAAAAAAAATATAATAAAAACCGAGACATGAATTAACACCTTATTTCTGTTCAACTAAATTCAATATAACCTTGTACTAAACAAAAATCGTTTATATTTGACTGCCAATTACAAGCACCGCCCATCTTTTAATTGACCATTTCATTACTATAGGGCTATAAAATCAGCCTACAATTGCTAACTCAATAGACATACAAATACTGTTCGAACTATTAGCACTTCGGAACGTGACGGTCGACGATAAATGATAATACTAAGATAATCGTTCATACTAACCTTATCGTACGCTTACACAAACTCCAAGCAATACCCAAGCCACTTAAAACCTTCAATGTTTAAGCGATAACAAAAACAAGTTGTATAAGTATTGACAATGATAATTATTCACTGAATTGCAATATAATTTAATCGCGATCGCGTTTTTTTTCGCGCGCTTAAATCTTTAAGACGTGATCAACGCGCGATATGCGTCCGCAGACTGCGAGAATGAGAACGAGAAATAATCCAATGTATGTGGCAGGTGACCTGCGCCGCGCATGCGTGAAACACAAGGTCGTCCATGAAAAGTCGGCTTACAAGCGGCGATTTAATAAATCAGCTTTTTACCAATAAACAATTTTAATTCAAATATTATAAATTAGCATATTATAATTATTTACACCAATATAAAATTTTGAATACTTTGATTGCGTATCACTAAGTAAATACATAAATGCTAGATAATGTATAATATGTAAATAAATAATTCAAAGTTATAAATAGTTAACCCACAACTTACTTCTCTCTCATTTTATTGACAATTAATAATACATAACAAAAATAAATTTCAGTATTTTGTGGTATGGTTAAAAAATAAACGATGAAATAATTTCAACAAAAATATAATAAAATTTTAAAGTTTACAACAAAATTTTTATCTTCACAAAAAGTTTATGTATCGTAGTAAATCAGACTTATACATAGTGTAATTTGTAGTGGACTATGATTTATCGTATATGTTACGTTAACATATTCGCGTAGTTATATTTCATAATTTGTTTTGTTGTGAATAAATATTTAAATAAAACCTCTTACAATAAATAATTTAAGTCGTGATTCCTAAATTACCTGCAATGTATACAAGTAAAAATGAATATTTAACTTAAACTTGTACAGTTCCTTTAAAATGTTTAATAAATACACAATTATATTCAAAAACAACTGATTATACTAGTTTAGTAACTTCATAAACAAAAAATATCTTACAGATATAGAAAAACAAAAGAAAATATTATATATACCCTAAATTAATAAGAATAGATCCGTTAACCTTATGATTAAAAAAAATTCAAATTGTGATGTATATATCAAATGACATACACATTCTGTGGTTGAAGACTTAATTAAAGTTATTATATGAAAAACATAGATTCGACTAGTGATTATTAAATCAGTCTTAAAAATCACAATATGACGTAGGTACGTATCGTAGTGACACATTAATTGTCGCGTCGGTCTCGTCGCGTGTTCCGTAATTAGATCACAACGGAATCTGTTGAAAACACTAGGTGGCGCTTACAACGGTTTGAATGGACCTGCCATTGTTTTAAAGCGATCTTCTTTTCTTTAACAACTTTTTCGCGGGAGGAATTTCCATATCGTGGACATCGTTACAGTGTCGTTTCAATTCAGAGTATTTTCTGAATTTCGAACCGCAAATAAGACAATCAACAATCATTTTTCTAACGTTGTGTATCCTCCATTCGTGATCCCACTTCTCTTTCAGTGTTTTGAAATAATCGTGACAGAACCGGCATCTGAACCGTGACATTTCGCGCGTGTGGGCACATTTGACATGCTTGTTCAGCATCGATGGAAAATGGAACTCCTTATTGCAATAGAAGCACGGTATTGGCGAATTATTGTTATGATATTCCATGTGCTGTGTTATCATCTTCTTAGAGTTGAATTTCCGTTGGCAAAGATCGCACTGAAAGAACGTTGTGCCGTGGATCTTTTTGTGCTTGGAAAAATTACTGGAATCGCTGAAGGATTTGTCACAGAAGGTGCATTTGTATAGGGTGAGTTTAGCGTGCTCGCGTAAATGAGCCTTATATCTATCTACCTTAGTGAAGCTTTCGGCTTGACAGACCTCGCACTGTATAGTAAGGGTGCCGTTCTTGTTAACTGGTGTCTTTGCGAGAGTGCTTCTAATTACGTGCTCAATTAGGTGACGTTTCAAATCGCCCACTCGGTCGAATGTTTTCAAACAAACGTCACATGTCTAAAAAATTAATTAAAAAAAATTGAACTAAAATACATAATAGTTATATAAAAATTTTTATACAAGAAATAAAATATATATTTTTATTTTAAATATATTTAAAAAATATTTTTTTATTGAAACTGTTCAAACTATTAAAATTAACTTAATAATAAAAGAAAATAAAACAAACATAAAATATCAGAATTAGCAGGCTCTTTTTTAACTACACAGCAGTGACAGATTGAAAAAAAAAAAGGAAAACATTTTTCTGCCACCATTAAAATGGCTGGTGATCTGAACCTGACCCCATTGTAAATTGAGTGTTCAGGGTTATGAATCCAGGTTTTCTCACATATAAAATGTAATTAATCCAAAAAAGGGTATTTTTACTGAACATAGAACTAATAATTATATAATATTCTCAGAGATAAGATAACATTGTTATTAATAATTATTTAAAAATATTTAATGATAAGATCAAATTACCTTTTTATATCTCTTGTGTCTCCGTGCCTTCTTTGAATGAAGTAGGAATATCTTATTAGACATGACCTTGGCTATCACTGAATCTGCTTTCTTAATTTCATCTATTTTAGATGATTCATCAATATCAGAGTTGAAGATATAATCTTCGGGGGGTGGGGTTAAAGTATCACTCTCACTAATCAAATCTTCATCGAGAGAAAGAGTAAAATCTGTGTCACTGGTCTCTTTTATGTCTGTTTCTTTGTGACATACTTTATGGAGTTCCAATTCAGAATATTTGGACGCTGTATAATCACATAAGTCACAAATGAATACAAAATGTATTTTTGCCATATGAGTTTTTAACTCCTCAAAGTTAGAGTATGTTTTTGTACAGCAAGTACACTGGTGTTTCCTTTGATGTATCTTACGGTGGTTCCGTAAGGTGAATTTCGATGCGAATACCTTGTGGCACTTATTGCATTCTAGTTCTGGATCTCCATGGCCTAGACAATGGAGTTCAAACTTTTTCTGGTTTTTGAGCATTTTGCCACAATCTGTACACATAAATTTTACTTCGCTAACATTTTCCGTACCTAAAATCGGAATCTTTGGACTCTTGTGGCTGCCCACCATATGTTGCTTAAAAGTGGTTATTTGGTCAAATATCTGTTTACACTTATCACATTGGTATTTCTTTTGATTTGGTTGACTTTCTGTGAAACAAGTTTATTTTTAAATTAAAGTTTTTTATTATTTTACTATGGAAATTATTATGCATAAAATAGTATGAATTTAACATAAGTTGAGACAAAGTATACATTTGATGAACCTAAAACTGCTTACCGTATGAAAATGTAAGTAAATAAACAATAACAATTCAACTCACCTACGACAACTTCATTATCTTTTCCGCTATCAACACATTCTAAGGAAGGATCATTGACTGCAATTTTCTGTATTGTTTGACCATAGTGTGAGTCATGGCCCAAGTACAGTATTGTTTTCTGTTGTTTTGACAATGACTGAATGTCAGAGGACATTAGCTGTTTTAAGGCATCATTCTCACTTTGTATACCAATGTACTTAAGCTCCTCTCTAGCCTTATTTTCTTTCTCATTCATTATCTCTTCAGGTAGTTGAGATAGGAACACACCACATTCAAACTCATCGTCTTCATACAGATTTTGATCCACCGAAGCCGGTTGACCAGACTCATTGACTTGAAGTTTTCTGAACTTTTTGTGCTCAAATTCCTCCACTGGGGAGTACTGTATTGACTCTTTATAATTATACACATTCTGTGTTATATAAGTGTTGTGTTGTTCAACGGTTATATGACTCGAGTGAGACTGATGATAGACTGAATAATGTTCCTGAGATTCCACTGTGTCATAACTGTTATATACATATGGGCTCCTGGCTGGGTCGATCCATACTTGTGACTGGCTGTATGGAGGATATGTGCCTTGGTTACTCGCTTCGGTGACGATAATAGGAGCTGGGTTGGTATCATTGTTATCAGAGGAGTGGCTGTTTGAGTCAGCCTCGTGGATGTTCACGTCATAGTTGTCTATAAGTTTTACATTGCAGAAACCCGAATATATACACATCTCGTTACCCTCGGTATCCGGCGATGTTATATTTACGTCTATGAATACGTTGTCGGTTGCTTCGCAGTTAGTCTCCAATGTGGTGCACTTTTTAGGTATAAGTAATACTGGGTAAAGACCTTCGGAGTCCGTTATATAGATTTCCTCCTCCATTTTTTCGTATAAAACCTTTGTAAACAACAAAACGACATTACGATCAGATGTTTATAGTTTATTACGAAAAAAGGCGGTAATCAAATTACGAAAACATTCGGGTAAAATTAGTTAGAACTATTAAAATATTCTTACCACGTGTAAAGCGGGTGTCTTGAACGTTGTATATCGATTAAGGAACATCTGAAGGTATCATTTAAATATAAGTCATAGTTAAAATAATATCTACCCTCCAATATACCGCTGTTCAAAATTTTAATGTTAACTAAAATTGGTTCTAAATATACAATCGCCATAGTAGTCGTACATCGTTAAAATTAATTATTTTTATTGGCGCCAATACGGGACATTTTGTTTTAACTTAAATATATATATAGATTAACCAAAGTTAGTATAAAGTATATAATACGAACACTGAATGACTGTTTTCTTACTTCGCTAATATTTAATAATATTATTCTATAAATACATTTGGAAATTATACTAATCGTAATAGGTATAAACCTATTTATTATTAGTCGTAATAACTTTTATTTTTATCGTTATTAAACATTATTATAGATTAAAATAATTATGTTTTCTTTAATCTGTAAATTTTAATACGCAAGGTTGTAAAGTTCAAGATATAGTGTGCATTGTACATTTACTATTACTACTATGATTCAATATTTTTTATTTTTTTCATTATCGGTCCGAGACAACAACGCATAAGTAATAATGAAAGTCAACGGAGGTAAAGTTTAATTAACTCTTAATCATTATCGAATGGATAATCAATAATAATGTTTCATATAAATACTAGGCAATGAAAAAATAGGTCACAAACCGTTTTCTATTGAAACATACAAACATGTTTACCAAATTAACTATTACTTTTGTGATCCTTTTCCAAGCCACGAGTGGTAAATGCTTTACAAAAAATTATATATTTTTTTAGTATTTATATGTTTAAAAAGAATTATTGTTTTAAATATATATTAATACAAATTTCAGGACATCCTCTTGAATCAGTGCAGCCTCAGTATGATGTTAAAAAATTTTTGACATCTCGTATAGTGGGCGGGCAAGACGCCCCCGAAGGTTACGGGAAGTACATGGTAGCGCTCGTGAGTGGATATTACGTGAAGGCATTAGTGTGCGGCGGATCCATCATCAGTACACGATATGTATTGAGCGCTGCCCACTGCATCGAACCCTTTGTTCACTGGGAAGGGTTGTTGCCGTGAGTTTTGGGAAATATTAGTTTTAAGTAACGCCTGTAAGAATTAAATAACTATGCGTATTTCATGATGATTGCTACAATCTTGTATTTTACAGTAATTTCGAGGGAGTAATCGGTTCGCCCCACTGGAATTCGTCACAATATATAAAGTTTTCTGATTATGATATCCATCCCCATTGGGACTGGGGTATCCTGAAAAATGACATAGGCGTCCTTAAAACTACTGAGAAGATCGTGTACAGCGAGCGCGTCGGTCCCATAGCTCTGAATTTCGGGTGGATAAATGGCGGCGTAAAGAGCTTAGTCACAGGGTGGGGCCGTGTTGAGGTAAGAGTACAGTTTCCTTCTCGACAGGGATACAACATCCCAGATTATTTTTCGCTTAGGTTCATGTGTAAGGAATGGCTTCCACTTTATTCAATTGGTGAAGATGACCAGTTACCAGACAACCCATTTTCTAGACTTATTTTTTGTAAGAGTGCAGAAGAGCCGTCGATATATTTGAAAATATTTAAATAAGCAATTCGATTAATATATCAATTTTGGTTTAAGGCCTGGGGTGATATCCCGTATCATCTGCAAATGTTACACGTGAACACGGTCTCTGGTCCACAATGTATCAAGGCTTGGAAGGAGGCCTCCATCAACGTCGGCTGGACACCTCCGGTCTACCCTGAGATTGAGATATGTACGCTGCACTCCGTCGGACATGGCATGTGCAATGTGAGATATGCAACTTTTTCTCTTTATTTATTGTAATATGTATATATTGTCTTTAGGCTATTACTTAAAAACAATATATACTAAGGTCTAATGCCTACTTCTGTCCGCAGGGTGACTCTGGCAGCCCCCTGGTGACGTTAGATTTGCGACAAGTGGGAATCGTATCATGGGGTTTGGCCTGCGCGCATGGAGTTCCAGACGTATTCGTTCGGATAAGTGCCTACAAATACTACCTAGCGAAGTACCTTTGAAAACAACTTGCAGAATAGCACGACATTACTGTTGAGTGAACTGTGACCGGATTAGTGTTAACAACTAACTACAAAGGATTGTTTGAGAAATCGTTCAAAAACCAATGAAACTTAAGTTATTGTTGTCTGTTGTTTTTATTTATTGTTTATTATTATTGATTTCCATGAAAACAAAAATAAAATCTTTATTGTGAAAATGAACGCTGACTTTTATTCTTGTATTGTTCAACCGTCTGGATTAAACTTTGTGCATTGTTATTGGATCATACCTGTGGTTTAGGATATCGTACTAACATCGTGCACTAGATCGCACCGAGTCATGACAGAAAATAATATTTGATGGTTTTTTACAAATAAGCTATATGCTGAAAATAATTTAAAGCTAAAAATATCATGAAAACTACTTAGGGCATTAGAAGTTACAGAGACAGGCAAAATTAAATTTGATGCAGGCAAGGTAAGAACTTAATATAAAAGGGAATATTATAAGTCCAGGCTCTTAATATTCAAGTAAATACCATTAATAGACTTCATGCCTCACCCAGTGACAGCCTATGTTTACTTTTCCGAAGCGTTACGTTCGAAAATGAGGTAGAATTTTCCTTTGAAAAAAAAAAAAAAAAACAGCGAATTTATGGAATTATTGAGAAAAAATTACTATCAATGTAATTTGGCTTTGAGTTTGGCTTCTCATTTAGATGACAATTTTAATAATTGTGTAGAATTTGGCCATTATCCAGTTCTGTTGAAATTACTAAGAGTAATTCTATTATTTCAGATCGATGATAAAAATGTCCTAACCTAACCAATTAAAGAACATTGTCAATTTTATCAGTATTAAGTAAAATATCAGAAAAAAAAACATATTAATCAATTAGGCATAGAACAGGCTATTACATTCCCAACAGTTCGATTTTCCTCAGGGTCGTTTTAGGAGTACTACTGCTGAGGGTGCTATTGGAGTTTATTATAAACGCTTCAGTTTGTGTTAGGTATGATATTCTTTTGAGAAAAACTTAAAAACTATAGAACCAAAGGCTCTGCGTTAGAATCATTTGCTACGTACCTAACAAGTGTTATTTTTATGTATAAAATAAATGTATTGATTTATTTTTACATTGACGGAAAACAACATACATTTAGTCGTTTAGGCCTCATTCATTTAGGCCTCATTTAGGCCTCAGTGAGACCGTGGTTGCATGCCATGGGCGATCCCGTTGCATCACCACTCGGCGGCATGATGGAAATGGTGGAACCCGAGGATGGTTTTACTGAGTAGTATAGGGCATTAGGCCCTGGTACGGGCCTTATACCCGCATCAGTAGTAAAACGACCTTGAGTAAAATCAAACTTATGTGAATGTAATAGCCTTTTCGAGTTCAAATATAATAATAATTGATTAAACATGTTTTTTTTATAAATATTTTACTTAATACTGGTAAAGTTAAAATAGTTCTATAGTCGTTCGGGTCATTTCTATCACAGAACTGAAATAATTGAATTACTTTAAGTGATTTCAATAGATCTGGATAATGACCAAATTCTACACATTTATTAAAGATGAGAACAAAATGGAAGGAATATAGACAATTACATTGATAATCATTTGTACTGGAAAAAAAACAGTGATTAATGGAATTATCCATTAATCGCTGGTTTTTTTAAAAATTTAATGATATAAAATTGCTTACTATTTCGTAATATGTTCAAAGGAAAATTCAACCTCATCTTTGAGAACGTAACGCTTCGGGAAAGTAAACTTAGGGTGTCATTAGGTGAAGAATTATGTCTTTAAGAATTAAGTTTTAGTGGTATTTACTGGAATATTAGAGAAATACTCTTAGAATTCATTGGAGTCTTCACTTATAATATTCCCTTTTATATTAAGGTCTTGCCTTGCCCTGCATCAAATTTAATTTTGTCCTAAGTAGTTTTCATGTTATTTTTAGCTTTAAATTATTTTCAGCATATAGCTAATTTGTAAAAAACCATCAAATATTATTTTCTGTCACGACTCGGTGCGATCTAGTGCACGATGTTAGAACGATATCCTAAACCACAGGTATGATCCAATAACAATGCACAAAGTTTAATCCAGACGGTTGAACAATACAAGAATAAAAGTCAGCGTTCATTTTCACAATAAAGATTTTATTTTTGTTTTAATGGAAATCAATAATAATAAACAATAAATAAAAACAACAGACAACAATAAATTCAGTTTCATTGGTTTTTGAACGATTTCTCAAACAATCCTTTGTTGTTAGTTGTTAACACTAATCCGGTCACAGTTCACTCAACAATAATATCGTGCTAATCTTCAAGTTGTTTTCAAAGGTACTTCGCTAGGTAGTATTTGTAGGCACTTATCCGAACGAATACGTCTGGAACTCCATGCGCGCAGGCCAAACCCCATGATACGATACCCACTTGTCGCAAATCTAACGTCACCAGGGGGCTGCCAGAGTCACCCTGCGGACAGAAGTAGGCATTAGACCTTAGTATATATTGTCTTTAGGTAATAGCCTAAAGACAATATATACATATTACAATAAATAAAGAGAAAAAGTTGCATATCTCACATTGCACATGCCATGTCCGACGGAGTGCAGCGTACATATCTCAATCTCAGGGTAGACCGGAGGTGTCCAGCCGACGTTGATGGAGGCCTCCTTCCAAGCCTTGATACATTGTGGACCAGAGACCGTGTTCACGTGTAACATTTGCAGATGATACGGGATATCACCCCAGGCCTTAAACCAAAATTGATATATTAATCGAATTGCTTATTTAAATATTTTCAAATATATCGACGGCTCTTCTGCACTCTTACAAAAAATAAGTCTAGAAAATGGGTTGTCTGGTAACTGGTCATCTTCACCAATTGAATAAAGTGGAAGCCATTCCTTACACATGAACCTAAGCGAAAAATAATCTGGGATGTTGTATCCCTGTCGAGAAGGAAACTGTACTCTTACCTCAACACGGCCCCACCCTGTGACTAAGCTCTTTACGCCGCCATTTATCCACCCGAAATTCAGAGCTATGGGACCGACGCGCTCGCTGTACACGATCTTCTCAGTAGTTTTAAGGACGCCTATGTCATTTTTCAGGATACCCCAGTCCCAATGGGGATGGATATCATAATCAGAAAACTTTATATATTGTGACGAATTCCAGTGGGGCGAACCGATTACTCCCTCGAAATTACTGTAAAATACAAGATTGTAGCAATCATCATGAAATACGCATAGTTATTTAATTCTTACAGGCGTTACTTAAAACTAATATTTCCCAAAACTCACGGCAACAACCCTTCCCAGTGAACAAAGGGTTCGATGCAGTGGGCAGCGCTCAATACATATCGTGTACTGATGATGGATCCGCCGCACACTAATGCCTTCACGTAATATCCACTCACGAGCGCTACCATGTACTTCCCGTAACCTTCGGGGGCGTCTTGCCCGCCCACTATACGAGATGTCAAAAAGTTTTTAACATCATACTGAGGCTGCACTGATTCAAGAGGATGTCCTGAAATTTGTATTAATATATATTTAAAACAATAATTCTTTTTAAACATATAAATACTAAAAAAATATATAATTTTTTGTAAAGCATTTACCACTCGTGGCTTGGAAAAGGATCACAAAAGTAAGAGCTAATTTGGTAAACATGTTTGTATGTTTCAATGGAAAACGGTTTGTGCCGTATTTTTTAATTGCCTAGTATTTATATGAAACATTATTATTGATTATCCATTCGATAATGATTAAGAGTTAATTAAACTTTACCTCCGTTGACTTTCATTATTACTTATGCGTTGTTGTCTCGGACCGATAATACAAATAAACAAAAATTTTAACAAAAAAAAACGACTTTTAAAAAGATACTATTCCAAAACAATTTTTAATATGCACTAAAAAGTAAAAAAATAATCGCGTATTCTTCTACAACTTAATATTCAATTTACTTTTTCTACTCATCAATACATAGGTACGATTTATGAATTTACCACGCAGGAAGGTAGATAGGTACCTACTCACTTTAAATCTAACTTAACACATATCTATGAGGAACAAACAATGATCAAAATATTTTTTAGAGTTCTCCTAAGTTAAATGAAATGAAAAATATTAGACTACTTAAAAGTCGATTTACGATAATATAATGTAGATACAATTATTGTTAGTTTTGGAGTCGGTGTCAGTCAAGAAAATACTACAATATACATAAATACCAATACCTAATTAGTTATATAATTAATTATATACAAGCAGAAAATAAAACCAGCGATTTATAGAATTATTGAGTAAAAATGATTATCAATGTAAGTTAGCTGTGGATTTGGCTTCTCATTTAGATCTCATCTTTAATAAATGTGTATACTGTGATATTTTTTCAGATCTGTTGAAATTAAGTAGGTATATTAATTACATTTTTTAAGCCCGGTGATAAAAATGTCTCAGACAACTATAGAACAATCTCAATTTTACCAGTATTAAGTAAAATATTAGAAAAAATAATGCTTAATCAATTATTATTATATTTGTACTCGAACAGGCATTACATTCTCAACAGTTCGATTTCACTCAGAGCCGTTTTATTACTGCTGAAGGTGTATCCTTTATCGAGCATGTTTTTCATGCGTTCAGAGTTCACAAAATGCTATTTCAGGTTTTTGTGACTTATCAAAAGCTTTCGATAGTGATAAGCATAATATTATTTTAGCAAAACTTATTTCTAAGATAATTTAATACCTACGTTAATAAAAAAGTTATGAAGGTTGTTATCAACGGGGCAGAATCAAATAGCTTTCGGTTGCAAATGGGTGTACAACAGGGTTCAATTTTAGGAGCTCTATTGTTTTTAATATATGTAAACGATTTACCTTATTTTGTTAATAGCACTTGCGACATTGTATTGTTTGCAAATGATGCATCACTTGTTTTAAACCTGACAAAAAGATAAACAGCGATGACGTCTTATGGTCTGTCTCAGGTTCTTCGATGGTTTGACAGAAATAATATAGTCCTAAATATAAGAAATGGTAAATATATGTTATTTGCCCTGCCAAATGAAAAATTATACAAGAATTCCAATAATCAAGGTATCCGACACAGGACGGATTGAGAACAATTATTGTGATTACTAACATCATTATAAATCTGGTCATTTAAAAATAGCAACTATGCGCGTTTCTTGTCGTTTCTTCTCGCTGAAGACTGCTTTCCAAAAGAGAGGTAGAGTTGAAATATTGACGATTGAAAATGCGTCATTGTAAGGTTTTCTTGAATAAAATACATTAGATTTGACTTTATTTGAAAAAAGGTCGAATCAACCGTTGAAGAATGAGGATTATATATTTTTTTGGCCTCTTTTTGGGTAAAAATTAGATTGTAATGATTATAAACAATCAGGGTGGAAGTTATTGGCCAACAAAGAAAATGATAAATTAAATCCGGTGTATTGGATACATAGAACGATTTCAATTTTAAATGAAAGACTTAGCAGTTCAGGTACTTCTAATTTATTAATGACCCTACGAGGATTACTCTATACTTAGCCTCTCCTAAGGGATTGCGGGATAGATAAAAACGGTTTTGAGAGATGCAGGCATTAAAACAACTTCAAGAAGCATACGTTCCATTGTTGCTTCGAGCAATTGGATTAACAATTTTTCCCTTGGTGGTATTATGGCTCGAGGAAACTGGAGATCAGCTACCACTTTCAAAAATTTCTATCGGCCTGAAGTTTTATCTTTTTTGAAGAGTAAACCACGCTTCGCTTTTTAATCCTTCGCGTTGAAGTCATTAAGGAGTAATATCTACATTAAAAATTTACGCAAGAATTTTCACAACTTAATCATCTTACAGTTATAAGGAAATTGTTTTCAAATATTTATATATTAACTTTTCAAATTAAAAACTTACGAGTATATGCTTATTAATTCGTAAATTATTTTTATTTTAATCACATTGGCATCTTTTTACCAGGCGATATCAAATAAGTCTCATTATTTAAGCTACTTAATCGTTTTACCTGAAATAAAACGCATATTAAACCTTATTAGAAGCCTAGCTTCTATTTCTGCCTGGTGCATAATGCTAACGAGGAAATCGCTGCCTATCACCAGCGCTTCCTTCCAGGCCTGATGAAAAGGTAAGGTAGTGCGAAAGAGACATACATACCCGGGTAGACAGTGAGGTAAATTATGACGGGAAACGGATCTACCTATATCATTATTAAAGCTTCTAATAAAACGGTCAAGTGGTTTAATATGTACATATGTATACATATGCGATTATTTGTTACGGTACAATCATTGTCGTTTTTATTCAAACAGACATTAGGTAGTAATTTAATTTATTTTTTTTTAGCCTCTAAGGACCTTGAAACTATGACTAACAACTTTATCATTAGTAGGGATTAACATAATTATTATACAAGCTCATCGTTTTATCTGAGTGACAATATAAACGCAAGGTTTTTTAAAGTTCAAGATGTATTGTGAATTTCCATGTTTTCTGTATTATCGGTCTGAGACAACAACGCATAAGTAATAATGAAAGTCAACGGAGGTAAAGTTTAATTAACTCTTAATCATTATCGAATTGATAATCAATTATAATGTTTCATATAAATACTAGGCAATTAAAAAATACGGCACAAACCGTTTTCCATTGAAACATACAAACATGTTTACCAAATTAGCTTTTACTTTTGTGATCCTTTTCCAAGCCACGAGTGGTAAATGCTTTACAAAAAATATATTTGTTTAGTATATGTATGTAAAAAGAATTATTATTTTAAATATATGTTAATACAAATTTCAGGACATCCTCTTGAATCAGCGCAGCCTCAGTATGATGTTAAAAACTTTTTGACATCTCGTATAGTGGGCGGGCAAGACGCCCCCGAAGGTTACGGGAAGTACATGGTAGCGCTCGTGAGTGGATATTACGTGAAGGCATTAGTGTGCGGCGGATCCATCATCAGTACACGATATGTATTGAGCGCTGCCCACTGTATCGAACCCTTTGTTATCTGGGGAGAGTTATTGCCGTGAGTATTGTCAAATTTACAGTTCAAATAACGCCTGTAAGAAAAGCTTAGCACAGCATCTTAGGTAATATTCATTGCTGCAATTTATATTTTACAGACAATTCAGGGGAGTAATCGGTTCGCACCACTGGAATTCGTCACAATATATAAAGTTTTCTGATCATGATATCCATCCCCATTGGGACTGGGGTACCCTGAAAAATGACATTGGCGTCCTTAAAACTACTGAGAAGATCGTGTACAGCGAACGTGTCGGTCCCATAGCTCTGAATTTCCGGTGGGTAAATGGTGGGGTAAAGAGCCGTGTCTTGGGGTGGGGCCGTATTGAGGTAAGGATAAAATTAATACCACATAGTAGTAACGGACTTCAAGGCAACATCATCTTAGATGATTTGCCGCTAATTGACGGTGTATGGAATGTCCAATTCAAATAAACGGTAGCAATTATAGGTTCTCTTTTCTCATTTTCAAAAATACTTTTATGAGCAATAGATGTCACTGATATATATATTTTATTTTAAGGTCTGGGGTGATATCCCTTACCAGCTGCAAATGTTACACGTGAACACAATCTCTGGTAAACAATGTATCGAGGCTTGGAACCAAGTCGCGGGCTCGAAACCTCCGTACCAACCCGAGGTTGAGATATGTACGCTCCACTCGGTTGGACATGGCATGTGTCATGTGAGTTTCTTTAAAATATCACCCATAAAATCAAAATGTCGTTAAATATTTTCTTCACTGTCCCTCTGCTTTACGAAACCAAGGATTCTTCTGAACTTCGTTCATATTTATAATTTAAGCTATGTTATATATCATACATAAAAATACACATTCACTCAAATAATTCATCAAATCTTATACCAAATTGTAATCTATAAAAGATATAAACTTAAGATACAAGCTTATTGTTTTTAAAATTTGGTGTAGTGTCATAAGAGGAGGTGAACTATAATATTTATAATGACAATTTATTCCGGACTAGGCTCATATAGGATAGACGAGTTATCTGAATTATCAAGTTTGGAATTGGCACTATTAACCTTTTTGCACAAATGTTTTGCAAACAGTGCGGGCAAGTGCAACACCGCACAGTGCAAGACAAGACCAAAACTAATTTTATCTAATACAAGTTTGGGCTTGGAATTTCTCAACAGACTATAAAAACAAAAATCAATTATTGTTTCATATCTTTAGGTAATATCTTGTGCCTGTTACTGTTTACAGGGTGACTCTGGCAGCGCCCTGGTGACGTTACACGACGTTAAACAAGTGGGCATCGTGTCATGGGGACTCCCTTGCGCACAAGGAATTCCAGACGTATACACTAGGATAAGTGCCTATATCCACTACCTGGCAAAATATCTTTAAAACCGGATTAGTCTTAATAGAAATAAGATCAACTTAAATATATTTACATAAATGAAAATTAAAATAATTGTATGTTTTCTGTACAAAGTAATGCTGACTTTTGTTTCATTTTGCTTATGATACTTATGGTGATGAGTGTGCCACTAGACAAATTCGTCTACGTCATTGATTTTACGAGAGATTAGCGACTTGGATGAGAGATATAATAGCACTCATGTGTTTATGCGAACAAGAATGTACTCTCATAATGCAATGTCACGGTAAACTCAAGGCGACCAAAGAGGCAAAGGACCAGCTTTATATGATTTTCTAGGCACGAGGAGCTTAACCTTAACTTCAGACCGAGTACCTTAGATCGCCTGTAGTAATCATCGTTAGTATAGACCATCATTTGCTAGCGGTTATTACCACCGCTTACATTTGCGCTGTAAGAAATATTCACCAAACATTACATCACGAATGCGCAGCCAACCTTGGCAAGTAAGATTTAACGCCCCTTGAGCCTAGAGAGACAAACTTAAGTGTATTAAGATTCAACATTTAGAAAAGGGTAGCATAGAAACAAAAAAGAAACCGTAACATAAATTAACAATTTATTACAAATGAACATACGACAGTAGAACGACGATCGCCAAATGTAAATAAAACGTGGAACTCTATCACAGTTTCAAATATAACCGTTGAGTTCTCACGTAATTAGTTGTCGTTTATAATTCATTTCATGCTCGGTAGCGATCGGAAATATTTCGACGACAGTAGTATCAATTACATGAATTTTTGTATCATTTATATTATTTTTTTGGCCAAGCAGAATCGGAGCAGCATGATGGAACCTTAAAGTTCCTCAACAATGCTTAAGGTCTTGCTTATTGTACCTACACGAGTGGGAATTTGACATTCACGAGTTGTATATAAATTTAATGAGATAATACGCAGCCTACTCTAAAGCACAACAACCATCCGGGTGCAATCTGCAAGGCGATCTGAAAAAGTTTGTTAAGAGGCATTTGGGAGGCCAATGGTCGAAGGTGAACATCATCGATGAGGCCCCCGCAACACACGGCGTCCGAGTTTTTTGAACCCACTTTAATATGGATTAAGACGGTCCTGATAATGCATTTTCAATCCAGCCTTTGTATGCGCTAAGCCTCACATATACATCGGGAACTCCTCGTGCACACGCGTATCCCCAGGACACTATTCCGATTTGCTCATTGTTGTTTTTTCGAACGAGAGCACTGCCGGAGTCTCCCTGTAACCAATTTATGTAAATTGACATAATTATTGAATTCAAAATTGTCATAATGCATTATTGACTCATCAATTTTAAAGTTAGAAAATAACACAGGAGTCGGTTAGTACCTTTCATGAAGGTATTAACTGTCTCCTATGTTTAATCTATTTTTTGAATATCATATTATTTGCAGTGCAATATATTGTAATGGAGAAATGACTAAATAAAAAGGATTTTATAAAATACTAGTACTACTGCCTATAGCAATAAAGCAGCAATCACATTATGCTGGCATTGAATTTATTGGAGAGCTCCCTTGGCTGACTCCGAAACTCATCGTCAGGGGTTTATGATATTATATATATTAATATGTGATTTAGTTATTCCCGAACATACATAAAAAAATTAGGAAGAGGAGAAATTGTAATAGATTAAAATTCCTCCTCCTTTTTTAAAGTAAGTTAAGAAACATGTAGCAACGACTGCGTTCATGGTTCTGTTATCAATGGAGACTAAAATCAGACGAGCGAGCTCCGTGGGTTACGTTTTTCGATGATGAAAACGACTTCGTGCCTGTTTGCTCGGACTCACTCGCTTTATAACGGATCAGGATATTTGGTTCCTACTCTAAGGAGTTTAACAAACTTCTATAACCTTACACAACCGTAAACTTGTTTTCTAAAATTTATATATACATATTTACAACATTTATTTGCAAGTAATCTCTCATCTAACAAAGCTTTTGTTTTTTTTTTTAATTTAAATACTCTTACATTACATACTCCTTTTCCGCGAGTGCTGAAAGCACACAGCTCTAATTCCGGATCGTATTTGGCAAATTGTTCAGCGACACTTATATTGTAGTTGAGAGCCTTCGAGCACTCGTCTCCGTCGACGGTCGTAACGAACAGCACCAACAAACGATTAGACAAAGGACCACCTACCTGAAAAATTAATTACATTTTATTAGTCTGCTCATATGTTTTTTCTGAGCATTTCGGAATCCGATTAGAGATTAATTTAATACCAACCAAAGATTATTTAATATTATTAAAAAATCTTTGGTTAAAAAAAAATATTGGCTTTTTCAAATTTTCTGTTGAAAATGATATAGTTTTAATTTTAATAAACCTGGACCCACCAACCTCGTTCTAGTGGTGTAAAGGTAAATTACACCACTATTTTTTTCTATTTTCATTATTGCAGAAATATTGTTTAAAAAATTAAAATTTAAATATTCCCCTACTTACTACTATTCTACCCCATCCAGCTACCCGTGAAGCGATATCACCAATGATGTAATCGAAGTTCAAGGACACCGGCTGTATCCTGTCAGTTAAAGGCATAATATCGCCTGTGACTAAGATGCCGATATCGTTCTTGACAGTAAACGAGTTCCAATTCTCGTGGGTAATGTTTCTGGCCACGCTAAAAGACCTACCACCAATATTCCACCGATTTGTACCAACAGCTACTCGCAAGAAACTGTAAGTTCAATGGAATACAATTTAAAAATTCTAAGTTTTTATCAGTATAGTATTCCATGTATGAGACCACATTTCAATAAATACCAGTAGTAAGTTCAAGACAATTTTTTGTTGTCCTGGATTTACTAATGAATTATTCAAAAGATTCATAACATAAAATTCTGAGTTAAGTATTTGACTTAGGATTCAAGGTAAAGGATATTAAGGTATATGCATTCTACTAGTTTCCAAATGACAAATATTTAGGCTTTAATCTATGTACTTTTTGTTTTATGTCTCTAATATATGTACCAAATATTTATGCAAACATTTTAAACTAACAAAAAGAATATTTTTTATAGATAGACGATTCGTTTTTTTTGGAAATTAAATATAAAAATTACTCACATGGAAAGACTACCTCTTCTATAAACAGAGTCGATACAGTGAGCAGCTGTCAGCACATGCCTTGTGGTGATAACTGATCCTCCACATATGAGAAATCTGATAAAGATGCCAGTTCTCAAGGCCACCATATAAGGAATGCTTCCCTCAGCCGCTACTGATCCTCCAACGACTCGATTGTTTGCATCCAATTGCGAATTTTGAAATGAAGCAGCTAAACGAAAATTTATAGTACCTTAAACTTACTGTTTGCCGATACTTACACTTTGCCTTTCATAGTGTAACACACTTCTGATTTAAATTAATATGAAAAATTCAACTATCGAGTTGTCATTATTTAAATATTTATAATTCCTCTCAATTACTATTGGAGTCGATGTTTATTTCTAAAAAGCCGTGCCTTGTTTTTGTCGACAATGACTAAGGAACAAACATAAAAAACGTAAATGAAAATCTAAAACAAATGGTAACATCCAATAACTTGGCGAATTTTATTCCAAATAATGTTCCAATTCCAATAAATGATTCAGCCGAACTGATAAAATTAGACGACTTATTTGAATTTTAGTCAATTAATATGAAAATGTAAACCTACTTACCATTGCTACTAACGAGACAAACTAAAAAGATCAAATATTTCAAGTACATTTTCGTTAACTTTTAACGTAACTATTTAAACGGTAATAAAGTGTTGAAAGCGGTCATTTGTTATTTATATTCTTAAAAATATCAAGTGCGAGTCGGACTCGGACAGCGATTGTTCTTCGTAATAGTAATTTGTCTATTAAAATGTGTCTACTCAGTTTATCCCGGTTTTCTGCCTTCCGCATACAATCAGGTCACGTCGCCTTCTTTAGATATCGGTACACCTGGCTGGAGGGCGCCCGACGCTGTGTTTGTCGATCCATGGTCTCCACGTTACAACTCGTATGTTCCAACGGCCATTCGATTAGTAAATGCGCCAACACCATCTTTACTTTAAATTATCAATGAAATGCCCATAAATATTCTTATCTTTTGCGTGTTCCATGTTCTTCGTTGCGTTACCAATTGTGACCCGAATTATTGATATTTACACATATGGTAAACTGATTTACATTATTTTTTTCTTAAATAGATTATAGGCTCAGTATATAAGTTAAAAGGAAAAATTCCCTTCTTAGGAATGAAAATTAATAAGGTATAAGGGTGAAGATATCTACAGCTATATATTTTGAATGTACGTATCTCTAAAAAGAAAAATAACACAATTTCGTAATATTTTATCAGTTGCATTATTTAAAGTTGATTAATCCGTGAAATAGATAAATAGACACTGATTTGAGTAATTCGATAAATTTTGGCGGGTTTATTTATTATTATTATTTTGTAGACATAAATATAATATAATATAATATATATAATGTTATTTACATACATACATGTATATTAATATTATAAATATGAACACAACTCTGTATGTCTGTTAAGATTTCACGACACCGACACAACAATATTTCTAAGAATCACTTTAGACTCAAAACTTCAGAGGGATAGTAATAATGAATGTACCTTTCTGACGACCTCCGTGGTCGAGTAGTGTGTACACCGGTTTTCATGGGTACACCACTCCGAGGTCCCGGGTTCGATCCCCGGCCGAGTCGATGTAGAAAAAGTTCATTAGTTTTCTATGTTGTCTTGGGTCTGGGTGTTTGTGGTACCGTCGTTACATCTGATTTCCATAACACAAGTGCTTTAGCTACTTACATTGGGATCAGAGTAATGTATGTGATGTTGTCCAATATTTATTTATTTATGTTTATTTAAACATATGGTAGGTATTTTATTGCATTAATTGAAATAGCCGATATACATCTTTAAACAAGAATATTTATTACTTATCTTGAGTTCATTTATTACTCTCTAATCAAGTTCCTTAATCTTCTAAAAAGGTCAACAACACCACTGTTGTCACCAATTATATACCAATGTGGTATTGTTGATTGAAGCAGGAAAGACATAAATAAATAATATCTTTATTATTCATTAACTACCTTTATCTATTTATTTTTTAAACAAAACGATTTATAAAAAGATATGAAAGATATTGGCTTAAATCAATGATGACTGATTCTTTTTTTAATCTAAGTATTTTGATATAATGTTGAATGTAATTTTGCTTGGTAATTAATTAAATATTGGTGAAACTAATTTGGTACTTCACAATATATAGTATAATAAAGGATTGTACGGGAAATACGATGGCGGCCGATCACGCCCGGCACCTCTGTATTTATACTTTGCAAAGAGGAGTCAATAGAAAACTTCGAGGAAGATCCTTTCTGGCGTTTCTCTGCTTCTGCAGACAGGGGTGACTTTGTGTGGGTAAGGTGCCCCCTTATTATGAGTGACTTAGTATGAGTAAAAATATTAATACATATTCCATCCCGCTTTTATTCCGAGAAGGCTAGGGGCTTCTGTGTAACTGATATGCAAGTTTTCTTTTATACAGCTAATAATGGTTCTCGTCATTGTTTCAAATAATCATAATCATTATTTGATCATAAACGGGTTTTATCTACGAGAAGTACGGTTCAAATAAAAAAGAGTTGTAAATATTTTTTATTGATTAATATTTAGGGACTAATATTTCAAGTGATCCCATTTCCACACTGTACTAGAACTTAAATCTATACTATACTAATATTATAAACATGAAAGTAAGTCTGTCTGTCTGTCTGTCGCTCTTTCGCTACCAAACCAATGAACCTAATTTTGAAGCAAACTCCAAGGAAGGACATAGGCTACTTTTTGCCTAACACATGACAACCAACCCCATAAAACGCGAGCGAAGCCACGGACGACAACTAGTTATAAATATAATGTAATATACTTAACGTATGCATATATAAAATATTCTACCGACTTTTTATATATGTATGTATATGTTGCGTGTGTTTTTAAAAGTACTTACGATTGTTAAGCAAGTGATTTATATGATATCATATCTCATTATCAATGTTTTGATTAAATGTATTTTTGTAACCAGTTTGAATGATTTCAGTGCGTAATCTGGCTGAATCAATATACCGAATTGATTCTAGTAAAACATAAACATAAGTAGTATAAAAGAAGAAAAACCATTTTGAAAACAATTAGTGGGTTGGCTAAGTACCAGAGACTTCTTACGAAATCAATAAAAATATCTTCAGAATGGAAGATCCCTGCCGTCGTTTCTCTGATTTTGGAAAGGGTAATGTTTTATCCACTTATGAATTTTATGTATCTGAAAAAACCAGAACATATTAACAGGCGGGGGATTAGGGGAATAAAGTGTGCTTAAAGCGTCTTATCTTGATGATAATGACGTCATCCTAACAGGTGCACTCTCTATTCCCTCACGCTCACAATTCGATGGGAAGGAAAAACTCTCACAATTGGAAAGAGTTAAACATTTTGTCTTTGTCTCTATTTTGTGGCAGGGAGTGTCATGGTGTGCTTGAAAGAATTAAACATCGTAT
This sequence comes from Vanessa tameamea, assembly GCF_037043105.1. Lineage (NCBI taxonomy): Eukaryota > Metazoa > Arthropoda > Insecta > Lepidoptera > Nymphalidae > Vanessa > Vanessa tameamea. The sequence continues at coordinate 11,337,079 of NC_087323.1, forward strand.
GAGAAGAGCCCTTAGGAGTGCAATGCTCTGCTTCACATTTTCAGAAAAAATATCTCTTGATATATCAATGAATTCATTTTAAGGTTCCTTGTTGTTTGAAGTACTGTTTTATTAATTTCAGTTTCTACTCAGCAGGTAAACAATGATTTTTTTTGGCACAAGATATTGAGCTAATAAATCTTTTCAGGGCCCCATAAAATATATAAATAAATATTGGACAACATCACATACGTTACTCTGATCCCAATGTAAATAGCTAAAGCACTTGTGCTATGGAAAATCAGAAGTAACGACGGTACCATAAACACCCAGACCCAAGACAACATAGAAAACGAATTAACTTTTTCTACATCGACTCGGCCGGGAATCGAACCCGGGACTTCGGAGTGGCGTACCCATGAAAACCGGTGTAGATACTACTCGACCACGGAGGTCATCAAACCATCGTAAAGGGTCTTCTGTAAAGCTCCAATTTTTTTTCTACGTTACCGACGGTACCGCGCTAAAGGTAGGGCACCACCTAAGGGCAACATAAGACGAAAATAATTCATAAATATTATACTATCTTGAAATTATAATTTAAGGAATTCGAGAAAAAAAAACATATCATTATGGTCCACCAGGGCCTCATGGAAAAAACATGATTATAATAATAGACAGTTAATGTTGAATCGTATTTAATATGGGCGTTACATGTAGTCAATATATTATTATTGGGTGTTCTGCTGAATCCAATTGCGGTAGGCGCTAATGCGTACAAACACGTCTGGAGCGCCGCGCGCGCACGGCAGTCCCCACGAAACCACTCCGATTTGCTGTTGGCGATCAGCGCGCATCAGCGGACTGCCGGAATCACCCTGAGGAAATCAAGGTGTTGATTATCTTTAAGAAAACATGTCAAGCGAAAAAATATGCCGCTATACTAACGTTGCACGTGCCGCGTCCAGTAGCCAGAAAAGTACAGATTTCGATGTGTGGCTCGACAGCCGGAAGTCTAGTGTTGAGTTGTGAGGCACGGTCGGCTACATCTTTTACGCATTGATTGCCATCGATAACGGAGGCTGAGAGCTGCATCAGATTTCGAGATATCGAACCACCGGTCTGAAATAATTACATTCTGGGTAGAATTGATTTGTAACAGTTTTTAATACTATGGACTTCGACTACGGAGTATCGGTTACAACGGATTACGAAATTTAAGTCCAATTCGAGGTTACGAATTAAAAACACATTAAATAACAATCTAATGATAATCTTAGGAAAACCAGAATAGTCCATGGTAACTATTGAGATCCTTGCCGGTTCTTCTTGGAAGAATCTACATTCTGGATCGGTGTCGGAGTCGGTTCGAGTTTAATACAATTCTATAAAATCGCGATTCCAAAATGCTTGAATGAAACATACTTGAAAAAAATTTTTTTAATTTTGCTTAAGGGAATGAAACTGATACACCTTTTGCTGGGGTGATAAAAATTAATATTATTACAAATACTCACAATAGTTCTTCCCCATCCTGTAACAGTGGTTGCGACGCCAGCGCCAACAAAGTCATAGTTCAGAACAACAGGCTGAACTGCCGTTGACATTACTATGTTTTCAGCTGTGATGAGAAATCCAATGTCGTTTTTAATTATGCTGTGTACGTAGTTAGGGTGAGTGATGTTACTGGCGATGCGGTAATTAGTACCACCGCTGTTCCAACGGTTGGTGCCGACGGTCGCACGGAGAGAACTGCGGTTAAAATATTTTGAGTAAAATTACAAGCATGACAAAAATAGAGATAATTTAATTCTTTAAATATTGTTTTTTGAGTTTCCAAATATAATGTATATGTATTTGAGAATTACTAGCTGACTGCCCCGACTATGTCCGAGATATTAAGAATTGTATTTACTCCCCGATCGCAGTAGCACCTACCGGGTCCAATCTAAACCTTCTAGAGAGTCACTTAAAAATAACACAATAATTTTCATAGAAACCGGTCCCAACGTTTAGGAGGAGTTAAGTGTCATACACATATAGTTTGAAAGACTTAAACCAATATAGACATTATATTTTCATTAACTTCACGAAAACTCAGCTAAGAGATTGTGAAAAATGCAATACTGCTTAGATATTGCACGCGATCACTAATCTTAGGACTGTATATTTACTATTTATGAACTAAGTATATAATTATTTTTACTTGAGCAAATGTTCCCCATTAAATACTGCTTGGATGCAGTGAGCAGCAGTCATGACGTGTCTGTTGGTGATCAGAGAGCCTCCGCAGACTAAGGTCCTGACATACACTCCAGTACTAAGGGCCACCATGAATGGCACGCGTCCAGCAGTGGTACCTCCGACGATACGAGCTGATGAATCCGTATGATCGAAAAAGATCGACATATCCTGCTCTTGCACTGGGAATGCTGAAAACATTGATTAATATTTCATAATGAGTTTTCCATAATTGATCGACATTAACTAACAATATACCGACCGTATTCGATCAGATATTTCCTTTAGTCTGGGTGATATTATTTTGAATCTAATATAAAAATGTGTTTATGTAATCCGTATAATACATTTGAAATACATATTCTAATTTTTTATGTTAAATCTAATGTACTTATCTATGTGTGAGATGGCAATCGCAACAATATCAAATCTAGCTAGAATAGTTCATAGATTGAAGTGAAAAATTGCGAATTATCAGAATTTATCTAAACAACACATAATAAATCCTAAAGTAGTAGTAGTTCAAAGTCCTTTTCTGACATCTTTAAATTATTTATATTGCCACATTCACAAATGGCTTTTTTCTCGATGGCAACAAAGAACATCCGCTGAGTTTCTTTCGTAGGTTCTTCTCAGGTCAAGGCATTTTATTTTCCAAACGGTAGTAGTTTATAATTTGATAATCAATAAATAAGATTAATGCTTTTATATTGGAATAAAGGTATATTTATTTAATTTGATAATTTTATGTATATATATTGGCACTGCGAGATATCTAAGCGGCTTCTTACATCGATATTGTATCGCCAGACATGGGATCTGCGATGTTATGTCTCACTGGATTTTAATACCCCAAAAACTTGAACATAGTAATAGCTTAGTAGTAAATTAATGTTTGGCAAAACATTCATGGATAAGGGGGCTATGTAACCAGACAGGCCTGCATGCAATCTACTATCCAGAAACCTTCAGGTCGTTATACTAATGGTATCCAAATTTCTTCCGAACCATCTAGTTTTTCTCAAGTTATTTTCTTTCGCGGATTTTATATTTTAATCGAATTAAGCACATTAAATATTCAATGATTTTTATTTTAACCTGTCTTTAGATTTGAAAGTAAATTAAGGCTTATTTATAAAATATTGCAAAAAAAAATTAAAACAAATTCGTCTTACCATAGCTTCCAATGAGGAGCGTTGCGAATAAAAATCCAGCTTTGAGCGACATGTTTTCGACCAGGAATAATGAAAGAACAGTACTTGCTCTTATATATAATCAAACTTGATAAATGAAATAATTATCTAAGATAATATTAATAATTAATTGATTTGATCATTTAAGATAATACTAATAATTAATAACTCTCTTCGGGTTTTTAGCAAAGTAGGAATACTCAATGTTGCGTCACAATATATTTACAACAACATTTTGTATATTCACAGTAACATTGATAAAATCAGTGATAATCATTGTTTGTGCACAAGAAGTAAGGACAACCTTATAACGCCGAGTTTCCGACTCCGCAAAATCAATAAATCCTTCTTGGGGCAAGGTATCCGTTTCTATGATAAAATTCCGCAGACATTTTTAACTCTGCCGTTTCATAAATTCAAATCATTTTTAAAAAATACATTGTTAAAGAAAGCATATTATTCAATACAAGGTTATATAGATGATAAAAAAGCGTGGAGTTAATACTCGTTGACTTCCAGGCAGGATATATTATATACATATATAATTATGTTTAACTAACATGATTGTATTTTTAAATGTTGAAAAAGAGTAACTACCGAGTTTCTTGCCAGTTCTTCTCCGTAGAATCTACATTCAGAACCGGTGGTAGCTTCTAAAAGTGCTTCTAAAAGCCTACTTGAATAAAGTATATTTTGATTTGATTTGTGATTAAATTGTGTATATATATAATATAACCACAAAAAATATATTATAGAAGCAAACAAATACTGCTGCGGCTTTGCCGTCGTCATTTTCTAAATATGTGTGCCTTCATATGTACATATAATTATGTGCGCTTATGTATGTGCGCTTATGTATAATATAATATGTATAATAAGTTTGCCTCGTCAATCTCAGAAAAAATTAACCAAAGCGTAATATTATATTGGACTACCCGATTTCAAAATATTAAAATTAATTTCATTCGTGGCTGGAAATAAGAGGGATTGTCCGCCGCCATCGTTGATGGTACCCTCCTGGGGCAATGAAAGAAAGTTCTGCACAATCATCATATTTCAGGGGGCAGGGGAGGGGAAGAAAAATCAGGCCTCCGGGACTCACACAGCATGGCACTACAACTAGGAAATTATATTAGTAGTAATAGTAGTAGTAGTAGTAGAAGTAGTAGTAGAAGTAGTGGTAATAGTAGTTGTAATAGTAACAAGTACTGTAGGAAATGGAGTTAAGTAAAATGAAAACAAATTTAGCGTGAGATTGAAAATTAATCTCTAAACAATTTAAAAAAAAAACGATTCTATAGCGTGATCAAATAAAAAAAATATATTTTCATACAAACAGGGTCTAGTCCTGTACTAAGTATAAACCTTCGTACTGTTTGGGACACTGCCCACCCTGAGACTTAGGGAAAAATAAATTAAAAAATAGACAGATTAAAATTTCGATCACACATTTATGTAGAGTAGGTACATATATTATAAAAAATAAAGGAATAGTCGGAACGAAGGATGAGAATAATACAAAAAAAATCTATGTAGTGCAGGAATTCGTTTATTATTTGTCGTATCCCGCATACATTGTCTGTGTAAGAAATACATTAATCACGAAAAGTTTATCGGATGCTCTGCTGAATCCAATCGGCGAAGGCGCTAATGCGCACGAACATGTCTGGAGCGCCGCGCGCGCACGGCAGTCCCCAAGACACCACACCGATTTGCTGTTCGCGATCAGAGCGCATCAGCGGACTGCCAGAGTCACCCTGTGGAAACACGCAAAAAATAATCAGTATTAATAAGTAGACTAATATTATTTTTTAATTTATTCATAATTCTCGAAAGTTAAAATAGGCCCAAAAGTAGGGGTATAATATACATATATGAGACAATTGTGTAACAATTGTGCACTTGTGAAATGACTTACGTTGCATGTTCCATGTCCGGTGGAGTGGAAAGTACAAATTTCAAGGTGTGGTTCGACTTCTGGAACATTTCTTACGTTGAGCTGCACTGCAAGATCCCTTACCTCGCTGACGCAGCGATTACCATCGATTACGACGGCGGAGAGCTGCAGTAGGTTTTGGGATATGGCACCACCAGCCTGGAATAATAGCATTTTTGGCAATCTGTATCTTTAGATGAACACAATAATTACGGACACGAAATGTTTTATTGTAAATAGTCAAGTCAAAAAACCATGAAATCAAAATTACTTTTTACCTAGAGTTACCTGATTTTTGACGTATGACTATGTTACGTTGAGTGACGAAAATAGGTATTATTCAAATAAGTTACTTACGACAGTTCTACCCCATCCAGTAACACTAGTTGGGATACCAGCTCCAACGAAATCATAGTTCAAAACTGCAGGTTTGACTGCGTTTGAAAATGCCACATTTGTTGAGGTGACGAGAATTCCTATGTCGTTCTTGATGGTGCTTCGCACGTAGTGGGGGTGACTGACGTTTCTTGCGAAGCTATACAGAGTACCACCGGTGTTCCAACGGTTGGTGCCGACGGTTCCACGGAGAGAACTGCGTTTTAAATTTGTTATGTTTGAAATAGTACGAGTATGCAAGATAAAAGTAAATATAAAATGATTTGCAGGGTTTAGGTTCGTTTCTAAATATCATAAATGATTATTATCATTCGCTTAAAATGATTGAAAATATTTGTTTCATTTTTTTGTTAATAATAAGACATGAACCCTCAACTAGGACATCTATAATTGTACAGAAATGTGTGTAGAAATGTACTCACCCACACCAGCACAAACACAAGTTGTTAAGGTTAAGAAGACAAATCTTTCTGCGGTGTGGATTGGTATATTTCTGCACAAAACGGTCCAACTGAGAAAGTTTTTTTTTCTTTTTTAAATATTATTTAATTGTTTGTACTTAATCAAACTTCCTCCGGAGAAGACTGCTTCGATGCAGTGGGCAGCGGTCAAGACGTGTCTGTCGGTGATCACTGAGCCTCCGCATAACAAGCTTCTGACCAACACGCCGGAACTAAGGACCACCATGTAGGGCACGCTGCCAGCGATGGTACCTCCGACGATACGGGCTTGAGCGTCCGTATGGTCGAAGAAAATGGACATATCCTGCTCTTGAGCTGGGAATGCTAAAAAATGGGTTGTAATTAAAAACATAATATAATATAAACCATAATTATTAAACTTAAAATAAAGTAAATCTCTTACCATAGCTCCCAATGAGGAGCGTTACGAATAAAAATCCAGCTTTGAGCGACATGGTTTGTTCCGGAATAACCCAAAAAAATGATGCGTGCATTTATATATAAACGAATTTGATAATGAACTTTTTATCTAAGATAGTATTTATTAATCAGTCTGATTAAATTTAATTAAATTTTAATCAAAAATTGTTTTGATAGGCGATAGATACGAAATATAATAACTAATTACAAACTATTTAATCTATATTAATATTCTAAACACAAAAGTTACTTTGTCTGTCTATTTATTACTCTTCCACGGCTTCGATCCAATTCCAATCGATTTTAATGAAATTTGGTACGAAGGAAGCTCGAACCACAAGGGTAATATTTTCACCATGAAACTCTGGTCAGGAAAATTTATCACTACCGAATTAGAGAATGTGCGCTCGACCTTCTGACTTCTTATATTTTACAATAGAATTCAGAGGGCGGACATTAAAGGAAATAGGTCTCCTGGCGTCTCAGCTGTTATGAGAGTCGGTAGATTACTTACCGATGTAGATACGGCTCGCTTAGTATATTTCAGTTATTTTCACAGTGTAATGTCTTACTGTATAATGCTTTGCGGTAACGCAGCCGCTATCCATACTATATTTCTGCTGCAAAAAGGGCTATTCGGGCATTCTATAACCTATGAGCTGAAGAATCATTGAAGTATAAATTTAAAGATATCAAGATATTGACTGTTGCTTCTCAATATATATTCTGTAATATTATATATGTACGAAAACAATATTCATATTTTTATGAGAAAATGTAAAATGATACTCATAGCATTGGTACAAGGAACAAACACAAACATGTTATTCCTGTTACTCTACTGTATAGAGTCAATAACTCTTTTGTGGGGCTATATATACGGTTCTACGACAGGATTCCCGAAAGCGTTCAAAATGCTTCTGTTGCCAAATATAAAAAAAATGACAAAGAAAGTTTGGTTATTATACAATAAGGGAGTTTATGATTGATGACATAGGGCATGATGACCTCGGGAATGAAACAATCGCCTCCTGGTTATTCCTTTTCATATTGAATGTTTCTAAATAAAAATTGACAAAAAAGACCCGCTGAGTTTCTTTCGCCGATTCTTCACAGGTCATAGTATTTTCTTTTCCTAACCGGTGGCAGTGTTTATTTGTATTTAATCAATAAGTAAGTGTAATGCTTCTATATTGAATAAAGAAATTTGAGTTTGAATTTACCCTTTAAGGGGGATAATATTACGGGTAATCGCTTCTATATATACTACACATTTTGTTTTTTGAGCATTCAAAACTAAAATATTTACTGTAAATCAATCGTGTATTAGTGAAAATGCACTGCTTACATCGTCATAGTCAGCTTTTTTCCTGTCGACCTTAAAAATCAGTGAAGTATCGTCAGCAAACAACACTACTTTACAAAATATTTTTAATATAGAAAGGAAGATCATTTATATATACTAGAAAAGAAAAAGGACCCAAAATTGATCCTCGTGGAACACCCATTTTTAACGTAGATCCAGAAGACTTTTCCATTAATGAAAATTTTTTGGACTCTTTGACTTAAGTAAATAAGTACGACGAATGTAAAAACTTATACAGCCACACTATTGAAGTATTTGATGCTTATTTTATGATAATTTAAGGTAACTAAACTAATTTGCATTTCAACAGTAGTGTAAGCTATTTTATTTAAATATTATTCTAGTAAAATTATATTAGACTAAAATTGAAACGAAAAATTAGCGTAATGCAATAAAAAGCGATATATTACAAGAATTCGTTTATTGTTTGTCGTATCCCGCATACATTGTCGGTGAAACAAAGACATTATATTTCGAAAAGTTTATCTGATGCTCTGCTGAATCCAATCGGCGAAGGCGCTAACGCGCACGAACATGTCTGGAGCGCCGCGCGCGCAGGCAGTCCCCACGACACCACTCCGATTTGCTGTTGGCGATCAGTGCGCATCAGCGGACTGCCAGAGTCATCCTGGGGAAATATTATTTTTGAATTATTTATTTAGTTATTGGTAACTTGGCTTTGAGCAAGCTTTAATGTCTCCCAACCTTTGGTATACTGGCAAATGGGATAGCGAATGGTAAGACAAAACCGCGCATAGACATTAAAAAAAAGAAGAAAAAAATATTAACCATCCTTGCAACGTCAATGAGCCACCTGTTTTGGGCTTTGCCAACTAAGATGTTATGTTCATGTTGTGTTTATGCTTGCAGTTACTTACTCAGCCTTCAAACCGGAACACAACAGTACCAAGTATAGCTGCTTAGTGGTAGAATTTATGATGAATGGGTACATACCCAAAAAAATTGCACAGATACCTCCGAGTAAGGGTTCTACTAGTTGTATAAAATAAAGAAAGGTTATAATAAATAATATACAATGAGAATATCTAGGGCACATAATGCGGAGCACCAAGAAATATGTATATTCACAATAACATAGATCTTTTTGAAAGAAACAGTGACAATCATTGAATAGACGTCGATTCGGAAAGGTAAACTCCTAGTTTCCGACTTCACAAGGTTTATACATCCTTCCTGGAGCACAGTATTCGTTTCTATATTAAAATTTCAGTTATTTTTAACTTGGCCTATTAAAACGTTTAAAGCTCATGTCCAAAACACATTGATAAATAAGGTATACTACTCAATACAAGATTATATTAAAGATAAAAACATGGTCTTAGTATTTGTTGATTTCTAGGCAGGATATATATTAATTTATTTTTAATTTACTGATATACTTTGTAATTAAAGGGCTGGAAAAGTAAGTTCTGAGTTTCTTGTAGGTTCTTCTTGGTTGAATCTACTTTCTAGACCACAGGTTCCATTTAATTCGATACTGTAGCATGACGATTCAAAAGTATTTTTATGAGCCTTGAATTAAGAAAATTTTGATTTCATGAACTCCTTCAATTTATAATTTAGAGGAAGATGGAAATTAGGAGGCTTGAAGACAGTTCTGAAGATCTACATCACTATGAAGAGCAGAGCGTGGAGCTAATACTTGCTGACTTCCAGGCAGGATATATTAAATAGATATATATCATTGTATTTAACTAACATGACTGTATTTTTAAATGTTGAAAAAGAGGAACTACTGAGTTTCTTGCCGATTCTTCTGGTAGAATCCGCATTCCGAACCGGTGGTAGCTTCACTTAATATAGTTTGTTAAATGACTTACGTTGCATGTTCCATGTCCGGTGGAGTGAAAGGTGCAGATTTAGATGTGTGGTTCGACATGTAGAAAATTTGTGATGTTGAAATCCAAGGCGCAATTCCTTACATCGGTGACGCAGCGTTCACCATTGATTACGATGGAGGAAAGCTGCAGCAGGTTTTGGGATATAGGTCCAGCCTGAAATAATAAAATTTTGTATCAATCATTATCTTTAGACGGTTATAATTTAATTGTTATAATAAAACTTAGCTAGAGACAACCAAAAAAAATTTTTTTTGTGTAATATATCCGTATATTAGAAGAGAAAAGACGAGTACTATAAATTTCTTAGCCGTAAACAAAATAAAAAAAAATTAGACATGAATAGGCCCTTATTGTACGCGTGTGAAACCAGTACGGGTAGCTAGTTATATAATATATGTATATACTTTTTTCTTCTTACTAAGTAATAATGCATCTTTTAATAGTATATTCTTTAATATACCTATGTTAAGAGAGTTTTACTTGAGGGTGTTTCGCACGAAGTGAGGATGAGTGATATTACTTGAAAACCTGTACTGAGTACCACCGCTGTTCCAACGGTTGGTGCCGACGATTCCACGGAAAGAACTGCGGGATAAATTTGTTATGTTTGATATAACACCTAACAAGTGTAATGCAATCTTGAATGAATCGGGCTTACCCAGAATATGATTATTTACTATGTCTCGAAAAATAGCCAATTTATATTGTTTAAGAACCACAAATACCGGAGGAGCGTTCCAAACCTTGGTTGTTCTCATAAAAATGTATAGTAGTAACAAAGCGCTTCGTGTTTATATTGAGATGGATGTTTAAACTTAGTATAGAATATCATAAATTATGTAAAGATTTTTTTTAAATAATAAGACTCAATGAACACTCAACTAGAATATCTATAATAGTACCAGAAATGTACCAACCCGCACCAGCACACAGCGACACAAGTTGTTAAGATTTAAAAGATAAAGCTTTCTGCGGTGTGGATTGGTATATTTCTGCACAAAACGGTCCAACTGAGAAAATTATATTGTTTTTTTTTTAAATATTATTTAATTGTTTGTACTTAATCAAACTTCCTCCGGAGAACACTGCTTCGATGCAGTGGGCAGCGGTCATGATGTGTCTGTCGGTGATCACTGAGCCACCGCATAACAAATTTCTGACCAACACGCCGGAACTAAGGACCACCATGTAGGGCACGCTGCCAGCGATGGTACCTCCGATGATACGGGCTTGAGCGTCCGTATGGTCGAAGAAAATGGACATATCCTGCTCTTGAGCTGGGAATGCTAAAAAATGGGTTGTAATTAAAAACATAATATAATATAACCATAATTATTAAACTTAAAATAAAGTAAATCTCTTACCATAGCTCCCAATGCTCCCAATGAGGAGCGTTACGAATAAAAATCCAGCTTTGAGCGACATGGTTTGTTTCGGAAAAACCAAAAAAAGATGCTTGCGCTTATATTATCTATATGAATTTGAGATAATATTTATTAATCAGTCTGATTAAATATAAATAATTACAACACAACTGAAAATACAATTTGATCTAATATCATTGTAATCCAAAATTGTTTTGATAGCCGTTATACGAAATGTAATTTATACTTAATCTGTAACAACATTATAACTCTGTCTGTTTGTCTGTTACGTTTTATTAAGTATCACTATTAAGTTCCTAATGTCGTTTAGTAACTATTTACTTTTTCTTAAGTTAAAATTTCATATTTTTCAGTAATATTTTTTATGTCTTTGCAATTTATGATTTCTATTTCCATTTATGTATTGTTTGAGTCTTGCTATTTTATCCCTGAGGTTCTACTTTTTTTTCAGGTCTTACTCGCCATTTTGGTTCATTAGGTTATTTCATTTTAGATTTTCACTCGTTTGTGACATAGTTATATTAGAGCCGTTTCATTTGGAAGCTGTCCAAGCAGCGCAGTAGATGATAAGCATTTGATCGTATACAGTTTCATTGTTTAAGTGTTTCGGTAATATTGAGTCGTTAATATAGTATATTAGTTTTATTAACTTCTTAGAGGAATTTTCTTTAGGATTAATAATATATTAAACTGTTTGTGAGTTTTGTTTGTTTCTAGAACTCTAACGCTTCTAGAAATTTATATCCTTCTTGTCCGTCTTTTGATATTCTTTTAAAATAATAAGCTTCACAATTTCCATTATTTAACGTTAGTGGTTTGAAAAACTTTTCGGATTTATACTGTTTTTGATATTGCTGCAGTCTTTTCCTGCTATTAACGGAGTTGGATGTAAGATATGTTTGTTTTTACCACCAGAATTTTGATTCAAAACCTCTTGACTATTTTTATATTTTGTTTGTTTTTACTTCATCGATTATAACTTTCAGGAGGTTAAAGTCAATGTAATTGTTTAATATACATATAGATAATTGCAACACCGGAGGGCTCGCAGGTGCGTTGACATCCTTTAAGAAATGTGTATGCTCTTGTCTTGAAATTCGTATCGGTTCAGAAAAATCGCCGACGAAAGCTGGTTCATAGATTGGTTGTGCGAGGCAGAAAATGCCTTAAAAAACGAATTTCGAATTTTGACGCGATATTCGAAGGTGAAATTTAGCACCCGGGATTAATCCAAACAATTCCTTGAAACTTTATCCGTGAAAAAATACGATAGAAGATGCAGAGTGATCCAGAAACCAGCGAGAATCATTGATGACCTCACGAGGTATTACTTCGAGAAGTTAAAGGACCAAGACAAGATTAGGGCGGCTCTCGAATAGCTTAAAAACACCAAAGCACTGAAAATTGACGAACCTGATTGAACCATAACGGGAGTGAGGTGGTACTATGTTTCAAAAGAGAAACAAAACAGACTTATCTCTCTTCTGTGTAAAGTTTATATGTTGTTTTCAAAAGTCGTACAAAACGATTCCAGCCATCAGCGCAAGACGGTTTTCAATCAGCCTACAGCACATTCGACCCAATTACACCAATACTTTATGGCATATTATTCAGAAAACCAAACATTACAATCAACCTGACTTTTGTGTAATACAAACAATCCTTGTTTAATTCGTATATATGTAATTTACCCAGCGTAAAAACATTTAGATATTATTGGACACTGATTAAAACATAACATAACATAAACAGCCTGTAAATTTCCCACTGCTGGGCTAAGGCCTGCTCCTCCTTTGAGGAGATGGTTTGGAGCATATTCCACCACGCTGCACCAATGCTGGTTGGTGGAATACACATGTGACAGAATTTCGTTGAAATTAGACACATGCAGGTTTCCTCACGATGTTTTCCTTCACCGCCGGGCACGAGATGAATTTCGAGTTGCAGCTAACCGTAAAATAGGGATCCCGACTCGAATTTGTCTTAGACCTAAACCGATATTCTAACTACTTATATTCACTAATGTTACGAGACTAGCCCTAGCCTCCATACGGTGCTACGTCATAGGATATTATAATTAATTATATCATTAATAATATCACATATTATAAATATATACAATTATTATTGTAATTAATTGATCAATAATTTGTACAACTTTAGTTAATATTATTTTATGGGATAACATTTAATTCTGGCATGTAACACTATTTCTTATTTTAAAAAATGATTGAGCTGTCATAAGGAAAGCAATTGGATGATTGTGAGGGATTGTAAAGAAATATAGAGAGATTGGAGCATCATTGTAAAAACATAATTTTATTTTGCCATCCCGAACTACTGAAATTACACTAAACTACATGACGCTTTATAAAATATAAGTCACAAACTATAGTTTATACAATACCAGCAGCGTATTGGTATTATCAAGACGTACTTTCACAAAATTTACCATCAAAACTAGCAACCCAATGCCTCAGCACAAATATATATTCATTGCAAATGTATGATATACAATTATGTATTCAATAATTAGATTAAACACCAATTTAAATTCGATAAAATTTATCGCATCGTTATTTATAAAAAATCGTTCGCCGTACGATATTGTTTAAAATAAATAGGTAAGTTTTTTTATATATATGTATTTCAAATAGGTATTTACATAGATAACAATATATTTGAATTCTACTTTAATTGAAACTAACAAAAGTAGGGTAAATATGATAAGACTTCGCTAAGACGGCTGAAATGAGGCCAGTCACGATACCTAAAAAGTAAATAAAAAATAAAGTAAATTAAAAAAAAAATCAACAACAATATGAACTAAGATGTTATCTCGCCTCTATGATAAGACAGGTACCCTCAATAATAAAACGTGTAGATCCGGCTGGAAGGACCATGTGCTGATTTTCTTAAGAAATAAAAAAAAACAACAACAACAAATTGGTTGAACAGTTGAATCTTTATATTAAGCAATAACAACTCATACACCATATACTTTACATTCGTTTGGAATCGAACCGTGGGTGTAAATAAATGAAAGTCATCATAACTTTTGTAAAAATTTATTTCTATATTACATTTACTTATACTTACAAAGTACTGATCGACTGCGCTGGGAATATACCAGTGCACAAGTGTGTCCTGCTCTCATAGTCCGAAAAATTCGACACGACCAGAGATCAGACGTATTCAAAGAAACTAGAGTACAACATATTTGACAACATTTGATTGCTTACTGAGAATTATATTTGACAAAGACACAATAACTTTAATTTGACCAACCCGGGCGGGACCAAGGGATCTTCCTTCCATAGGGAGCACTACCACCGACGTGGCCGTTAGTAAATTGTCAATAATTAATATTTCAAGTGAATAATATTAGTAACAACTCGTGTACAACATTTTATATCTATGATAGTTGTAATTTCTGTTTTCACTAATTTGCCTCATTAATCTTCATTTCCAGAATTCACACTACTGAAATGCCAAATTCAATACGTTAGTAACATTAATTATGGGTTGATTCCAAAGGAACATCCAGCCGAACTAGCGATCTACGTATATCTTAAACTGGATAAAAGTTCTATTAGGTTTTATACGGTACTATTAATATTTTATATTTGGTGTAGAAAGATGGACATGCTTATTTATATATAAATATATACAAGGAACAAGCATGGCATTATAACTGGTCACTATGTCAAGATTCAAAGAGAGGTCAACGAGTAGCCATATATTATAAAGTTTTGCGAATATTCATACCATAAATATGTTCATGTAACATTTGATAATATTTTAGTTTAGTTTGACTATGAAATTTAATACACCAATTTAATTACACATATTCAATTAGCCTACTATCACGTCCTTTAAAAAACACTGAAATAAATCTAGAAATGTGAATGTACAAATGAACACAATAGTACTAGATACTCTCAACGACCACATTAGCGCTCTCGTCACGGCGGGCCGTCAAAGTTCAGACATCGCGCGGCGCGGCTAGCACCAGTCGTGCACGCAGTCCCCGCGGCAGGCCGACCGAGTGACGTATCTGCCGGCCAGCCCCGCGGATCACCGCAGCAGCGCGAGCGCCAGCGCGCGGGCGGCGGGCTCGAGCGGCGGCGCGGGGGGCGCGGCGGGCGCGGCGGGCGCGGGGGGCGCGAGCGCGGGGGGCGGCGCGCCGGGCGCGGCGGCGGCCCGCAGCGCGCCGCGCGGCAGCTCGTGGCGCACGAGGAAGGCGGCGAGGATGCGGCGCGTGTCGTCGTCGCCGGCGGCGGCCGAGCGGCCGCTGGGCAGGCCGAGGTGCTTGCGCAGGTAGGGCGTGATGCGCGGCTCCCAGCGGTCGAAGATGGCGGCGACCCGCTGGCGGACGGCGGACGTGAACTCGGTCGAGATGAGCGGGTCGTTCTGCGCGTCGAGGCCGTCGATCGTCATCTCGCTGGCGGTCCGCTCGTTGTGGCCGTCGATCAGCGACAGGAGCAGCTTTATTTGCCAGACGTGATAGGTGGTCGGTTCGGTCTTCATCGTTTTGATTATCTGTAATAGAGATTTTTTTCTCGAGTGTGTCTAAGTTGTAAATGTTAAATAAAATACTTTCATTTAAAACTAAAAGTAACAAAATAAATGACTCATTCTATAAACCTTATTACTTATGATAACCTGACATGACCTGACATGACATTATGTGATGCCTTATAATTTTTCTGAAATGTATTCAGAGGTGCAAAAGTAATAGCACGACGCTGCCTATACCTTCATGAAGGTGGTCCATATGGGCAGTGCGCACATGATGTCCTTGACGACGCACTCGTAGACCAACATGGCGAGCCCCTGCAGGTACTCCCGCTCGTCCCGCGTGTACTTCCGGCACAGGCACTGGCGCGGCAGTTGTGCGTCGCTCTTGACTCCCTTGCGCTTCCTGTGCAGCAGCAGGCAGTCGCCGCACAGATCGGAGCCGTTCACGTTCTTGTTCAAATAGTGCTTCACGAAGTTCTTCACCTTTTCGTCATTCGTGAACAGTTCTATATTCTCCGGTGTCACGGACCAGATGTTGGACTTGTCCAAGGTGAGAGTTTGGGTTAGGATCGTCAGAAAACCGTCAGGGTCATCGAGATATGAGAGGCAACCGGCGCGTTGCTTGATATCGACACACCACGTATATTCTAGGAAAGTTCTGAAATATTTTTTTTAAATAATTACTAAAGTGTTAATAAATAGTATACAACATTAATTAACAAAACTAATAAAAATTGACACAATAAAAAAATCTATTAATTAATTATTCAAGATATACGAATTTTAATTTATACTAAAAAGTAGACTAATTATATCAATTGTGTGACTTTAAAGAAATTCAATAATTTAACTTTAAAAATAGGTAATCTATCAAAAATAATGTCAAGGTCAGAAATCTTCGAGTTCGGATCACTACAGGTACGCGCCAGTCGGACTGATGGAGAATTAATTTCTAAATTAGACCTGTTTCACACTACAGAATAAGGCATAGTTTTCTTAATGGAACATTAAAATTAAATATTTGGACTTTCTTAATACAAAACTCCGTAACTTCGTTGATGATTATACTTTCGATGTGATTGGTCGAATCATAATTTGTAGTCTAGTGTAACGCTTAAATCACGCATCGCTCGTATTTCGATTATTTTTTCAGTCCCTATGTAATACTGACGCTTGTATGATATTTTTATCTAGTAAAACGAATTATATATATATATATATATATTTTTATGGCATTGATTGGCGGACGAGCATATGGGCCACCTGATGGTAAGTGGTCACCACCGCCAATAGACAAAGGCGCTGTAAGAAATATTAGCCATTCCTTACATCACCTATGCGCCACCAACCTTGGGAACTAAGATGTTATGTCCCTTGTGCCTGTGATTACACTGGCTCACTCACCCTTCTAACCGGAACACAACAATACAGTGTACTGTTATTTGGCGGTAGAATATCTGATGAGTGGGTGGTACCTACCCAGACGGGCTTGCACAAAGCCCTACCACCAAGTATATAATATAAGTATAT
Organism: Vanessa tameamea; assembly: GCF_037043105.1. NCBI lineage: Eukaryota > Metazoa > Arthropoda > Insecta > Lepidoptera > Nymphalidae > Vanessa > Vanessa tameamea. Next base: position 11,354,369 of record NC_087323.1, read on the forward strand.
ATAAATATATAGCATTTTTTGGTATTGGGAAGCATTTGGTTGTTGTTACATCATGATCAGATGTTTGACTACCCCAGTATCACTTCAAAATCAGTGGCAAATTGATAGGCTTTTGAGTGCTGAAGATTTTAAATAATGACATTTATGAAGATATTGAAAAAAGTAGGTCCTAAGATTTTAAGCAATGCTGCTTTATTCTTTCAAATATCAAATCACTGATGAGAGAAAGAGACAAATGCATGTTTCATTAAACAAAAAAAAACGTATGGGCCGTTAAAGTTTTACTCACTTTAGTTGATCCCAGTTATGGTCTCTGTGGAAGGTAATCGGCCAATACCGAGGATCATTTATTTTGACCTCTCTAAGAGTGTTTAGCTCTGGTATTATACAGGGGGCTTTCATTTCTTTAACAACCCCTTCCAGATTTATTACCTGAAAATAAAAAGCATATTTCAATAATAACTTAAGATTCATTTTAGTTTGTTTTAAAGATTTAAGTACTTAAAACAAATTAAAAATGAATACCTCCTTTATAAAACTACTTACTACAATCATTTTGTACGTAAGTTTCAATCCAGTACCGATAGATGGCGTTAACTGAATTACGAAAGCAAATATCGATTCTGGTTAATTACAGTGGGTTATTGAGTAAAGGTAAGTATTTTTTATATAATCTAAAATTTTATAGATAACCCAAAAATCATAGAAATATTTAATATTCCCTGTTATCTAAATCAAACATCATCTGTCGACATTATAAATCATTTTAAATGTGACTTTTATGGTATCAGTAATCGTAGGAATAAAATTCCTTGCTTAAGAAACTTTGTTGGAAGAAAAATATAGCTCTTACTTGAGCAACAAAATTAATATCTATTATTTCTATTGACTTGGCTCTCTACCATTGAAGAGTATTTACAATTGATAATGCCACAACTTGGCATTTTATGTTTTAAAGTCATGACTTGTCTGATTTTGAACAAAATAACAACAAAATATTATCTAAATCTTTCTTAGTTGATTTTCATGTTTCTAAGATTTTCATACTAAGTTACCCCTTCCATTTCCTCTTACATTGATGAAATTTCCAAAAATAATTTCTTAGTGGACGCTTACTTTGAACATTAATCTTTGAGCCCAATTTCAAATTAATTATATTTTCCTGTACCTTATTATTTATAGCATTGCCCAAAAACGTACAGTAGGGGTTACAAGTTTATTTTTATTTCTTGTATTAATATTATGTAGGTATATCAGCTTTAATAGAATATTTTTGATAATTCTTCTGTATAAACATTATATTATCTTATTGTGAAGCAACCGTTAATACACCTATTTCTTTATTTTTTTTTGCATAATAATGTCCTATAACTAATATTGTGAATAGTTTGCAGAGCTCTTATCTGCAGAATAAATACAATTTCAATATCTGCGGCATTACCAAGGTTGGTTGCACATGGCTGTGTTAGGAATCATTATTATTTCATACGGCGCTATTGTCTATGGGTTGTAGTGATCACTTACCAGCAGCCATTTGCCCGTCGGCCTAAATGTACTATAATATAAAAAAATAGCCGTGCGCATCGACCAATGGGGTGCGAGTATTTTGTTCCCTAGCAGTACGACTTGTGAATGAACTATGTGTTCATAGATGGTGTTGCACCTCAAGGAGACAGCTGTGACGCGTTTCATCTATCCTATATAACTTAAAATAATAGTCAGTCTAGCTCCTTTACTAAAACCGGTTATGAATAAAGGTTCTTGTAAAATATATTTTATGTTAATTTAACACATTATGTTTAATCCGATCAATTCATATGTTGTGCGACGTTTTTTATCAGTAACCACGACAGCTCTCTAGCCCTACATAATAAAATATCAATATCGATAACAAAGACTAATACATACTTGTATGTGAGCATAGCAGAGCTTCCCCGTGTCGAGGTCACGAGGTAGGATGAGGCGAGGCTCCACGGCCAGCACGTACAGGTGGCGGAAGGCTTGCAGGTGATATCTACGAGATAAACAACTTGTATTAAATTCGAATTCGATATATTATGACTTTTTGTTATAAACGTTTTGCATTTGCATCACCACTGTAACAGAAAAAAAAAAAACATTTAAAAGGAGTCTTTAATAATTGACTTGAATCTATAATTTGACATATACTAGACCAAGCATGAAAAAAGTAATTAAAAAAAAAACGGGTAATAATAATATTGTAGCGAAAAGAGTGCACCTGTTGTCTTCGCTGTGCGTGGGGAACTTGGGGAAGAAGGCCGTGATCAGGGCGGCCACGGCCTCCGGGGAACTGGACAGCGTGCAGCGGCCGCCGCCCAGGAACAGCAGCCCGATGGTGTTGTGGACCGCCATCTGGTGCAGTCGATTGTGGGTTGAACGGTAAATAAATATAAATTACACATCGATATTTGGTCATTCGAAGTCAAGCATTTCGATATGCACCTCAATTATTGCATACAGACAGTAATATTTTTGTTTTCTCTGTGAAATCGCAAACTGCTAGTGTAATTACTCACACGAGAGATGAAATACTCGATGACGGAACGGTCAGGTAGCAAATAAGTTACAACTTCCTGCAATACCATTCCCAACGTACAACGGTGCAACATACGACCAAAGAACAGTGCGCGTGCGCGTGCGCGGGCGTGTGCGCGGGCGTTACCTGCGCGCCGTGCGTGAGCGGCGCGGGCGCGGGCGGCGCGGCGCGCGGCGCCACGGGCACGCGCGCGCGCAGGCGCCGGCACACGCGCAGCACGCTCACGTCGCCGCGCCCCGACATTATCTGGGGACGGGCACGTGTGGTTAGCATGGTCGGCGACGTCTGGAGAGATATGATTCCGTTAATACGTGAAACTTCGACGTCGACGTTACCATCCCGGCGGCCAGCAGGCACACGCAGGTGCAGGCCTCGAGCGTGGAGCCGCCCGCCAGGTCGGCCAGCGGGCGCGCGGCGAGGCGCAGGAACAGCGCCGTGTAGTGCAGCGCCGCGTCGCGCGCCGCCTCGCAGCCCGAGCCCGCGAAGCGCAGCCCCAGCGCGAAGCACGCGCCCGCGATGATGTTGCAGTACGCCTGGCTGCGGGCGACGGGGGTTAGCGTGCGTGGAGGTAGCCACGCCTCATCAGGGGGTGAGCTCTCAGCTTCGACCACTTTACGGGACTTTTACGGAATTACTATACATTTATGTCTGATTATATTATATTAAATTAACGAAAGAATAGATTAGTAAAACCAAAGGAACCGATTACCATATTGATTCTAATTTACCACACAATAACAGCTTACAACAATTAGATCAGATACGATGCTCAGTAAATATAACTATTAAAAATGATAAAGAATTTTATTTGACTAACTTCATCGCCTCGTAGTCGATATTATCCTCCGTCGGTTTCACGAAGCAGTAGGGCTTGATAGTGGACGGCACCTGGCTCTCCACCCACTCCTCGCTCGCCTCGATGTCGTCCCACATCACCAACCCTGCACAGGGACACGATCGTTTACTCGCACGTCCGCGGGCGTACGTGCGGATGCGTGTGCCTGCGTGCGCGAGTGCGGCCTCACCGCGGGCGATGACCCTGAGCATGAGCAGGTCGGGGCGCACGAAGTCGAGCAGGTAGGCGGTGCGCGGCGGCGCCAGCCACGCGGCCACGGCGGCGCTGCGCGTGCGCAGGAACAGCAGGCCCAGCGCCAGCGTGGCGCCCGGTGACGTCACGTCCAGGTTCAGCGAACCGCCCTTGCGCTCCTTGCACGTCCCTGGCGGAACCGAAGCTTCATTACTATACTGTCGATGTGAGGCATTATCACGAGATAGATTAGTGTGAGCTACTATTTCGCACGGCGATGGAGTAGAATGGAGACCCACGGTGGGGGCGGACTGACCGTTGGGCTTGCTGTCCCCCCCCAGCATGTAGGTGCGTAGGCGAGGCGCGATGTGCGCCAGGTGCGGCGCGGAGCCCCCGCTGCGCAGACACACGAGGCCGAGCGCCAGCCCCGCCGCCAGCGCGTACCCCTCGCGCTCCACGCAGTTCTCCAGCTCGGGGCCTGGCGGCTTGCCTGCGCCGGACATTCATTGTTCGTTTCGATTATTTGTGGTGGGTGTAGTGGAGTGTATGTGCATGTGAGTAAATATAAAAATTACGTTAGATAACTTGGCAAAAAAGGAATTAATTATTTACATAAGTCTCTCTCGTAAATTAATCAGACTACTATTACATACTACAGAATAAAAATCATCACACAAAAAAAAGTAAAAACAGACGATGCGGAAGTAAATGAAGACATTGAGTTACGTAAACTCACCGATCTCGTTTAGCAGCACCTGCGCGTAGTGCGCGTGCGCGGTGCCGCGGTACAGCAGTCCCACGCCCAGCAGCGCCGCTACGAGGATGCCTTGCTGGATGTCCAGCTCGATGGAGGTGGTCGGCAGCAGCGGCTCCAGGTGGATGCTCATCATTTTCGTTGCTTGTACGTCCATCGTGCCTACGGGTTAAGATAACACGACATCGTTAACGCTTAAATTATAGGCCAGTGATACAAAGCTTGACAATCTTACATAAAATCTTATCAACAATTTTGCACTATGGCGTTTGAAATATGTATGTATAAGTACGTATTATACAATTTATTTCGCCTCACCTCTGTAGGTGGCGGCCAAGCCGAGCAACAGCCCGATGCTGATCATCTCGTGACATTTCACCAGGTACTCGTACATATTCATGAAGGGCATGTCCCGGAGGTGTCCGTTGAGGCCCAGCGCCAGCAGGAACCCGGCGTGCTCGGCGGACATGTCCTGCGTGCCCTGCGGGTGGGGGCGGACGGCGTTAGTGGAACGGACTTATGGGGGCGGGGAGGGGAGGTGAGCCGGTCGCGCCTCACCCGCGGCTTGTTGTAGATGATCCAGCTGGCGTGGATGCTGGCGCCGGTGACGGGCACGAGCGCCAGGCCGGCGGCGGCGCCGTTGTGGAAGCTGGGCCACAGCAGGCAGTGCGGGGGGGTGTCGCCGCCGCCCAGCGCCACGGCCGAGCAGCGCGGGGGGGGACCGCGCCCCGACACGCACAGGCGCGGCGGCGACAGCGGCACCGTGGGCCGCACGGGCAGGCTGCGCAGCGACAGCATGCCTCTGGGGGTGACACGTGCACGTGGTGAAACAGTTAGGGCTTTTTTTGTTAAATGGTGTCTCCGTAGTAAAAGTGTGTCCTAATTTTTTACTTTCCATAAAATCTATACGCTGTGTGTTCGAGCTGTGGCTTCGAATATTATAACAGATAATTAGGAGGTACTAAGTACCCTCCAAAGAATGAATACCAGTGTATGAATACAAAACTACTAACTAAGATGATTGTACCTTGCCACGGGTAACGCCATAGTCCTGGTACTGATAGCGTACAGGTGTTTCTCTTGCTCCTCGATGAAGTCGTGATCGGAGACCTCGGGCCTCTGCGTGAGGTTGATTGTCACTGGGATTGAGGACTGGAGTAAGTTGAATACTTCCGTCATTCTGAAAAAGTTTTTCTATATTAAATATTAACGTTTACATAATATGTTACAAAAATATAGTCAATATTTTTGTTTTTTATATGTTTAATTATAAGAAAAGCTGGTTCTTTAATTTTCACATCGAATCAAAATACTCTGTTTATTTATTATGATGGCCTTAACGGAACTTTTGGATCGTGATTTTACAAAAATCTTGAAACATTATGCTACAAATATAAATTTTTCACGGAATAAATCAGTCAGATACAAATTCAGTAATAAGCCATTCCAGTTTCGGGACATACTGTATATACAATTGTTAATTTTAATTATTTTAAAGTATTATTTATTGATTTTAATTTATTTATGTATATCGGTGTAGTAAAATCACAAAGCTTACCTGTGGTCTCTGGGATACAGTAAATTTAAAAGCTTAGTGTTTAAGTGTTCCATGCCGGTGCTCTCTTCTTCGTTCTTGTTCACCGTCTCTGTTGACACTTGTGCTACTTGAGTGTATGCTGTGTCCTTCTCTAACACTTCCAGGGCCAATGCTGTGGGAAAAAGACAAAAGAAATAAGTTACTTATTAGCTCATAGCATGTACAATTTGTAATTTTAATATATAATTTTAATAATAGTGTTCGCCTGCAGTCTGTTGGGAGAGTGGGGTCACAGGAGATCTAAGTTGTCCATTAGTAGTTATAAAAGTAGCCTGTGTCTCTACTTGGGGTTCAAGCTTGCTACGAAAGCGCCACAGACCGACAAGAGTTACTTTCGCATATATAATATAAGCATAGATGTTGTATTTACACTCCATATATTCATCAGTAGACTTGATAGTATCCGCTATCTCTGCTTGCAACGCGAGGTCTTCTCTCATGACCAAGTTGTAAGCCTCTCCGGGCCAGTCCGCAGGAGGGTCGCTCTTACATCGACTGAATATGGTCACCAGCAGAAGTGCTATCGCTGGTGGCAAGTTGTCTATATCGCGAGGAGTTATTCCTGGAAATAATATAAATTTAGCTTATTAACACTTGAAATATTTCGTCGTTCTGAACTAGGCAAGTGTTTTTCAAACTGTAGGTCGCGACCTTTTGGGAAGCGTTACAGGATACAGATCAAAGTAAAAAGCGAGTGTTTGTGCGAGTTTTTCCTAAAAATGAAATGGAATATAAAATAAATATTGAGAAGCTTAATTATAGCTGTTTATGTGTGTTTATTAAACGGTTAAGTTTGATTTTTCTTTTAAATAGCGATTACAGGTAAACCTCTTAAGTACTTTATTCGAATCAGAAGATAGAATGTCTTCTTAACTATCAGTATAAATCTGAACGGAAAGAAAATAAATACGTAGTGTTTAAAACCACTGACATTATCATATAGCCTTGGACGTCAGAATTTTTGAACTGGAAAGGGGATTGCCTCATCAAGAAGTTTGGAAAACACTAAACTAGACCAACGCCGCCGTAATCTCGATAATAACAGACAATTCGAGCTCGGGGACCAAATGACGGCGAGCTCACCGCGGTCGCGCGCGAGCAGCACGGCGGCGGCGGGCGCGGCGGCGGGCGCGGCGGCGGGCGCGCAGGGCTCGCGCGCGCGCGGCGTGCTGCTGGCGGCCACGGGCTCGCGCGCGCTCAGCGCGTGCACGCCCGCGCTCGCGCCGTACCCCACCGTCGACAGGATCTGTTATGTCTGATGTTTATTAGGTGTCCATCCATGATTGGTGATGTCCGCTGTGTTGATTATAAATAGTACAACTCGAGTAGTTTGAATACCAGTCTATATATAAATGGCTAATGGTATTTGTTATTAATAAACTGCGATATAGTAGAACCATGCAAGTTCGGGTTTTTTTGATTCTAGATGGTTCTGACTCCTTGCTCATTGTGGCTGCAGCACAAGGATTTCATTAACTTTAAATTATTCGGTAAGACAGTATACATAGGTTTTTCGGGGATAATTTATACCTGATCATTTATACCAGGAATGTTATGGATATGTAATTTCAAATCTGGATACACATGCGGATATGTGAATAAAATCCTTAAGAGGAAACCACAAGGTAATGGTTTGACATTATTTATAGGCTGTTGTTTCGTATTACGTATAGTCACAAAAAAAGACTAACAGCCTTTAAAAAATAATATAGTGTAGGGAAAAACAAACACAGCCCCAAATAAACGGGATAAGGGTAATCTAATGGATTACCTTAGTCAATCCTATTACAATGATTGAATATAAACTTTGTCACTGACCTCGATTATATCCCTGGACATATTATTCACGTCCGGCATAAACGGATAGTATCCGACGTCCAATTCCTTTAACATTGAATTTATATAATGAAATATATTGGGTGGCTCGGTGCTAAAATAGTTCGGCTGGGTCAATTTCTTCAGAACCGCCTCGGACATCTGCGAGTCGTTTTGATCGTATTCGTAGTTATATTCCGTTGGAAAATCTAACCAGTAATGATTAACGTAATTGTCCAAGCCCAGATCTTTCGATATTTGGTAAAGAAAAGTGGACAGGGGGCTTAGGTCGCTCGCCAGGAGCGTGTTCAATTTAATATCTTCGTACGCCAAATGGAAAGCGTAGAAAACTTGTACCGTGTATGGGAAAAGTAGGGAGTTGGTGTTAAATTGTGTAGGTTTTTCGTTTTCCTCGTCTCGTTTTTTGGTCGATCGCGAATGTCTCGTTTCCGCTTGTATTTGGTGCAAGTTCAGCATGTTGGCGAGGGAGTTTCCCATTGTTTTGTGCATTTTGGAATTTAGCATGTATTCCCAATCGTCTTGAGTTCCGTCGCTCGAAGTTCTCTGCTTCTTCGTGACCACTTCGACGTGTTCCTCGTCATTATGTCGACTCTGAGACAGTTTCTCCACATCGTAGCCGATTAAAGATAAAATGAGATTGGAAAACATGACCCACTCTTGCTCGGGTGTCAGATCTTGCGTTCCTGGAGCGTTTCGTACGCCGTACCATTTTATGATGACCTATAAATGCATAATTGCATTATTTAGTTCTGGTAACTATTTAGGTGCATCAGATAAAAGAAAACGTTTACTTTTGAATACTTAGAATAATGTATAATATTTATGTGATCATCTTACTAATACCAGAGATGGGAAAGCTTGGATGCTCACTCGAGCACGCTTGAACGGCTGAATGGATCCGAATGAAAATTGGCACAAAGGCAGATCATCTTCGAGAGTAGTAACATAGGTTTTCATATATATACCAGAAATAGCAGAACCGAGGCGCGCACCTGCATGGTGACGTCGGCGGGCGGCGCGTGCGCGAGCGCGGCGCAGCAGCGCGCCACGAGCGGCGAGCAGGCGCGCTCGGGCAGCGCGATGCGGTACAGCTGCGCCGCCTCCGACCACACGCTCACGCGCGCGCCCGCCGCGTCGCACAGCCGCCGCACGCCTGCACGCCCGGGCACACGTTACTGCGCGCGCTACTCGGCTCGCTTTCCAAATTGTCAATACAAATAGTGATACTTTTTTACAAATAGTGATTTTTGTTAATTCAATTTTATTTTTATAAACGAATATTGTCTTTAAAAGTAAGAATATAAATATTCGGATATATCGACGGCATCAATCTCACCCAAGTTTTCCTTTTGCTCTAATCTCGATGCCGATGAATGCGGCACGGGCGACAGAAGATGTAACGCGGAATCGTCGAACGTGTTCGTATCGCACCGAGTCGGCAGCAGGCTGCTCCGCCTCGGAAACGGTGACTGGAATGTGTTTCGCTTGGTGTACGGGGAGTCTATCAATCTTGCCAAAATACCACCCACGTGTACCTGAAACGGACGGAATTAAACACACACAGTACAGACGCGTAGAGAGCTGAAATCGTGTACAGCTCATACCTTGCCAACGAAGCTGTTCCCTGACTGTAAAATGATATTTCCAGACTCGTCGATCAAGGCTATCATTTTCAAATGCTCCAAAACGACCGCGTCTTTCGCCAAAATAGAAGATATCGATCCGACGATAATATTCGTCTTAGACATTTGCCCGTGCGAATGAGATTTCTGCAACCTAACTATTTGCAGTCTCGTCACTCCGGTCACCTTTACCATGAAACACAAATAGTTATGCCCAACGAGATCAGTGTGCAAGAATGCTTTTATATCATTTGGACTTTCGACTTGATCTCGTCTGATTACTTGGCTGTCTGTCCATATGTGGTCTAAGCAAATGTCTGGGTACAGTGGCAGAGACGGCGGAGTCTGGTTTATGGTGTTGGCCATCATGGACGTAGAGCTAGCTTGGCCAATAGACGCATGTGGCGACAGGCCTTGTTGATGGAAAACGTTAGCCATTGGACTGTTTTGCCTAGATCGAGAAGGTGTGGAAGGACCTTTTTTGGAATGAAATGGACTTCCTGCCGTCCAACTTCTAGTATTCCGCATGCTGTGCATGGGACTCCCAACGAAATCACAAGATTGACTAAAAGCCGTCGAAGAATTCATATTCGGACACATCGCTAAACATTCGTCCCGAACAGCTTTCCGGATCTTCCATAGAGAGTGCGTTTGTAATTTCCAATCGTATAAAAGTATTATACTTGGATGCGTGCTAACGAATATAATTTGTAAATCTCCATCATTATAGTATTGCAAGCCTTGGGCTGATGATTTCATAAGAATCGGCGTGACTTCGTCCAGAGGATGTGACAAGGAGAAGCAAGTCGGTAAAGGGTAATCTTGGTCGTAGCCAGAGATGGACTCGGCTCTCAATCTGGCGCTCATATTGAAGGGAAATGTCCGGGATTTGGAAAATGAGCTATTATGAGATTCATTTAATTTTAGAAAAGATGTAGGCAACATTGAGTTATGTAAAACTGGTGTCGCATCCTTCTCTAGCAGCACACCATATTTCATCGCCCAGATCTTTTTAACTTGAAACGGAATACTTGTTATGTATTCTCTGCCATCGATGGCATACACCCTCATACATTTACTATCTATAAGTACTATAGATGGCATGATCTTCTTCTTGATATGTTCCGTTGTATCTTCGATTTTAATATTCTTTTTGACGTCACCAATTTGAGAGTTCAGTGCGTCAATTAACATGGTGTTGTTGATGTCTATGTGAAAGTCAGCGAAGGCAGCATGTTTAATAGGATTTTCGATTGTGTAACAAGCTATTGTTTCACGGTGCTCGGGTCCAGATAATTTTTTTGCTGGTGTCGAAATCAAACCTGTTAATATATATAAAGTAATGATTAGATATATGCATTACGAGTTTTTAAAATTAGATATTTTGAACCTTAGATAAATATATGTATAGTTATAAGCATATCATTTTCAATTAACTTGTAATTTGAAATTTATTTAGTATGCTATATATTTTTTTTAATTTAGTTTCTAAAGTCATGGATTTTATTAAATAATGTTATTTAATCCTGATAACATATACTGTTCATAACTTATTAAAATTATATCTAATATATAAAGGAAAAACTAACCTTTGGACCAAACTGCTGTGCATCCTTTCACATACAATTCTTCTTCATAAAAACAATCAGTTTTAGGATTTAGAGGCCTTTTTCTGGGTCGTTTATTTTGAGCACAGTGTAAATTGAATTTTTTCGATAAATTACTGGAACTATTTGCACTGCCACCTCTAGAAGTTCCGGCAGAGGCTATATCATCTTTTCTCAACCCACTCAGAAGCTCCGACTTTATTGAAATATTGAAGTCATTCTTTATACGACTCGGTGGTCGAAAAGAATCTAAGTAATCAAATCTCTGTTCCTTCTGTGTGTTTTCTGTGTCATCCGTATCATCTGAAATTGATTATATGATAAATTTGATATAAGGATTAATTGTCTGTCTGATGATCAAGTGAGAGTTCTGTTTGTTCTTATTGGACAGTATAGACTATTCCAACCACTAGAGGACAAATTAAATTGAATCAATGATCAAGAGATTTAATGAGCTGTTATCAGAAGTTGCATGCTGTATTATAAATTAAAAAGCAAAATAAGATGGCAGGGAATATGTTAATGTAATGTTTGTTTGTCTTTATAAATTATTTGAATGGAATAGGCTGTAGTACATAAATTTAAATGTACATTTGTTTATTTATAGTTGAATTATAAATTCAAAACAAGTATGCTAGTTTCTTACACTAACTTAGCATAGAAACAGTTTATAATTTTAGAAAATTATATGAAAGATATCTTTTATTGAGAAGTATTTTTAATAATGATTAAGTTTCAAATTGCTGGCACAACTCAGAACTTTGAATTAGTTATTTAATTATAAAAATATTAAATGGAAGTTTACAGCTTGAAGGAAATTTAAGCATCTACTTGCCATCAACTCTGTAGAACACTTCTCGAATACACCACCACTCTTGATCTTCCTCCTTAGCCTCCAATAGACTCTCATCTTTAATTCCGAAGTTTGTTAATTTGTAAAGTAGGGAGTTTTCTGATAACGACACATTGTGTCCTCTACTGTATATCTGACAAGGATGCTTAGCTATTACTGTCCTACCATGAGGAACAAACTCCTAAAAACACAAATGAAACAGTCTATGAAACAGTCCAGAGTTAATCGGATAAACAAAAATAATGTTTAAATATACCAGGGGTTCAGAAGCCGCAATCATTGTTTTGTCATCCAGATTTGAAATAATATAATTTTGGTACTTGCACGTGAGCGTAAAATCTTTTAAAATAAATTATATTTGTGTTTATTTCGTTTGCAATTTGCTATCGCATCGAAATGCCGAATGGCGATCATGTAAACGACAATTAATGTCAATGTGACATTGAGTGTTGACAATTGACATTGACTATTTAAGTCAAAGATATATTTTTGCGCACAATTCGGTTTCATATGCAAATTCTTTGTTATAATATATGTTATTATACTCAACTAACAGAGTTAGTCGTACTTTTTGGATCATATTATATAATATTATTGTAGAATCAATGAAAAATTTAATATTGATACAGAATATGTTAATAAATTTGTAACCAATTTCTTGACTCCACAAATCAATTATTTTTTCCATGGGCAGAGAGTTCGCTTTTATAGTAAAATTTCAGAATATTCTTTAAATCACAACATTTAATACTCATGTTAAATAAACTTTTATTATGATATTTGTTGTCTATATACTCTATAAGATTAAAAGTATGTTGATAGTATCCGATGATTTTCATGTAGTTTAAATCATTTATTTGAATTATAATTTATTAACATATGACTTCTGAGTTTCTTGCCGGTTATTTTCGGTAGAATCTACATTCTAAACCATTAATAACTTTAAATTTAATTACTTAAATAAAGTATTGATAAATAATGTGATTACAATAAAAACCGGATTACTGAATATCTACTTTTCAATTTTATGCATTATTTTACTTATTTTACATGAACATTTTTATTCTGTAGTTTTAACTAAATACAAAAAAGAAATTTATGGTAATTGGAAAGAATATTTCAATGAAATATCTAAAAATAAGGGAATTTGGTATCGCACTATGCAAAGTGAGCCTCCTCACATACCTTGGTTTGCCAGATTAAAAATAAACAGGTTATATATTACTACAGCTCATCGTCTTAGGTCTGGCCATATTTCATCAAAAAGTTTTAGGTTTCTTATGAAAAAACTGATTCTCCTAATTGTGATAAGTGTGGAAGTTTTGAAGACCTATATCATTTGTTGATGGAATGTGGCAAGACTCAGAATCAGAGAAAGTTACTCTTATCTAGTTTAAATGTAAGTTCGTTCAATCTTGGATTTGTTCAAAGTATTCTAGCAGATCCTCCGTCAGAATTTGCTAGGATGCTCCTGGATGACATACCAGTTTCTACAACTAAGTTACTTATTTCTTCTCCAGCAGTTGCCGAATCATTGATGAAAAAAAATGTAAATCAAACTTTAATTTTACCCCTGTAAACACCAATGACATAATTTGTACATTTAAGTCATTAGACATTAAGAAAACTGCTGATCTATGGGGTATTTCTGTAAAAGTGATCAATTAAATTATTGATGTGATTGCACCTTATCTTGCAATAATATTTAATGATTGTGTTCAATGTGGTGTATTTCCTGACCTGATGAAACACAGTAAAGTCATTCCAATATTTAAATCTGGTAGCTCTTCAGATCCTAACAACTATAGGCCAATCTCAATAGTACCAACCCTCAGCAAAATATTTGGAAAAAATATTCTAAATCAATTATTAGCATATTTCAATAGATACAATCTGCTTCATAAAAAACAATTTGGATTTACGAGGGGTCGCTCGACTACCGACGCAGGTATCGAACTTATAAGAAATATCTATGAAGCCTGGGAGAGGTCGCAGGATGCCTTAGGGATTTTCTGCAACGTATCCAAAGCCTTTGATTGTGTTCAACATAAAACCATGGTCAGGAAACTATATCACTATGGAATTAGAGAATGTGCACTCGACCTTTTGACTTCTTATCTTAACAATAGAATTCAGAGGGTTGACGTCAAAGGGGCAAGGTCTCCTGGGGTCTCAGTTGGTATGGGGGTCCCACAAGGATCAATTCTTGGACCTTTTCTATTCCTCATATACATAAATGACTTGTCCTTTCTTGTTGGGAACAAACATGATATAGTATTGTTTGCTGATGATACCTCTTTGGTTTTTAAAATTAATAGGAAACAGATACAGTATGACGATGTAAACAATACTATGTCTGATATAGTACACTGGTTTAGCGTAAATAATCTTAGGCTGAATAATAAAAAAACTAAAATTGTAAAATTTAGCACACCAAACGTGCAAAATGTAAAACCCGATGTACTTTTCAATGGGGAATCGATGGATCCTGTTGAAACAACTGAATTTCTTGGCCTTACTCTTGATGCCAAGTTACAGTGGCTCCCCCATATAAACGGATTGGCGGGTAGACTGAGTTCTGCGGCATTTGCGGTCAAAAAAATTAGATTATTTACCAATGTTGATACGGCTCGCCTAGTTTATTTCAGTTACTTTCACAGTATAATGTCCTACGGTATTATGCTTTGGGGTAACGCAGCCGCTATCCAAACTATATTTGTGCTGCAGAAGAGGGCTATTCGCGCAATCTATAACCTAGGAGCCAAGGATTCATTAAGGTATAAATTTAAAGAAATTAAGATATATTCTGTAATGTTTTGTATGTACGGAAAAATATTAATGTTTTTATGAGAAATGTGATTCTCATAACATTGGTACAAGGAACAAACACAATCTTGTTACTCCTGTTACTCGACTGCATAGAGTCAGTAACTCTTTTGTGGGGCAATGTATACGCTTCTACAACAGAATACCAGAAAGCGTTCAAAATGCTTCTGTTGCCAAATTAAAAAAAATTTGTTAAGGAACGCTTGTGTGCGAAAGGTTACTATACAATTAGTGAGTTTATGTTTGATAGCACACCTTGGGAATGAAACGATCGCCGCCTGGCTGTTTCTATTCATATACAATTAAGTATCTAATTAATTTGACAAAAAAAAAGACCCGCTGATTTTCTTTCGCCGGTTCTTCTCAGGTCAGGGTGTTCCTTTTTCCGAACCGGTGGTAGTGTTTAATTTGACCATCAATAAGTAAGTGTAATGTTTCTATGTTGAATAAAGGAATTTGAGTTGAGTTGAGTTGAGTAATCCGATACATTTTAAAATGTGTGTCCGACTAGTGTTTATTTTACATTGACATCGTTTTCATGTAGGTTTTTACTAGGTTAATTAACCGTCGCTCATAGATATTGGCAGTGTATGAGATAACAACTATTCCTTAAATTGCCAATTCGACACTAATCTTGGGAACTAAGCTGCAATTCCTTTTGTACTTATAGTTACTTTGGCTTACTCACCTTTTACACCGGAACAAAACAATACAAATTTATTGTTTTTTGATAGAATGCGTTAATTATACCAGCCTTAAATATCATTGTAAATATAAGGGTTGGAATGAAACAATTGAATTGTTAATATGAATAAACTTTATTACTACATAAAGGGATATATATTTAACCGCATTGGCGTGTAACAAAACATTCAACAAACACTTTGGAACCAACTTAACACTTTGGGTGCCGACTTATTATGCCCTACAACAAATAAAGACCAGTGTTTCTCAAACCAATTAAAACATTAAATATCTACAAAAAATATTCTCAATTCAAATCGAACTAGTTCGTTTTTTAAATTCATTATATATAATAAACTTAGTTATACATAGTTCGATATAATATTGATAAAAAAAATATTGTTGCAAGTTATTGTGCTGTGTATGAAGTCTTTGTTTTATTTACAACACAATTACATTTGCAACTATTTGACTATAATCTCTAACCCTCGACGTAGGACGCTACAGAACGAAGAACATTCCTTAAATTAATGCAGATCTGCCAGCACCAATATTTTATACCACTCCACAGATTTTATGTTTACGAGAATTAAAATGTAAGCTCTAATATTTTTTGTTTAAAAAATGTATATATATACATATTCAAAATTTATTTATACGTATTTGATTATCCTTCCGCGTATGGCCCCTTCGTAATATATATCTTAACCCTACTATTTTAAAATAAGGCTCTGATTTCAACAAGGCAAAAATTATATTCATAAGATGATTGGTATAAATGTTTATTTTAATATCCGAACCCCATACAGTTCAGTAAATTCAATAAATCTCATTAAGGAACCATCAGAAGCTCGCCACTTTTACCGAGAACGCAACAATAAATAGAACTATATTATAAAATAATAATAAAAAATCAACAATAGGTTTAAGCTTCCCGAAGAAGAAACAACAAAAATTCAAACTTATTTATATACTTAAAAAAAAGAGGATAAAATCTGTAATTTCGGAATGCCAAATCATTTAACTTGTAATACAAGTACTAGATACAATTAAAATACTATATCTTTATATACTAATTATTTTTTACATGTATGGTAATCCTACAGCCTAGCTTGTCTATACTAAATACATTTGGTCTTTGGGTGAGCATGTCACGTTATGGCTTATGTCATCGTTTGTAACTTTAAATAATATAAGTGCACTTTTCGAATTTAGTACTTGATTATTTCTTTAAAATACTATTCTAGACTAGACCATCGACAAACGCTTCGCACCATTAACATTCTGTTTATAAATTTCTATGTAATGTTTAGAATCACAGAAGCCTTAAATAAATTCATCAAAATAAAAATAAAAAACATGAACAAAATTTGAGAAACACTGTTCCACAAAAAAATTAATAACTAAACTACGAACGGTGTAAAATTAAAGATTATTAAAAATAGCTTAAATAAAAAAAGATGCAATGATTTTTCTTATAAGTGAAATTCATGAAAATTTTCGACAAACTTCAGGTACCTAATTGGGGACATTACTTTCTTACGTAGCGTCGAAAATAGATCAGAGTGTAGTTAGAGGATAATTTGACACATTAACGAGTGACTGAGGAACGATAAATTAAAATGAAAAATATGTTTTTTCTGCTAAAACTACTCGAAAGTTATCACAAGGGATATATTGGGGGTTTGACCCTCAATAATATGACGCGTAGCCTTTAGAGCGACCCACGTCTGTAGTTTGATTATTAATTTTATACCACACATAATATCAATATTGATATAAGGTTAAAACTAATGATCATATTTATGCTTTTTTTAGTTGAAATCACATTAGTGAAAATGTCTAATATATTAGGTATACAATAATATACAATTGCACATAGCAATGATATAAACATAACAGTTAATCACCTCCAAAATGCAATGCAGTCTATGCACGTGGTGTCCTAGTTATTGATCTATATTCTAATGTATTAAGGCGATTTCATAACCTAACTTTATACATAATGAGGTTAAAAAATATTCAATTTATATGTATGACTTATTTTTTGGCATTTTTAAAAATTATATTGTGATGAATGGCTAGAATACAGTATATTCTTTTTATTAACAAATTTTCATTAATTGACAATTTGGTAAAGAAGAACGCTGTAAACCGCATCAAGTTAATAATCTTTTTTTTGTTTTTTGTTTCAAAATTACACGTAAATAGATTATGCTTTTTTATTTCTGTGATAAATTGTAACATTAAATATATATCCTATCTATCACCATGTTTTATTTCTAAAAAGCAGTTTTTCGCAGCCTAAACGTCAAATTCAACCTAAGTATACATAGAGTTCTCTATTTTACCATTAATATAAATAAATTCTATCTCTAATTTATAAAAACTACAATTAAAGTGTACAATCATATTAATCTTTATGCGTACAATGTAAAAGTAGATCTATATATAAATATTATCTGATTATAAAGTAAATAATTTTTGGAATATCTCATTAAGGCTAGTTGTGATGGTATTTTATACCTGGGAAGCGTTGTCACCGTTCGCTTTGGCGTTGATATCCGTGTCCTCGATCTTGGAGGTGTTGGACGCGACCTCGGCCAGCGTGGCGAGCGCGAACAGGTCCACGTTGCTGGGCGTCTGGTTGCAAATCTCCATGCTGTGAACGACGGTGCAAGGAGCCTCGGTGGCTATTTTGATCTCTGGACTAATTTTATTGCCACCGTTCATGCCCATGCTCGAGACCAAGCTGTTGATTTCGAGCCTTGTAATACTTATTTTCCTTGGTTTACGCTTCTGGCTTCCTATGACGGTTTCCCGCCAATTCTCGGCCGTGTCGCGTCTTTCTTCCAATACTGGACGCAGAACGGAGTTTATTATCTGTGACGATTCGAGCGCTTTTGGCTTCAGATTTATCGTCTTTTTTTTGCGCTTGTTGTCGCGTTTCTTCTGCTGAAACTTTTCTAAGCTAAGGGAGGGTAGCGCTCTAATTTTAGCGTCTAAATCGAAGTCAGCAGCCTTGAATGTTTTGTTTGCATTATTGTCGGGATCGGGCGTGTCGTTTTGTTCCTCTTTAAGTTCGATATCGACGGACACATCGTTTAGGGAGCTGTTTTTCAAATCTTCAGTTACTTTCGATTCCTCAAGTGACGATCCAGGATCGCAACTACTAGAAGCGTTGTAGTCCTCGTCTGGATTACTGTCATTGCCATCTCTCCTCTGCCTCTTGTTCATTAGTCCCCCAACAGCCATAAACTCTTGATACCTCTTCCCCTTACACGATCTGCCGGATTTCGAATTCTTTTCGTCGTCCTCTGACAAGCTTTTTTGACATCCTTCTTCCTCTTTAGAATATCGTTTATCAACTATTTGGTCAATAACGTCTTGGTTGGTTAATGGCTCGTTAGCTGCAGTACAGCGGTACAGCTTTTCTTTCCCTTCAAAGTCTTCTTCAAACATTTTAGTTGTTTCAGTGAGAGCATTCTGTAATTCCCGTATACTGTCTTCCCTGTTGGATTTCGTACGGTCTACAGTGTTTTGAGATCTGTATTCGATTGGAGTTGAGATCGCGTTATATTTATAAGAAGGGGGTGAGTAGTAGGGGTTGGGAGTTTGAACTTCAGTCTTAGTAGCTAGGAGGCTACTGAGTCCTCCCATTTGAGCTTCGTCCGCTAACTTGCCAGGCGTGAACATCGACAGCGGTTTTGTTTCAATCTCGCAGACATTATCACTTGATTTTTTGTTGTAGTCGTATTTAGTAGAATTGTTATTTGTTTTTTCAAATTCATTTTCTTGGTATTCATTGTTGAGGGACTCTATAGGTTTTTCAGTGGATTCTCGAGGACGCGAGGAGAGAGTGCGTAGAGGCGGTGCGGGCAACTTGTACCATTTGAAGTCTGGATTAGCGCTGAAGAATGCGTCTTTGTACTGGAAATAAGATTAGCATAATTAGTTTCTCGTCTCAAAGCTATATTAATTATACGAGATATTCAAATGACATACCTGTTTAGCAAGACCTGTGTAGCAAGCTTTCTCTTCTTTGTCCAAATTGGCCCACCACTCGCCGAGAATTTTTGTGATAGATCTGAAAGTGTGTTTATTGAAAATTAATTACATACCAGAACAAAAGAAAAAACTATTTATCAAATAATTTCAAACTGAACTTATAATTATCAAAGTTTTTCCTTATGAAACACTGGTGCATTATGTTTACAACAAATTTTAATTGTATCTGTTTAGGTGTGAATGAAAAGTCCAAATACGCTTTTTCACGCATACTTCAAGATATCAGCGATTGTGACATATAATTATTTTTCACCTGTTTTCCAAGTTCGGGTATTTGTCGCGCACGACGCTCCGGTGTCGTTTGCAGAATATAAGGAAGGCGTTCATGGGCCGGCGCGCGTGGTGCGCCGGCTCACCATCGACGTCCTGTTCTTGCATGTTGTATTATCTGAAATTAAAGACATTTCATATTAAAGTTTTAAAATGTATATAAAACGCTATCAATATTGATCGCTATTATAACTAAAGAAA
Organism: Vanessa tameamea; assembly: GCF_037043105.1. Classification (NCBI taxonomy): domain Eukaryota; kingdom Metazoa; phylum Arthropoda; class Insecta; order Lepidoptera; family Nymphalidae; genus Vanessa; species Vanessa tameamea. Next base: position 11,374,271 of record NC_087323.1, read on the forward strand.
AGAAGACCGAGTTGGTGACTACATTATATGGCAAAATATCATTCGACAGGAGGACGAGGTGAAATGTAGATAAACATGAAATTTAACTTCCACTTAGGTATATGTGAAATGTAAAAGTTGAAATTAAATTCAATTTTACTCCTTAATAAATCCATCAGTTATAATTTTCACGCCGATATTATCATCTGTAGCAGTCTATACAACCTTTTTTCTCTGGAACTCATAATAATATTCTAAAAAAAAAAAACTCTGGTAGAAATCTATATTATTCCTTAATACTATAGGGAATAAATTATTATATTATATAGCACTCGCTCCGGCTTCGCACCTGTGTAATGTAATGTATGTAGTAAAGTATAATTTATAAAATAAATCCTAATGATGTGCTCCGCTATGACATATCAGACACAAATAGCTCCAACAATCTATGTATAAATTATGACTAACATGATGTATCAATATTGCACAAGAGTTATTAATATCTAAAGACGATAATAAACTTCTGTTTTTAATAGCTTCCTGATAAAAACTGAAATACATTGCTTTCGTATTCCGACACAACATTTAACTTATCTTAACAGCACACGCAGTACCTAAGTTATATATAAGTATAAAATTGTGACACCAAGATGTCTATATTGTAATAAATAATAATTTTCCAATTGCGTAACATACATTAACAATCAAAGATCATTAGATCATTAACAGCACACATTATAGAGCAAGTGTTTCAGAACCTCATGTAAGATATTTCAGATTTCAGAAAACTGGACATTGGTTCACCTATCCTTCAAAAATTTTAAATGATTTGCAACTCCACAATGTACTACTAGCTGGCTAAAAATTAGCCGGGATCAGAGGTTATACTTGATATTTGGGACACAAGTATACAAATTTTCTAGGCTGCAACTTCTAAATTCTTAACAGAAAAAACTCAAAAACTTTTTAGTGGCCCGGAGTTTTCACCCATAACCTCGGATCGATAACATTTTGAGGAATAGTCAATGATCTGCGTGATAAGGATGGTGACCAATTTTTCCCTAAAACACGGACTAAAACCCGTTTCTTGTCGTATCCCATAAATGTGCTTGTGGTTGCTCACTCGCCCTTCAAACCGCACCACATCAATCGATAGAAACAAGTTCATACTCGTATGTACTTAACCTTCGTCTTGTTCACATCACTTTCTTTATTGTATTTATTATTTACCATGCAATAATACAGAGACACAAAAATACTCTAATTATGTTTTATTTCTTTATATATATCATTCAGATCAAAAGGGGACCAAAAGGGGGCAAAATATTATTAAACAAGATCTCTAGTAAGACTAGGGACGTCGTGTACCTACTGGTGGGATTAATAGTATTTAAAATAATCTGTTTAAATTAAAGTATACTATATACATGTACTAAAAAATAATATGATAAATACGAAAAGAAGTACCAGTCGACGTTCTAGTTTAGTATAATGTTTATGAACAGCCGATACAAATACCATAGTTGAACAAAAGCTTTGTTCTTAAGAGTTTTATTTGTAAACCTAATATGAACGTATACTAATATATCCTAATCAAAAAATCCTGACATAAAGATATTCCACGTATTCGCTAATATTATAATAATAATAAATATTGGGCAACATCACATACATTACTCTGATCCCAATGTAAGTAGCTAAAGCACTTGTGTTATGGAAAATCAGAAGTAACGACGGTACCACATACACCCAGACCCAAGGCAACATAGAAAACTAATGAACTTTTCTACATCGACTCGGACGGGAATCGAACCCGGGACCTCGTACACACGAAAACCGGTGCACACACTACTCGACCACGGAGGTCGTCATTAAACATATAAATATTAATTAATCACCGTGGTGTAGTTGTAATTTTATTCATATCCACTTCAAAGGTCCGATAACAAATCCGTCGAAGAAAATCATAGATTATTATTCAAGATCTCGACCAATGATATCCCGTCAATTCAACGTCAAAGTTTCTAATCCTCCTGTGGTTGGAATAGCCTATAAGAATGTATATAATTGAACCTGCAATCTATGCATCGTGTCATTGACCCCACGTTTGATCACGTGACGAAATTTGTTCATGGCAAAGAAAATATAATCACTGTGATAACGATAAAACACTGATAACATTACAAACAATGACAATAAAAAAACCGCATATAATGTTTTGTTTTTATGCTTTTTACTTTGTTATTTAAATTACTATTTACATTAAACCCAAATTTGTATATGCGATAAGTTAATTAATTGTCGCCTTTTTTAAACGTAAAATCAATATATCACTTTGTGGTAGGGGTTTACTGCCGATTTATTATATATTCGACTGCCAAGCGGAAATAATTATTACTGTTCCGGTTTAATATATATTGTGAGTGTGTCTGTGTAACTAAAGGCACAAGGGAGATAACACAGCTCCCAAGGTAGGTGGCGCATCGGCTATGTAAGGAATGGTTAATATTCATCACGGAGTCAATATTTATGGGCAGAGTTTAACTGAACCACTGAACTGATGTTGTATCAGATAATATTACCAAATTTATTTTATTTTACAATACTGAACACTACACTCCTACGTAAATAATATATAAATATTTAAAAAAAAAAAAAAAACCAGAGACATAACAACACTATAAAAGAATATAAACGAATATACATTGAACTGAAAACAAAAAAAAAAAACATCAATTATTAAGTAGATGTTAAAAATTTTGAAATTTTAGCAATGGAGTATATTGATTGTATATTTCGAAATTAACGTTTAATAAAATTGATCAAAGATTTTATTCCTAATCTAGTTTTCTAACCTAGTTTTTTTGTTTGTTACGCTCTCACGTGACGATTATTCAACCGAACATCATGAGAATCTCTTATGGTACTAACTCCCTCTACGTGGCCCAAACGATGGAAACCACTTATATATTAACTGTTTGTTGATTTTGAGTAATTTCCCGTGAAAGGTTTATATTGAACTAGCTCGAGACGATATTTCACGTCAAATTTAAATCATCTTTGTCTGTACAGTTCTGTACTATGTAATACTTGTAGTAAAAAAAAACAACGAACGATTAGTCGCCTATGATGTGTCTCATCTGACATCTCACCTTGGTATGAACACAATATAAGCAATATAAACATTATATTGTCTTGGAAAATGGGTTGGTGCCGTCTGACAGCAAACTACATATATTGCCGCGCGAAATCATTGGTCAAATCAAATATCGCGTGCTTCCCCGGCTTCCTTTTGAACACTGTGTTCCTCTACACAAAATCACTCCCACAGATTTCGGGAAAGAGAAGAAATATGGGACACATCTATAGTCTTTCTTTCTTTTTTTTATTGAAATTACAGGACATAGCTATTTTATATTTTTAGGCTATTTATGTGTAAAAGTTGTAACTTGTGCATGCCATAACGTCCATACACTAGTCCTATTTATTTAACATATCAAATATCAAGCAACGCAAGTATCAACCGGTCCCGTCGTAAGGTGCGTCCCGCTGCGCGTGCGCTGTTTTCACTTTCGAGGGCCGATGGCCCGCGCCTCGACACACTTCGCTTTTTGGTCAAGGTCGCGACGAACTCTTAACGAGGTGAAAAATGAAACGTATGCCTGTTATGACTGAATTTTAGTTTCTTCACAGTCTTCTCATCTTACTTTGGGTTTTTTTCTGATATACAGTATGTTTTTTGTAACTGATTCTTTATGATGACATAATAAGTTACAGAAGAACATTATAACTGTCTTATCCCTACTTTTTCTTGGTTGGTTTGGTATTTGTTCTACTACGCCAACTTTTCTTCTAAAAGCCTTAGCAGCAGTTTAATATGTACATTAGAATTTTATTCGATGTTTCTCGCGATGTTTTCCGAAACCGCCGAGCACGAAATAAATTATAAATAAAAATGTAGCCCGAAAAAACTCTCGTTATTTCCTCCAACGCCCAGCACAACTTCAATTATAAACGCGAATTAAGTACACGTGTTCATTTGGTTCAGATTCACGTGTTATTACGTCATATAAAATTGACGAACTATTGATGAAAATTGACTCAGTTTTATTTTAATCATTTGTCTCTGTCAGTAGTTCCCAAATTTATTTTTCTCGTGGACCACTTTCAAAATTTTATTGGTTTCGGTGGAGCCCCTGCTGCTGCTACATTTCTACCACATTCTTAAAGTCGCCAAAAAATAAAAATTGTGTCGCTTCCGAGTTCTGTCCCTATATTCCGATAGGTAAAATAAAAACGAAAAATGGTACATTTTATAAAACTTTATTTATTAAAGGAATAGAATTACAAGAAAAAATTAATAAGGTAATATAGGTTCAGGTCATAATTTTAATTAATGGGAAGGATGTATTTGATGGAGTGTCCGCAAACGATCAATGTTTGGCTTTATTTTTGTGAGCAATAACCGCAAATCCCCCCGCTCTGTGATGTTTAATTTGCTCCTTTTTTTTGTTAAGAGGTTTGTAACGACACTAAAACTCCTTTCGACAAGGTATGACGAGGGAAAAGCTATTAAAAATTTTCTTTGCGATTTGCCACAGTCCAGGATATTTTTCGAGTATTTCTACTTGCAGTTATTATGTTTGGTAGCCTTTTCTAAATTTCACCTTCAGCTCCTCAATGGTGCTTAGCTCGAGCAGCTCCTTTTGTAATACAACATTGGCCACTTACGTTTCATCAAATGGATTTATGATCCATGGTGGTATATCCATCGTGAGCATATCTTCAAACCTGGTTTTAAAGTCATCATGCAGGGCACTTAAATGTTGACTGTAGGTATGGATATCCTCATCAATACATTCTACCTGCTATAAGTTTGGAAATTGATAGAATTCGAGCCGACTAATGTTTTGCTTCATAAATTTCAATTTCCCAAGAAAAGTCGAAATTGTCCCCTTTGTTTTTATTAAATTCAGGCTGTCACCTTGTAAAGTTAATATCATTAAATTTTAAAATATCAAAAAATAAATATAAACAAATCTGTCAAATACGCAATGTCTGCTTTGAATTTGATCAAGTTTTCTTTTAAATCTGGATCTCTACTTTCTAGGAACTCTAATACGGGATCGAAAACAGAGTAAAATCTCGTTAAGCATGCACCTTTCGACAACCAGCGTACTTCAGTATTTAAGAGCAGTCGTTGGAAGTCTTCATCATTTTCGTCGCACAATTGAGCAAATAAACGCGTATTCAATGCATTGCTTCTGATTTTGTTGACAGCTTTTATTACAAAATGAAGAGATTGGTTCAACCTGTCACTTAAATGTTTTGCCACAAGATGTTGTCGGTGGATTACGCAATGAATAGCTGTAAGTCCTGGTATAATTCTTTTGAGACATGACATAAACCCACGATTACGCCCGACCATTAAATATTGATTCGCCTTTAGTGTGTCTCCAAAGTTCTGGCAAATAGCGATTCTTCGTGAATTTCTTCCTTCATAATAAATCGGATATATGTCAATAATAATACTTCATCACCGGGTAACGTTGACTCGTCCAGTTGTATAAAAAAAATAGTTTTTTGCAGATGATTGAACAAAAAACTTTCGATATCAGAGTTTTTCTTCAGAGGAATTCTTTTTAGTACGTCAAATGGAGATTTCTGCAAAACAGTTTTTACAACCTCTTTAACAGCGGGTAAAATTAATTGTTCTCCGATAGTGTGCGGTTTTCCAGATTTTGCTATAAGTAATGAGATATTGTACCCGCAAGCCATCATCGTTACTTTGAGATGTTGAAGCGAACATACTGTGCATGGTGGGTCTCTTTTCATATTTTTCCTTCAATGTTTGAAAATATTTTAAATCTTTACCTATTTTATCAGTATGACACCTTTTTAGATGATCTTCGAGCTTTGATGGTTTCATAGAGTCATTGCTCAAAACTTTGTTGCATAATAGGCACATGGGCAATTGTTTGTCTGCCTCTGATGGAACAAAACCATATTTCAAATAATCGACACTATATTGTCGACATTTTTTCTTTGCTGTAGCCATGTTTCGTGTCAATTACCTTACCTGTAAAAAAAATGTTTTAGTAACCAAGTTTTTTTCTGAATATAGGTATCACACCGCAGCCTTTGTCAGCACGCGGACATAGAATTACGGCTTGTAAAGGGACCAACTAATAAACCGCTAAGACAAATACAGACGTTTTCACAAAACGGTATCAATTTTAAAGTACCTAATTTACCACTAATTTTTAATATTACAAATAAAAATTGATGTACTCAGTATCGAATACTGATCATATTTGTGTAGGAAAAAATAAAAGTCGAAATCCCAAAATTGTCCATAAAAACGATAACTAACATTTCATCAAATCAATGAGCTCACGCGCTCCGTGTATTTGCGTATTTTTTGTCTGCGGCTTCATTGTTAAAACGTGACAAACTGGCATCGAAGCTCAAGCCCCGCCCTTTTCCCGTCGCCCGCGCACCGCTCGCTCTTTCCGAAAAGGAATAGTTTTGATAAAAAAGTTAATTCAAAATCAATTTAAAATGATTAGTAGTTATTTGCAAGAAAAAATACAAAATTAATTGCTCTGCAATATTGGTTATTCGGCCTTTTTAGAGAGGTAGTGCTTCTCTCGTGAAAAAACAATTGAATATAACGTGCTGTGTTTGTCTTCAAATCGAAATAGGACAATTAAAATATCTGAAAGTTACTAAGTTACCTATCTATACAAGCAGTTGTGAACAACCGACTAGTACACGTAAACAAAATCCTTAAGTATTATAACAAAAAAAAAGGTAGGTACTTACTTTTCTCCGACACTAGCAAACACTGATATAAATTTTCTGACACCTTTTTTTCGAAATTCCGGAGACAAATAAATGAGTTTGCCTTTGGCATCAAGTATATATTATATGATATATATATGATAGTGGTGATCAAGTTCATCTCTGAACAAGCATTAAGCATTGTCGGGCGGATAGCGCTTTGCAAGTCTGTACACGAAATTGTACGTAATATCGAATACGTAAGTTTGGACAACAACAGCAGCTTGCCTTATTAAAATATTATCTGCTTAGTTAGGTACTTAAAACAATGTAGGTAGGCCCTTATAAAAACTATGCTTACATTTTGCTCTTTACTATCAAAAGCAGATAAATTTTCGTGGACCCCCATTAACATATTATGGACCCCCATTTTTTATTCACGCCTACGTAGACCCCCAGCAAGTCTCCCGTGGACCCCTGGGGGTCCACCTGGACCACTTTGGGAATCACTGGTCTATGTCAACGTTATAATTGAATACACAATAGGAAAAATATGCAACAGTCATTTCTCATGGATTTTTTTTGGGTATACTAATTTTTTGATTGACGGGACATTTGTTTAAAAATACAATCAAACATCAAAAAATAAATGTAATAACAAGTGACCTTTAATGTTAAAAAAAACATTATTTACTTCCTCATATCATAGCTCAGGAAATTAAAACATATTATCTTTGAAATGGTCGCTGCAATTTGATCGGCATTAGAAAATTATAACGACCTTGCCAGTGCGCTGAATTGCATTACAATGTATACGGTGCGCATGGACTTTAGACATGCAGATACAACTTTTTGATCAGTTAATACATCAGTTAATACATTATTGGAAAATGTATATTTTCAAAACTCAAATTTTACTTTACTTTCAAGTCAGATTAAGTAAGGTTTTAACAAGATGGTAGGATTTTGTGAACTTATGTCCAGTTGATGGTGATGGGCTTTGTGGCACGTCCAGATAGTTGATGCTGTCGTCCATACCGATTTCAGACACGGCCACCAATTTCAAGGGAGACCAGCGAACTATGGACGACATAATATAGTGCACAAGTGTGTGGGCTAATATTGGTGTACTCTCTACTCCCGTACTCTTATAATCCGATGGGACGGCAAATCCGAAATGACGGGATAGAGTTCAGGTGCAGGACCAACGGCTTTATGTGTTTTCTGAGGCACTGGACTTCAAATTCCAACTTCAAATATTCGAGCTGTTATTGAGAGTTTTTCGTCAGAAAAACTCCATTAACTGTTATTGGTTCGCCATAGGGTTTGAATCTAGGATCTCGGCATCAACGGCCTTATATCTAGATATTAAACTAAGGAGGCAGTCATACTGGATAGGTACCACCGACTCATCACATATTCACACAGCCAAACAGCTATACCTATTATTCTGGTTTGCTGGGTGAGTGAGCCGGATTAACTACAGGCATAAGGGACATAACATCTTAGTTCCCTATGTTGGCAGCGCAATAACAGGTGGTGACCACGTCCCTTCAGATCACCAATTTGTCAGACTACCAACCTAATTTTATAAAAAAATGTTACCGGAAAGAATTGTTAAGAAACTCAACCGACAACTACTACTTAAGAAGAATTTCCGTACATATAATAAAATCTTCTATAGAATAATATACTTCATTCAAGGATCTAGACTAAATACTGTAAATACACAACAATTTCATTAAAAAAAGGTATTTCAGATATATTTAATTGTTATGCGTATATGATCAATAGTTTCGGGATACATTCTTGATAGTGTTGGGATAATAGCTGTTGTAAGTTTCCTCCTTCCAGCGCGTGGCTAGCATAAAGGATAGCAAGTTTCAAATAAGTACCTATAACGGAATCAATGCGATTGTACATCAATTAAGATTAGAATTTTAAATTCAAGTATAAATCAATTTTATCAAGATTTTAACCTTTAGATACCGATGTTTTATTTTACAAAAGTATTGGGCATTTCGCTCCAAAGATCCAAAGAAAGATTTTATTGGCAATTGAAACTGAAGGTGAAACAAAGTGGTACGTATTTTTTTCATATTTCCATATAATATTCTACGTACCATAAGTCATATGTGACTCACGGGACAGAAAAATGGTAAAACCCATTTTGCGCGCGGATGAGCGTGAAATTTGGCAACGTTAAATTAATTATAAAGAAAATTAAAAAATATATGAAATGTCCGTAAAAATATGAAATAAACGATGATGGCCCAGTGGTTAGACAGCGTGCATCTTGGCCGATGATTCAAGCCCAGGCGAACACTACTGAATTTTCATGTGCTTAAGTGTTTGTAATTCCTGTTTGGCGGTGATGTAAAACATTGTGAGGAAACCTGTCTATGTTTAATTTCAATGAAATTCTGACACATGTATAATATAATATGTATGATTGAAGCAGCATGATGGAATAATCTCCAAACCATCTCCTCAAAAGGGAGACACTGTCATAGCAGAGCAGTAGCATATTTACAGGCTGTTACCACTTTATGTAATATGTTAAAAATACATTATGTTAAATGATATAAAACTTTCATTGTTTACATTCATACTGCCAACGACAACACACGTTACTTGATAATCAATAGCACGTTGTTTTAAAGTTCCGTTGTTTTTTTTTATTTAGAATCATGAAAACCGTTCAGTTGAGACTCATTCTTTATACCTTTTGAATCAATATTAAATTTTATTCATATTGAATTACGGTCGATTTTCGAACACTAGTTATTATTATTATTTTAGGTTAAATTCAATAAATTTAAAGATAGAAAGAGAAAACAAATCAAATGTACGATTACACGGGTCAGGTAGCATTCGTAACGTATCAGATTCGTACAGTCAAATTGTTAGAACATTGATGTTAAGAAGCCGAAGCAAATGGGTCAAGTACCATACCATATAGAAAAAGATAATTAATTCCAAAATTATACATTCCATGTAACAGTTACATGGACTCACTTAGAATCGTAACAATACAAAGTACTGACGATGATTGAACTTATTAATGTGGGATAATTCGGTTCTCACCGAGCAGCTGCTCAAATTAATACCAGCAAACTCAAATCGATATTTAAAGGCAAGTTTAAGAGGACAAGGTCAAAGTTAAATTATGACGAAGCACTTTTATATTATCCTTGTATATAAAACCATTTATTTTCCCTATGGATATTATTATCTATACGAATATAATAATGCTGAGTGCGTTTGTTTTTTTGTTTAAGCGTTCTCGTCACTGGAACCACCAGTCGGATTTGAAATGTTTTTGGTGATAGGCCAATTTTTGGGGTAGGTTATAGGACATATAATCACGTCACGGCATGTCTTCGTACGAGTAAAATTCATAGAAAGACACTGCTTCCATTTCCCGCCATTAAATTTGAGTTTTCCAAAAATACTTGATTGACTCTATACCCTCCATATCGGGAAAGGAGTAACTATGCAAAATTTCAAGTCAATCAGAGCTCGATTTCAGAGATCTCGTGATGTCAGCATTTCGCTGTACAAATATACCTAATATATAGTTATGTTATGTTAACTAATGTATATAATATATGTGTTTAAACTATTGATTGAACTACATATATGTAACAGCTTAATGGCAGGTAGCAGCGTCAATACTGAGTTATTGTGGTTACATATATATTTGCTATTCATGTACGATTTAATTCCTATGTCGACTGACTGACTGCCTCGTCGGTCGTTTGGTTAAATATAAAGTTGCACAACTCGAGGTCCTCGGTTCAAAGCTCACGTCGGGGATTTCCTGTCGAAAATTTTTCAGCCGGAGTCTCTAAGTTGGTATTTAAAGGCTTTCTGAGGCACCCCGTGCCTCGGAAAGCCTGTAAAGTCGATCCCGAAGCCAAACTCGGATTACGAGTGTGTTGCGCATGCATTTTTGCACTATAATATATCCTGCGTATTTGTCTGATCTCCTTTGACTTTGGCCGCCGTGATCAAGAGGACATAATTATTATTAACTAGCGACCCGCCCCGGCTTCGCACGGCTGCAATGCTGATACTAAATATACTACAGAATGTCTTACAACGTCCACAGTTTTTCAGCCATTAGACAATACAAACCGGTATGTCACTGCGTTTTAAATCTATAATATCTTCGAAAATATTAAATGCACAATGTATTTAAGGTACTTAATTAAGGATTAATGCTGTATTGCTTAAAATCGCTTAGAAAATAAGCCATTATTTCTTATAAAAAGTAAAGGATAAAAAATGGTTATTGTGGGTTATCTCTAAGAGATACATAACATAATACATATACCATCGCGGACTTTTTTGAAGACCTTTTTAAGATGTACAATACTGTAGTATATTATTTTGATATTTCTCGTAGGGTTCAGCCAGCGTTTACAAATTAAGCTAAAAAAAAAAAATGTTTATTTACGACATCACATTAGAAACCTCTAAAATTATCAGTGTTTCTCTACTATATTGTGCATGTTTTATACACATAAACCTTCCTTTTGAATCACTCTACCTATTAATAAAACCGCATCAAAATCCGTTGTGTAATTTTAAAGATCTAAGCATACACAGGGACAGACAGACAGCGGGAAGCGACTTTGTTTTATATTATGCAATGATTACTATTCGTAATACATCGTCTGATGAAATTGCAACATTTTATCTTTAATTATATACAAATATATAAGACGTATATATATAGTTTTCTACGAAAGGTAAACAGTACTTGATAATAGAAATAGTTAATGAGAATAACAATAATCTCAATATTTGAAACATCTGGTGCTGTTCTACTTTTAAAATGTCATAACACAAATTAAATTGATACGCTATATTGGAACTTATTATCATATTTATATCAAATAGAATAGGTCACAAAGTTTATTGGTCTTGCAATAACACTATACTAACATCGCAAAATTGTAGCATCAATGACTGCGTAGCAAATTTGCTAGAGAAATGAGGAATAAGGAAAGTTGTCTTACCGTCAATCGACAATTGTTTTATTAACTTGTACGTCTTTTTCTTTTTTTCTAAGTGATAGTAAAGTACCCCGTAAATATCCTGCAGTTTTACTATCCTCGACTTCTTAAGAGAAGGCTTGAACGGTATTTAAGTACGCTGCTCGAAAGCAGGTTGACGGATACAATTTTACTAACGCGTGGAGGTTTCCTCACGATGTTTTGCTGCACCATCAAGCTCACCGGAACAATACCAGTAGTGTTCCGGTGTGAAGAGTGAGGGAGGTGGTTTATTGGCGATGTTAGGGATTGTTAATATTATCTATAGCGCCAAAGGCTATGCTCGGTTACCACTTACCAGGTGACCCAATTGCGAGTCTGCATAACTAATTTAAATTAAAAAATAAAACTCCATTTCTCGCTCATTAACAACCGACTTTACGTACTATTTTGATGCGTTTATCTTTTATGGATACTTATATTATAGATGCGAAGGTATTTCTGTTTGTCTGTTACGTTTTCACAGCCAAACCTCTGCACTGAATTTGATGAAATTCGATATAAAGCAAGCTTGAACCCGAAGAAACAACATAGGCTACTTTTTTATAGTCAAAAACTCGACGACGACGACTAACCCTTAAAAAACGAGCCTAACTGCGGGCATCAACTAGAATGTTATAAATTTATATTATGACAGGCAATGTCCCATATCACTTTCTGATATTTTACGATCGCTTACTGCGGTGAGATACTTTCAAGTTTAGTCTTACATAACAGCTCTACAGATCTCCAATCATTTAGGCTTACTAGTCATACCTTTGTTTCTAGGCAACGTTCGTACGCATAAGGTCACTCAGATCCGATTTCAAGGTCTGTTTTCGTTGTCAATAAGCCTTGCGATTAATATTAGTGTGCGAAAATAACGTAAGAAGGCGCTTACGCTTTTTGTTCTATTAAAATATGGGTGGGGATAAAACATATTGTATGAGCGATGCTGTTGATATATTAAATTAATTGTATAACTACTATAACTTACTATCCGGTAACGATAGATGGCACTGATTGAAAATGTCACATTCCTGAATCGCGCTCTCCAGATATTCTCTATTGGTTATATGCAGTGTGAAATGACACATTTACATATCAAATAAACTAGTAACCAGCAGCCATTGCGTGTCTGCTTAGGACTACTCCAATTTTCGAAAACTTATTACAATAAATTATCACTAGTTACCATATGAAACCTTGAAACGACACAAATTCAGGTGAAAACCGTTCCAATGATACTTAATTTAACAAACAAAAAAAAAAAACATTTTATCATATAAATATATAAACACACTGTAGACAAAATATTCCTTATTTTCTTAATAATTTATTAATAGTTTCAGTGGAATGCGCTACTTGAGTTCCATTTACCATTTGATGCCCCGAAAATAATTCGGTGTGAGCTTTACTCGATAGTTAGTCATTCAAAATTACCATAAATATTTTTACATAAATGCATCATAATTAACTACTTACTTCTAGTAATATAATGATTATTAAATTTATATATTTTTTTATTTAAATATTAATTTATTTTTTTTATATATTTATATTTATATATTTGCTAACCTCCGTGGTTTTCATGGATACGCCACTCCGAGGTCCCGGGCTCGATTCCCGGCAGAGTAGATGTAGAAAAAGTTCATTAGTTTTCTATGTTGTCTTGGGCCTGGGTGTTTTGGTACCGTCGTTACTTCTGATTTTCCATAACACAAGTGCTTTAACTACTTACATTGGGATCAGAGTAATGTATGTGATGTTATCCAATAATTAGTTATTTATTTATAAGCAGTCGTTAAGATATATATATATATATATATATATATATATATATATATATATATATATATATATATATATATATAATACGTTTTGTAATTTTGTATAAGAATGGTGTGTTCTCCTGTAATCGGTTGTACATAGTTAGTTTTTAAATGTAAAGTGAGTTTTGGGTGCATATTATGTATTACTGTTGGGCATCCAAGTAATGATCCAATAAATTAGTGTTACTAATATTTATCTAAATTAAAACAATCTTTATGTTAACGCTTTCTTTAATCAAGAATAACGATATTATCTTAATTTTTTGTCTCTTTTCTGTTTGTTTTAAAAATACGAATGCCAGACAGATACGTGTCTCGTAATTCGTTATATATTTCCTGTTGACGTTGCTTTAAGTTGACGGCCAGCGGAATAAAAGTCGATTCGTTGTGAATACGATTGATTGAACAAAGATATAATCTCACAAACCTTACAAAGGCAAAGTTTGAATGTTTCATCGATAAATTGTATACCCGAATGGAATATATTAAACGATAAGTCTGCATTGATTTTATTAATGAACGCAAGTTATTTATAACTTATATAACAGGAAGGCGGACTGGCGAATTGATGACAAGTCAAAACGCCCTTAGATTGAATTGTAAGAAATAGAAGAAAAACATCACTGCTAGTAAGTCACTCTCGATAATCCTTGTGTTTGGAATTACACTGGCTCCGTTTAAACCGAAACACACAGATACAAATAATTGTTATAAATTTTAGATAAATGTCTTAATAAATTGAGGAAAATAAGTATACAATAATAATTAAACATACGAAACGAGTTAAATTTTAAACTATAAATATAAACACGTAAATAACTACAAAAACTTTTGGTGCTGTTATCGAAAAGGAAACCGGTTAACAGTTATCACTCACTGCGGTATTCAGGCTAGGTTAATATGTAACAGTTATAACTATCCGTCCGTTCATTTATAATTTTAATGTATACATCGGCCATAATTCTCTATTTTTATAGCTTAAGTGTATGCGGAAAGGCCAAGATTCAACCCATCCTTGTCCTGTGGTCTAATGTCACAGCGTATAATTTAAATTGGAAGGAAGTAGTATTTGTTAAAAAAACCAGGTTTTCCTAGTTTTACCACTGCAGAAATCAAAAGGTTGACGTGAATTAAGGCTTACATAACAATGACACCTTTTATGCTGGCGTCGTACGATCGTTAGTCATCTACGGCGGACCAGGTCTGTCTTATGGAGTCAGACTGTCGATTGACGGTCGTCCATCACTGAAGACTAAACTCCCGGGTTCGTGATTGAACATCCCCATACTGCGGTGAATTCACATGATCTTACCAGGCGCCATTATTAATAACGCGTTTTCCAACATTAAACTTTATAAGATTTTAAATGAACATGGTTATTTTTATTACTAACAGTATTTAAAACGGGATATTAACCATGTTTTTTATTTTTATTTGGTGGAGCTCGATATTTATTTGCTGCGTAAACACTGGTCACCATTACCACTGTCACTTTCACCCCTACTATTTGTTTTATTTACACTCGGAAACTCGATCCCGTGTTTTACAAACGAAACTCACCGTATCGATTCGGGAATTTTTTATATTATTTTTTTTCATTCATTTCATTCGTAGAAATATCATCATAATGTCATATATCATAATGTCGAAATATCGAGCTCCACCAAATAAAAATAAAAAACATGGTAAATATCCCGTTTTAAATGCTGTTAGTAATTAAACTTTATGGTCGATATTTATAAGCAGACCCGTGTCGCATTCGAATGAGGGTGCACTACTTCGTCTGTTTACTCAGCGATTAGTTTGAAGTTGAATCCCTTCCACCGTCGCCAGGTCAACGACGGGGGGCATATTCAACAAAATGTTTACCAAGTAAGATTGGTGTACTCGTAAGCCATCACAATCAAATCTGCATTATTACTATAGTATACTGTAGTTTATTAACTACTGCACCGCAAATAAATAAATGTGATAAAGGCGAGCAAGTGATATATTACATAATAACAAAAGCACGACGACGACACGATATTTGTTTGTTTTTGTACAATTTCGTCAACACACTTATAATTAGATCACTTTTTTGGCACTCGCCTATAAATAGATAATAATGAATTTTAATGAGCGAATATTTTGTGAAAACAATTGTCGTGAATGACATTAACGTTAGTGTAACATTATGTAAATCTTGGGAAGTACACAAATGACTCTAAATTTTCCATGACATTTGAGTTGAAGAAATAAATTTGTGTTTATTTTTTATTTTAATAAGAAATGCAGGCTGTCAAATTAGTCACCTGATAGTAAGTGTCTAAGAAATATCAAACATTCATATTTTATATCTGTATATTAAATCGCCAATACGTCACCAACCATGGGAACTACAAGTTAAGTCCCTTGTGCTCATCTCGCCCTTTAAACTGGAACAGCAATATATAATATAGTATTGCTGTTTGGTGTTATAATATTTGTTGTAGTTAATTTATGCACAAAGCCCTTTAACAAGGTAAAACATTTTGACGTTTAACTCTTTGGATGCCGCAATGACTTTGTACAAATGTGCTCAAACATTTCCAAAACACCTTTCAACTAGGTCAATCCATGATATCCATCTAGTCAATCCAAGCTTGTTTATTTTTGTTTCATTGTAACAAAAAGCAATTGCAAACAAAGAAATATTTTTGTGACCGTGTTTCAAGGACAACCTTCAGTTGTAATGTAGGTAGGTGGTCGTGTAGCTTTCCGTACTCCAATAATTCTAATGTATTCAAGAGTCTCTAAAGAAACGATTTTAATATTTCTTAAAAATAGAACATTCAAGGATCTGACATTGCAATCCAGTTAGGATTAGCTGTTTTGGACTATGACAATTAAGTGAGTCTTTTAAAATGGAACTATTTGGGAGTAAGTGTACCCACTTTCTATTCAGTCAAGTGATGGGAAGGTGATTCGATACGACTGAGGAGTTAACGCGCAGGACGAACGGCTGTACATGCTGACCAGGTACACAAATATTAACACTGCCAACTTTAAAACTTCGGACGGCTACAGAGAATTTTTTGAGCGAACTTAGTGCTTATATCTTTTGATATACGAAAAGTAAATCAGCCAACTTATAGTAACTAAGCACTGTCGTACATGTACATTTAGACTGTAAACAATAAACTATAGCTTCGTAAAATGTGTCAATGCTCTTCAAACCATAGGCTATGTCCCTAGTGTCAACGATTTTATTGACTCACACATGGGGATACACAAGGTCGTAAAAGATCGACATGGTCAATGTTCCTTCAAGCAAGGACGCTATGCCCCTGATGCTTACGAATACACTTTAGTGTTCTGATGAAATGATTTATCATTCACGAAAATACTTAAAGCCTTACGACAATAACGTGGTCAACGCTCTTTCAACCAAAAAGCTCTTCAAGCTTATGATTACACCGGCTCATTCACGAGCATACACAAACCCATATTGCGACAGCACGGTCAATGCTCCTCAAACCAAAGGATCCCCCTATAGCGAGAAAAGTTTCTGTTTTCATAGTGAACCTCTCAAATGCACCGAACGACATTGAATCACCCTTCACACTCACAATAATACATCGTTGCTGAACTAAAGAAACTAGGTCGTCAAATGATTACTTTATTTAATCAGACAACTGTTGAAAGGAAAAGTGAAGATAAAAAAAGCATGAGATGAGAACTATTGTTATGAGGTTTTAGTGTCCCATTTTTTATTTGTCCGTTTGATTTAACTAACATATGTACCTTTGTAAATGAAATGGTAAAGTGTAACTACTGAGTTTCTTGCCCGATTTTCTGGTTTAGGTATTTCTAGTGAGATTACTTTTACAATCTAATAAAATGACAAAGACTTAAGAGTATATTACATCGTCAGCCAATCGTTATCCAATGACCTTTCCGAAGGTGAACGAAAACTCCAAATCTCCCGGTTTTGGAGAGCCAATTTTAATAAATTCTATTCTAATTTTGTATAATATATATTTTTATGATATAGGTAGGCGAACGAGCAAATGGGCCACCTGATGATAAGTGGTCACCACCGCTTATAGACAATGGCGTGGTAAGAAATATTAACATCGCCAATGTGCCATCAACGAAGATGTTATGTTCCTTGTGCCTATAATTACACTGCCTCACTAACCATTCAAAGCATAACACAACAATACTGAGTGCTGCAGTTTGGATGGAGAATGTATGATGAGTGGATGGTACCTACATAAACGGGCTTGCACAAAGCTATACCACCAAGTAAATGTTTAATTTGTTCCTGTGTAATTATTACCTACGTGGTGTAAATACTCTTCGACAATATAATTCTATACAAGATCAATAACAATATACCTATATACAAATATATTATGATTTTATTATATTGCAAGAATTACTAAAAAATTAGGATGAAGTAATTTCTAATTACTTGTCTTTCTAAGACTATAAAGAGAGATTGGTTGTCACGCCATTACGTAAACGACGACGGTATTCAATGAAACTTGCAAACAGAATGGAACGGATACAGAGATCCCCGTTTTAAATTAACAACCAAAACTATTGTGCTGATAAGAACACTTGAAAGGTTTAACTTAAATCTAGCGAAGCGAGCGTTTGAAATAAAACAATTTAGTGATCTGTACAGCGCTGGGAAAAGATCTCCACTCCTGCATAGGATTGTATTGCTAACATATTTAAGATTAAATACTCAGTAACGTTGAGTTCTGGTTTGAATGGTGGACCAGTGTAACTACGGACACAATGGATATATTATTTAAGTTACCAAGGTTGGTTGGTTGGTTGGTTTGATGGTTAAAATTTCAATGCCAATGTTCGGTGACTTACCACCAGGTGGCCAATTTTCCATCCACCTAGCTATATTGTATAAAATAAAATAAAGCGTGTTCCTATGCTGCACAGATTAATAAATTAATCTTAATTAATAAAAAAGCGTGGCGTTAATACTTGTTGACTTCCAGGCAGGATATATTACATACATAATATATAATTGTATATAACTAACATGACTGTATTTTTAAATGTTGAAAAAGAGTAACTACTGAGTTTCTTGCCAGTCTTCTCGGTAGAATCTACATTCCGAACCGGTGGTGGCTTCATTTAATACAGTTTGTTAAATGACGATTCAAAAGTGCTTATAAAAGTCTACTTGAATAAAGTATATTTTGGTTAATTTGTACCGACGTTTTTAGGCCCGATTACAAGATGAATAAACAAAAGCATGTGAATATTCAGTTTGGATTTTCATTCACAATATTCGCTTAAGATCGATAACCCGGTATCGTCCAATGGATTTGTCGGTTGCGGTTTAAAAAGTTTATCTTTTATATTCTCAGTGTTTATAATAATAATCTTTGTTTGCACTACATTTTGATTGAGGCCGGGCGTTGCATGTTATTTTTAACTTTATGTTTTGCTTGCATCATTAAGGATCTGACCAATTTTACTTTTTAAATTAACTGTTTTTCGAATAAAAGCAAACATAAGAAAATAATTTAAAAATGTTGTTTACGGCTATCGCGATAATTGAAATAAAACTTAGACTGTTGAATACATATTCGTAATATGTATAGATATATTAGTAGGTTATGTACCTACTTTAAGCCCGTGGATTACATATGAACCTACTTCCTCTCAGTCCGCGCGAATCAAGTCTCCTTTAGTAAATACTTAGTATCTACCACAAAACGTATAATATGTAAAAGAAAAATATTGAAATAATCGTATAGGCAACTGAATCATGTCACGGCAAATCAGCAAACATAAATCATATATAAAAGTTTTGTAACACCCTGGAAATACTCATTTTAACATCCGTCAGTCTAACGGTCCTTTCTCCGTACATCGTTTAATAATGCAATAATAGACAAATTGATTAACTGCTTTACAAGTTTACAATAATGGGGAACACCCGTTTTAAGATTGGTCGGTAAAACAGTTCGCCGCTCGATATTTCACTGAATCGGAAATTTTATCGACAACAATGACATCAGCGGTAATAGAGTACTAATTATTATATAGATGAATAGAACATGCCACGCTATATGTAACTAGGCTTGTATAGGCAAGAAAGAGATGTATTGAGTATGTATATATTTTTTAATATTCACGCTTAAGTTTCGACGTGTCTACGATCTTACAAACGGATCTGCAGGATAAATATAGTCAAAAAAAAATACCAGAGATCCATACCATTACAAGTCAGTAATACATTTTTGAATCTTGTTACGCGCAATCGTTTTGAATTGAAATATGTAGGTAACTCTTAATTTAGGTTGACCTACAAATTACCTTGAAACTATCTTGGAGCTATTTTTGTATTCAATTAAATGTAATCCTTTACTTTAGTTTGTTTATCAACGTGAGTCTGATATATTAAACAAATAAGTGTTATACTATCGGTTTTAATTAAACAATATACGATTGTAGGTTTTATATGATAAGAAATGGTAAAATAACAAATCACGTTTAGTTTGTCAATGATTGAAATTTTTAAAAATAATTTGATATTTCACGATAAACTCGCGACTTCATACGATCAGTATGATTTGAATTGAAATCAAGAATTGTAGATACAACAGGTATCTAAATCTAAGTAAGATTTATAGACACGGGATCAAGGCTATACTTTTTGGAATAATATTAATATATTTGAAATTAATTCCAACCTAGATCTTTAAAATTGTCGATCAATTAACGATGGACTGGACGATTGTACTCAGATTTTAAAAGCAGTAAGAAATTATTAGAATTTTATCGTTTAAGGCAACGAAAATGCTGCTTTTGGCTTACAAGTTAAAAAACAATTATAAAATAATCGAATTAAATAGGAGGATAATTGTCGAATAGTTTTAAGGGTTGGTTGTAAGGTAATAAAAAGAAGTCTATGGCCTTCGTTCGGGTTCAAACTTACTTAATCCCAAATTTCACCACATTTGGTTCCGTGGTTTGCTACAATGAAGTCCTTAAATATATACAATATATAGATTAGTATAGAAGAAGAAATGAAGTCAGGAGACGATTTGTTCGAACACTCTGAGCGATATTATAAAAAATGCATGCGGCATTCGTTTATATTAATTTTTAATATTGTAATATAAATTAAATTCCGATGAAATAGTCTCAGGGCTGAACGGAATGTGATTAAGAGTGATTGTGGGAAGCCTAATAAGCATACGTTGACACTCAAATTGAACGTTAGTATTTAATATATAAAAACGGAACGAGAACTGTATAAGATATTTGATGAATTACCTAATGAAATGGACATCGAAATCATTACCATTAGATGTATACAAGACAGAGAACAATTCTTAAAAAGGTTGCATTGAATTATGAATTAAACACGAACGTTTAATAAACTTAAACCTTAACTTAACGTTTAATACATTTTAATTTTATTGTAAACTAATTCATAGATTAGAAAAAGTATTTAGGTCGTCGTGACCGATTTAGGCCAGGGCGACTGATCTCAAGGGATACTAACTACGCAGAACATATAATAGAGCAAAATTGAGCGCGCAAAGACAGATGCAAACTCTAATTACGATGGGACGGCAAATCCAACACGACCGGAAAGAGTTCAAGACCAAGGAGAGTGCATTTCCAACTTCTAGAGTCCAGGCGTTTTTTTTATGATAACGGTAGGCGGACGAGCAAATGGGCCACCTGATGGTAAGTGGTCACCACCGCCCATAGACAATGGCGTTGTAAGAAATAGTAACCATTCCTTACATCATCAATGCGCCACTAACCTTGGGAACTAAGATGTTAGTCCCTTGTGCCTGTAGTTACACTGGCTCACTCACCCTTCAAACCGGAACACAACAATACTGAGTACTGCTGTTTGGCGGTAGAATATCTGATGAGTGGGTGGTACCTACCCAGACGGGATTACACAAAGTCCTACTACCAAGTAAAAGGCTGTTAATGAGACATTAAATAGAAAATCCCAGTAAATTTTTAATCGGACCGACCTGGGGTTTAAGGCCAGGATCTCGGGATCCGCGTCCTTACATCAACTAGACCAACGAGGTGGTCAAAAAGTATTTAGATAATCCGACTGAGCTTCTATCACCGTTTTCAAATCAGCGGTAGTTTTTTGTCAATCAAATTGTGAAAAATATTTTGACGTCGAGTTTGATTTAATCGGTGCTCAGTAAATAGCTTCAATTTTAACCAAAGTCATGGAACGGTATAATTTCTTGATTAAATTAAATTTGCTTTAAATATTGGAAACAAAAGCGATCCTAGGAATCAAAACTCTATTTCAATATTTCCAATTTTAAATAAATTTAATCGCTTTTAAGTTTTTATCTTTTATTAAAGCGAGCAACACGATTTCGTTAAGGAACTCCTTCCTCAATTCAGCTCTTTTGAATTGGCGATTGACGTTGTTCGGGCATATGTATATATACGAAGTATTATAGATAACATAATGCTATTCGTTTGAAATATGGGATTTCTTATAAGCATTTGATAGTAACACGTGGTAATTATGGGTGTCCCTCAAGGATCACTTGTAAGTTATATATTTTAAATACGAATTGCAAAAAGAATTAGGTATGAAATGCATTCTACATAATACAAAAACGGTTTTAAATGCAACAGCACATATGTAATATATATTTTAACCAATGTAAAGCAGTTAAAAAGTTAGGCAAATGAGAGCTTAGTGTAAATGATACGTATTTATTCTTTATATGTATTTATTTAAGAAAAAGAGACAAGTTTTTCTCGATGGTAGGACTTTGTGCGAGCCCGTTTGGATAGGTATCACCCGCTCATCACATATTCTACAGCGAAACAGCAACACTTCGTATTGTTGTGTTGCGGTTTGAACGGTGAGTGAGGCAGTGTAACTACAGGCACAGATATAACATCTTAGTTCTTAAGGGTTTTTGCGTTGGTATTGTATGAAAGATTTCTTACAGCGCCAATGTCAATGGGCGTTGGTGACTACTTCCACCACCACCACCATCGTGTGGCCAATTTTCCCATCCGCCTACCTATTTTATATGAAGTCATTATATAGTCACATATTCAAATAATACAATATTTCTGTAACGTGTGTCTGCGGCCGAGGAATCAAAAAAATCAAAATAGTTTTTTTCTTTATTCGAGTAGGCTTTTACAAGCACTTTTGAATCGTCATTTAACAAACTATATTAACTGAAGCTACCACCGATTCGGAATGCAGATTCTATATAGTTATTAACATTATTATTTAAATTTAAACACTTATGTGGTTACATTAACAACATAGATATAAAAAAGCACTTTTGCAAAAAAAAAATGTAACCAACACTGGCCAAAGAAATTGTACCCTTAATGACACTAACCGAATGACCCTTAATACGGAATACAGATAGCCGAGTATTGCTTGAAGAAGCAAACTTAACGAATAGTGGGTACTTCAAAATTAACTAAAACGATACAGTGATCGTTTATCAAACCGGTGCATGAAGTATGCGCCTTAAATGAACCAATCATATCATTAAGGTTTGTTTTCATTACCACAATGCGGTTGAGTAATTAACTAAACAGACAAGTAACAACTGTTGAATAAATTAATCGATTGTCAATATCGATTCGAATGTTTTACATGTTATTGTTAACGAGTTTTGAACATGGGCCACTCGATGCCTAGGAATCAGCGTTGCAGAACTGTCGATAGTTTGACTATCGAGAGTTGACCTCGAAAACTATTCAGTATATCGATAGTACTATCGATAGTATCGTTTTGATCAATACTATCGATACTATCGATAGTTTAGGACTATCGATAATAGTATTGACACGGGACAATACTATCGATAGACTATCGATACTCTCTCTAACACCTTAACTATCGATAGTCTATCGATATTGAACTATCGATATGCAACACTACAATTAATGTTGGTACTGGAAATAGTGACGTGTATTCCGTTAATTTATAAAAAAAAGTTGAACCAAAGGTACCAATCGAAAAACATAGGTATATTTGTATCAAATGTTGCTATGAATAGCAATCAATATTATACAAAAGCATATTATATTAAGCCATCATAAAATATTCAGGCTCACATGGACTGGTGATTTTGTAATTGATTACTGATAAAATTATTGCGCCTAATGACTTTGACAGAAACAATTCTATTGATTTTATCGCTATTACAAATACATTGCTCAATTTTATAATGATACCACTCAAGATTTGCTTCTATTCAAAGAAATGTAAACTGTACAAAAGAAAGAAGTCGAGGGAATACTTCTTTTATAATTTCAGATAATACGCTGACTTTGGGATATAAGTTGTTTTGTAATTATTATATAGAAATATACGTGCTCTCTCACCTTTTAATCTGGAACGCAGTAATACTGTGTATTTGCAGTGGAATAACTGGTTAATCAATGGAACTTATACTGGCGATTAAATAAGCTGAAATACCAGAACATAAGCCGAATGCTTCGAACGAATATCATATCGACAAAATGTTTGTTAACTTAGGTGATATACAGTTAAGTATCTTCCCCAAGGGCTACATTTCAAAGAGTCTAGAGGGCGCAAAACTTTCGTATTACGTCCCAACCTGCAAGCCGCTGCCGGTCACCTGAGTCTAGACACTGACATTGCTAGAGTTCAGCGGGTCTCAGATATTCGTAATTGACCCTGAGATATCAGACGTTGCAATTCACGTGTCTATTATTACACTGCCTTCGAAGAAATCTCCATAGTGTATTATATACACTGATGGGAGTGTACGTACACTACCTTTTATAAGACGAAGGAAGCAATAATGATGCAATTAATCAATTTAAATTATCAAATACATATATATTAAAAAATATATTTTGGGTTCTGGAAACTGAAATGAGACAACCTTTTAATAGTCTTAATACCTATTAAACTCTTTTTATGTTTACACATACTCATACATATAAATACGAATTTTTCACACAAACATATTTTGCAATAAACTCAGAATCTAAATTTGAATTTAGATCACATTCGGATTTTGAAAAAATAAGCCGACCCATTTAAAAAATTACCGTTTTAATCTAGATACGCTGTTTTAAATTATTGGACCACATGAGATTTACAAAATACTTAACTAATATTATGATTGCTAAGGTCAAGGTCAATAGACAATATCATTAAAATATATTAAATACGACATACCAGGCCCTACGGGCAAAACAAATTGGAAATAAGTCAGATTTAAGCAGAATTAAAAGAATAAATTATTTAAATACCCTCGCCGTTCGAGTCATCTTTGTAAAATATGAGATGATCATTGCAATATCTCCCGCTCTGGTATAGAAGTCAATGAATAGAACAATAACGGAAGTCATACTCATTAAATAATCTCTTTTCTTTTAACCAATAATAAACTGCATGTTATTGTAATGTGTTATTATTGACAATTCATATAATTGTATCAATTTGTTTAAATTGAAACCGAGCGAAACTGGAAAAACGTACCTACTTATTTATTAATATTTTATACTAAAAACTCATCCGGATCGCGACGCCTTTTCTGTTGAGTTTTACATATTTATATTGCAAAAATAGGCCTATTTGTTTATAGTTATTATAGATAGATTATATATTGCATCATACTTAGTATGTTTCTTTAATAATTATCATACTCCTATTCTAGAGTACCTTATATAAATAAATTAATGTATTATGTTTTAAAAATACGCACAAAAGCACGAGTTTGAACTACCATTTGATAAATGTTATCAACTTACCTATGTTAAAATTAGCTGTAGTGCATATCTGCCACAATATATAAAACATCCAGATAATAAAGGAATCAATATCAATATATACCTTCTCAATTATGTATACCTACTTATTTTGTTTTTGCTTTTATGACAGAAAAAGGATAAGAATTAATAAAATTCGGCCAATTAGTTTTATTTTATACATGATGGATGTTGAAGTTACTTTTTTAAATTTATATAACACAAAAATTCTATCAATAGCTAGGTACGTACATGGAATGTTCCAGTCATTTTATGTCGAAGCTGTTGAACATTATACATCACTTAGCTTCATATACATTAATCACGAAATCCATGAAAATCAAGTAGGTTTATAAGCTTTATTAGATATAGCAATAAGGACGATAATCATATTAATAGCGGATGGCACCTGTAAAATATTCATATCCGCTGTAAGCACCGCCATATTGAGACACGTGACCAATAAAAATGTATATAACTATCGCTAATGCACGGATACAGATTAAAAATAGTCGCGAAATAAAATCGTTAACATAAAAAGTATAAAATAAATTTTAAATTAATTATTTAGTAGGATTTTTTCGTTTATCGATTGTTCGTTTACCCATTAATATCAAACAAAGAATTGATTATAATTATACCTTGGCTAAGTACCTACTTATCACTGTACGGAAAAAAAAAAATAACTCGATTGGTTTATCTGTGATTCTTACATTAAAGAATTTCAAGATTGCTAGGATATAGGTAGCTTCGACAATCGACGGTTGACGCTAATGAGTTGTTATTCTAATTGTATTTGGAGGATTACGCCCACAAAGGCAAGATGTAACATATATATACTTGTATGACGCTACAATAACATAAAAAAACAACGTTCGTAATTACATTCTATAGATGTATGTTAAAACGCTATTGCATGACGATACGAAATTATTTAACGTTCATTAAAATATAAACAGGCAACGTTTTCATCGTAAATCCTCGACCGTTTTCACAAATATCATCGTTAGCAACAATATTGAATGTTTTATACAAAACAATACTTTCTATAAGTCGAGAGCGTTCCATTTTTAGTCAAGTGCGTGCCGTTTTCGTTTTTTAGTTGCCAAGCGGAATGTGGTCCTGAATTCTTGATAAAAGGATGAATTAAATTCCCATGATAGCGATAGAAAGTGATGGTAACGTTAATCAGTCAATTGGCCTAGCGACGATGTGATTTCTGCTGCATAATTTTCAAGGGCATAATGAGATGCCAACTTCTCGTTCAGTATGGAGAGCCCCTGCGCTCGAAAAGCGATTTCCCTACGAATCATGAATGAAACTAGCATTGGCCCAAGACTTATATATTCATAATTAGCCATCGATTTATTAAATTAATAGAGTTATAAAAGAAAATACTTACGAACTCGGCAGCAATACGTGTATCACACACATGACGTCATTTGACGCAACGCAAACCCGAACTTTTGAGCGAAATAAATAGTATCCGTGTCGAAAACAGCACATAAATTAATTATACACTATACTTTATTAGATACAGAACTGCCGTTAAGTCATTACAAGCGATTTAGGACATTTTAAAATATATATTTGTTGTCACTGACTCCAGTTTTGACAAGATGGTCGCGCACCGACTGTTTTGCTTTGGTTGTCAGCTGATACGAAATACTGTTGTGTTTCAAGCGCAGCCGAGTTTTTGTTTTTCTCTTTCTAATTCACGCGGACCGCGCTGTAGAAAGAATGAGACAGCGTCTCCAACATAATTAATTGAAAAAGACTAGAAACACAACAAACGTCATTTTCTTATTGCAATATTATTGCAAAGGAAAAAGTCGCTAATGAAATTCTGCTTCAAATGTCATGACTTGAAAACTGCTATGGATTATTAAAAAATAACATTCTATTTCACAATGTCGCGTAATCATTTAAGATAGCGTTGTTTAGTTATATTTGGGCGTGACAAATACAAGTTATTGTAGATACAGCGCCATCTCTTAGCTATCGCTTATAACAGACACTACGGGATTATCAAAGTGGTTTATATTTAAGTAAGACACCTGACGTTTTATCGGTGTATTACGAATAAAAGTGTGGCACAGCTTAAATAAAAATTGGAAAGAAAGTTATATTTGATATAGTTGTATTTGATTGTAGTACTAATAATATGATGCGATTAAATTTTAAGCAGCGGGGTCTTTTATTCAGTTCATATTGTTTTTTGTAGATGGCGCTACTTGTCTCATTAGGCTTATAAAGTTTTTACGCTGAACACAGTTGTTTTTTATGACAGAAATATAATTCTTTTACTGCGTTTTATGTGTCGTATTACATTACACTATCAATTAATATTCGTGTCTTATGTCAAATTACTTTTTTGTCCCATTTGCTGTCGAAACACTTGAACCTTGGAGTAGTGGTGCTTCAATGTTGTTTACACCTTTAAAGACGTATCACTTTGTATGTTACCCAAGTCAGATATTAATTTTAAGTGCTTAGTGATAAGTTGATGGTGTAACTTTTCCAATAAATAAAAATAAATAAATAAATAAAAAAGCTTCATTAAAAGTATAACACTTCGCTTTATTGCCTCCACTGGCGACAGGAGGGCTGGATCGTTTTTTGCCCAAAGGATTGCGATTCAACGGGGAAATGCTGCTAGCATTTTTGCCACCATTCCACGCGGTCAGGATTTGTACAGTAATTATTTTTAATTCATATTTGTATATATTTAAGGACTTCATGTAAATAATTCTTATGTTAATGAAAGAGATTGTATATTAGCTATATTCTATAAATATATTAAATCCCCAAAAAAGTTATTTGTTTGGGTATTGTTACTTAAATATTCCTTATTTGTAAGAGTAGGTAACGTTCAATATTACGTCATCTAGAGAGTATTCTTTATAAATTGTTTAGTTTTTGGACCCAATATTATTTTAACAGAGCAAAAAAGATACCGAGTTACTAACTGCTATAATTGTTTAAAATCTCTTAGAGAAGTGATTTTTGAAATGTTTTCCTAGTTAAATTTTTTTAAACATGGCGCTTTTAAGTTTTTTTATTATTATTATACTCATTTAAAATAATTAATATACAGTTTTATATAATTAATTCAAGTAATGAATTGCATTGTGTTAATTAAATAGATAAAATGTTATGGGATGGCCCAAGAGACAACGTTAAAAAATACGAAATTATTTAATAGCGCTTGATTAATTATAATATTAAGCAATTCCTCTCGGGTAATAAGTTTAAAAGTAGGCGTCATGGCTTCGTTATGGGCGAGACGTCAAATGTATTACATTACAAAATAAACATTACCAGTGTAAACTTTGTGCAATTAACTGGTTTCATAGGCAAAGTATATGACTGTCACGGTAGCTTGCGAAAGCGATTCCGTGGCGCCCGCCGAAAAGACGGATAGGGTACCGCTGGTTTTTTAGTGGGTCTTTCGGTATACTAGAGCGCACTAGGGGTCCTGGGCACCGAACAGTTGCATATACCCCCCACATGACCCTCACTGTAACGCGTAACGCGTTATTTCAGCGAGAAAAAAAGACAACGTATATGAAAATACTCTTCGCATGTTAAAAAGTAAATAGAATCAAACGATAGACTACAATTATAAGTAAAAAAGTAAAATTTACAATAATAGTAATTTGCTTTCTATACCAAATTGCATACGAACAAGTATTATTTACAAATTCCATGGGATTTGCTTATAAAAACAGTTGATTGATATATTTTATTTATCACCACAATTTTGCTTACTTAATTATATACACTTTAATTTTAGTAACGAATCCATAATGAATATTATTATTTTATTATTACATTAACACAGATTATTCAAGATCTCAACCAATTGTATGTAGGTTAGCTTATATTTAAACGACTAGCAGTGCCTCACTTATTGTCTAATGACCAATATCGGAGAGGCGTCCAAAAGCGTAGCATCCGGAATTTTTTCAGCCCTTTCAAACTGGATCAACATGGGCTTGTCGAGTTGATTATTTTTCTTTACTGTCGTTGTAAATGGAATATTTTTTGTAATATATCAGGCATCGACTGCCATGGCATGACTACCTCGTTGATATAGAAGGCTGCAGATCTCGAGATCCTGGATTCAAAGCCCAGGTCGAGCCGATAAAATGTTATTGTGCTTTTCTGTAGAAAAAAATCAGTCTTAGAGTCTTAGAGTTGGAACTGTACAGTACTGTGTGTACATACTAAGATAATCCTATCGGCAATTACTATGTTAATAATATATATTCCTAAACTATCAAGGGGTAGACTTTCATTGTCTATGTTGTTGGTTTTTTTTTATGAAATAGTTAGGCAGAATAGCAAATGGGCCTAAGGGTAAGTGGTGACCACTGCCCATAGACACTGGCGCTATAAGAATTTCCAATGAGTGGGTGGTACCACGTCATGTAAACAACGTCCTAACATTTTGTGCTTGGGTTTATTATACGACTCTGGTGATATGTTAAAAGGAAATATGAAAACAATTAATTTGACAGGGTTAATACGCGTGATATAGGTTAATCCCCCTTTGGCCGTATTGTCATGTTTCTTCGACTGCTCTAATCCCTGTATTATCACTGTGTTGTTGTATTGCCAGTCGACAAAAAAATAAATCTTTAACATTTTTCAATATGTCCATAATCTTAGATTAATCACTACATAGTATAAAACAAAGTCGCTTCCCCTGTCTGTCTGTTCTTTTGTATGCTTAGATGTTTAAAATTACGCGACAATTTTTTTTAATAGATAGTGTGATTCAAGAGGATGGTTTTTATGTATAATAAATGCATGATATAGTAGGAAAACACTGATAATTTTAGAGGTTTCTAATGTGATGTCGTAAATAAAAACGTTTTTTTGCGCTCACTTTGCAAACGCTGGCTGAACCCTACGAGATATATCAAAATAATGTACTACAGTATTGTACACCCTAAAAAGGTCTACAAAAAAAATCGCGATGGTACATGTGTATCTCTTAAGGAACACCCACAACGACTATTTTTTATTCTTTACTTTTTAAGAGAAATATGGCTTATTTACGATGCGATACAGCATTAATCCTTATCCAATTAAGTACCTTAAATACATTGTGAATTTAATATAGATCAATACGGCCTTTACAGCATGTAATTTAAGTGAATATTTTCGAAGATATTACAGATTTAAAATGCAGGACACAGCGGTTTGTATCGTCTAATGACAAAAAGCTGTGAACGTTGTTTATAAGGACATTCCGTAGTATATTTAGTATCAGCATTGCACCCGTGCCAAGCCGGGGCGGGTCGCTAGTGTATTATATACAAATAATAATAATAATAAACTAACTATAAAAAAAACGTGAATTTGTGTTTATATATAGTGTTGTCTCCCTATTTTTGACATGCTTAGTATGTATGTTTAAAACCAGATCCTCTCAACTGAATGGGCTGAAATCATGCCCTGAATAAGTGCTGGTAAATACTAACATGAATATATAGTACACGCCCATATACATCAGCTGATTAAGCTGCTAGACCAGCGAGAAACATTTGATGTACTATGATTGCAAAGAAATTCGATTTTACTGGAAGACAATGCCTTTTGATTGAGTTAAATTAGAATTAAAGAGCTCGCTGCCAGTGCTTCCGGCACTGATAAAGTTTTTGTTCTCCTTTCATTATTAAAATTCTACGAAGAAATCTCACGATCACGAGCACGTCGATTCGGTCTCATTTGTTCCTATAATTGAATTTCCAAAGGTGATTTGGTCCGCTGGAGAAAGAGGGATGTTAATTATCGTCGTCATTGATGAAATCATAATCGGAAGACAGTCATTAATACAATAAATCCTAATTTAATTCCTACTAATTAAATGCGAAAATAATTGTCTGTTAACTCATCACGCTTAAACCGCTGAACATCTAAAAGATGAAATTTGGTGTGGAAATAGTTTGTTCCGGGGAAGGACGTAGGTTAGTTTTTATCACGAAAATCATACCTTAAGAGTATAAAAAGGGGATGGAAGTTTGTATGGGGAACGCTTAAACTGCTTCTTTTTAGATGAAAATTGGTGTAGAAATAGTTTGTTCCGGGGAAGGACGTAGGTTAGTTTTTATCACGAAAATCATCCCTTAAGAGTATGAAAAGGGAATGGAAGTTTGTATGGAAAATCGATAAGGAACTAAGCGTTTGTGTGTATTACGGTTGTATAAATTTCGGACGGTTAAAGCTGAGGGTTCGGCAAGTTATACTCTAAAGACGAAAGTGAATTTGTTAATCTCTATGTTTTTTACGCTTTCAGTTCTTTACTATTTTACTGATCGTCATAATATTTGAAATAAAAAATAAAATAAAAATAAAAAAATACTTTGTAAGGGATATCGAAAATGACATAGGATACGATGACAGCTGCTAGGATGTAAGGTCAGTCAAATGAAACATTAATATCTTTCTTTAATTGTAACATAATATTAAATTAATGAGTTTTGTCCTCGTTCAACGCTCTTGCCAGACTGCAGACTGTCGTTGTCCACACGGGCTCAACTATGAAAAAAGTGTCGCTGTGATTGGCCAACGCCTCTGATTGGCTATCGTAGATTTAGTCAAATTAACATCTTAAATCGAAAGATTAATTGATCGGGTAAAAAACAGGTAAGTTAAACATAAAAATATGTGCTACTTTATTATATCAATGCTCTCGTAATAAATTGATGCGAACTGCTTGCTGTTGAGGATGAAACCGCGAAGCGGGCTAGACGACGATTTCTCGGTGGTAGGTGCTAGGTCAGGAACAGTTTATAAAAATACTATTTATGGCATAAATAAAAATATACACATCTTCATGATATTATTGAAAGAATACAATGACCGATATTGAGACCTAGGCATATAACGCATATATATGTTTAAAGACACTGGTTTTACCGTCTTACCAGGTACGTCACTCGGTACTGAAACGTGCAGGATTTTTTTTGTGTTGTAGATAAGCGGGCGTATGGACCACCTGATGTTAAGTGGTCACCACTACCCATAGATATTGGCGCTATTAGAAATAAATACCATCCCTTAATTCGCCACCAATGCTGGGAACTAAGAAGTTATGATCCTTGTGCCTTGTTACACTGACTCATTCACCCTTCAAACCGTCACACAATAATACTAAGTATTGCTGCTTGGCGTCAGAATAGCTGATGTGTGGGTGGTACCTACCCAGACGGGCTTGCACAAAGCTCTACCACCAAGCTGTAATAAATATTCCTGCCCTACAACTAATACAATTTTATAAATATAAGCTCAATCAACTCAACACAACTAGATTAAAATTCATAATGAATTTACTCGATGTTTATTTGTGATGAAGTAGAGACGGTAAAAACACACCTTATATAGTAAGTTTAAATCAGAACAAACAGCAATAAATTTACATGTGTTTAATTGTTGTTTATAACCGTGAGTATACCTAAATGTTTTTAAGTCTATTCTGTCACCTGAAGGTTATGATAGAATTATTAAGAGTTTGTCCAGCAATGTGAAAAATACGGGTGTTGTATCGTTTAATAAAAATTATCTGATCATTATGAACATATGATTAAGACATTTCATTATATCCTTAGTTGTGTAAAAACGTAAAGTAACATTATGTCTCTGATTTACTAAAACCCGACATCAAAGCTCGCTTTGACGTTGCATGCAATTTAAGTAATAAACGGCGAAATACCTAAAGGCAGAAACATCTCAAATTAGCTGCAGTAAACTCGGATTTTTGGTACAGGCAAAGCCGATTTGTGTAGTCTTTGAGCAATGTCGAAAACGTAAAGAGTTTACGTCATCCCAAACAGACGATTGATTGGATCTAAACTCGTAAATTTGAATGAACTGAGGAAACGAAAAGACGTACATTTTGTATTTTAATGAAAATTAAATGTTACTTTAATGAAGAAAATCTAACAATGTTTTATGTATATATACATAATCGTTTTTCTTTGCAATATAAATAAATAATATAATATAGATAAATATATAATAATCTATACTAATATTATAAATGCGAATCTAACTCTGTGAGTCTGTCTGTTTCTTTTTCACGGCCAAAGCACAGAACCGAGTTGAATTAAATTTTATATGGAAAAAACTCGAACCCCAAGGACATAGCTTTTTTTACTCAATACCTAATAAGGAAATAGAATTGAATTTTACATTATGACCTTAGTCTAAAATTATGGAAAGAAGCTAAGTGGAATCGTGTTATATTCAGTACCGGATTCTACCTTAGTGACGCACCTGTCCATCTGAGCACTAAAAATTACACCCCATTCTAAATTTCGGTTGAAGTGCGAATTTTAGATACACAATTTAAATTTTTAAATAAGTAAATGACTCAATCATCAAGCACAAAAAATACTATATTTTTTTATTAATAACCGTTTTTTGTTAGACAAAAAAACACTTTCTATAGAGGGTAGATTTTTATGTTCTCATCATAAGCTATTGGTATAACCCCTGATAATATGTTGCCGTGGTCACTCATCTAGGCCCTATTGCCCCTTGTCATAATTCAGGGCTGGTTTTATTATAAATAAAAATATTTTTATCAGGAACTGTTTGTAATGCATAATATAACTGAGCTATGAGTAAATTGCATATATAAAATCTAAAATCTAAGCTTTCCCTATTCTCAATTGGAATACTTTATTCAATTCACAAAGCTCGATGAAAGCTTAGACTCGTGTTAGAGACGAGATATTCCATGCGAGTTAGTGATTATTATTGGTTAACTCGGGATCGAAATAGTAGCCAACCCGTATCAGAATCTTCTTACTTACCAAAAAGTTTGCACATTTAGATGAAAAAGTTTACATATGAAATAAAAAAAATAACTGTCTTATCTCAACATCAATTATATTTCTCGAATTGTACTTTTATACATTTATTACACATCAGTTAATCTTTAAATTAGAATCACTTAATTAAATAAATTTAATTCGAATATTTACATTTGGTTAAAACAATTGAAGTGTAAAGAAATTAAACATCTTAAAATTTATTTTAAAGCTTTTCAACGAGTATTTCACAACCGTTAACAAAAACAGTAATAAGGTAAGGGGTGACGACTTATTCTAAATCTTACATAATTATTTTTAAGTAATTTACACTTACGGGTACTAAGTGTTAAGAAATACTAACATTTGGTAGGATGACTTGCAGGCCTGAATCTAATATCCTATCTACCACGATTCGTGTTCCTGCATCTACTTCAGTAAATTTAAGAAAGAACTAACTTTACCTGGTTGTTGAACTCTTTCATTTATCATGATAGGTTTTATTTATCAATTTTATTAACCAACATATTATCATTGGAAGATCTAATTGGTGCCATTTAGTACATGAAGGCTAATGGATTGTTTAATTGTGTAAATGAATACTGTAAGTTGTGACAGTTCCTAACAATCCCCTAGTCTATAGATGAAAATATTGCCAAACTATTTGCTCCTGTTATCCCAGAAAGCGTTCATAATGCCTCTGTGGTCAGATAAAAAAAAAAAAAATGTTTGGAAAGCCTTGTACGTACGAATGGATAACATACAATTAGTGATTTATTGTTGATAGCTCACCTTGGGAATTAAGCGATCGCGCCTACATTTATATTGAATATATGATGTCATAAATTGACAAAAAATAACCCACTTCGGTTCTTCTTAGGGTATTTCCTTTATCAGGAAGTTTTTGTTTTTCGATCAAATAGTAATGCTTCTATATTGAATAAGGTAATTTGATTTGATTTAAAAAATGTTTTAGTAAACTAGAAATATTACTAGCTATTGTATTCTGGTCGAGATGCAATCCTACATCTATCATTGTATTATTCGTTGATAAAATCTTTTAATTTGTAACCGACAATTGAAAAAAAATATCCGACCAGAAAATTTCTTTGTAATATAATAACTTACTACATTACTACATTTCTCTACACATTGTTATATTTAACAATAACAATAATAAACTAAATATATTTAATAAATAAAAAAAATATTTGAACATAAGGTACATATAAAACTTAGAATAACAATATGGACATCAAAGAGCACAAAGATCAGGTACCTGGCTAACCTAGACCTCTCCCTTAAAGTATAAATAATCGGAACACTCTAAAAATATCGTATCTGTTCCTTAAACATATTATAATGATCACTAACATAATTTGAGCATTTCTAAGTAAATTAGATAGTAAACATACATTGACTTCCTCAGAAGTATAAATCATTCATCATTCTAGATTGCAGTTAACACATTCCTTGTGCTTGGAATTACCTGACTTACTTTGCAATCTGGAATATGGCAATCTATATTAATATTATAAATGGGAAAATAACTCTGTTACCTCTTTACGCTTTAACCACTGAAGCGATTTTTATGCAATTTGGTATGAAGACAGTTTGAGTCCCGGGAGATTGGTTACTTTATTTAATTAACCCCGTAAGCGTTAAAATGGTGCTTGTGTGACGGTTAGTGTGCTATAGGTAAATTTCGCGCGGTTATAGCCACCGGTTCTGTTGGTATTATAGCTTTGCCATTTTATGTTAAGTTGGAGACCATTGGATATGAAGCCCTAAATTTGGGAATGGTCAAAGAATCAATCAAATTTTGTTACTGTTGCTGCTGTTGCGCCTTAAGCGATATAATCTATGTAAAAAAAAAAAACGCTCTGTAAATTCTTTGATAATTTCACACTAGGGGTTTCCAAAGAATATAATTTAGTATTTTTGTACTTACGTATTAACTTTTAAGATATTTACAATGTGAATTCGAAGTGATACTTCGTCTATATCCTAAGATAAAGAGTTTTAGATTTTTGCTCGTGGTAAATGAAAAAAATCCAAATGGTAAGAATATATGGACAGATTTTAGAGCACTTGTTATATCCTAACGAATGTTTTAACTACAAGTTATAAGCTTAAGCGTAAACATGAGCCTAGATGAGATTTACTGAATTTTCACATGCTTTTGAGTTTGTAAATTAATCTCTTCCTGATATGAGGAAAAGACATGTTAATGTATCGTATGTATTTTCCGCATTGAAGTATTGAGACTTTTAGTGCTTGTGAGTAATAGCCCCTTTTTAATATCTACCATGCAAAATCTGCACAATGTAGGACCAAACATAATTAGTGCGAATGGGCAGAACAGCAGTGATAGATAACAAAGCTACAGTCACACTTGCGTGCTAAGCTGCGCTAATGTGGTCAGTCCCTTACAATTATATAATTATATATTTTTTTAATATTATTTCCTTAATACATATTTAAATATAAGCTTTACAATTTATTTTAAATTTGAACATACAGGGTTATTGGTAATTCGACGTATTCCCGTTAGGAGGTAATAGGGATGACTATTTGTGATCATTTTAACCCCCATATGCATAATGCAAAAGTAAACCATTTTTGAGTTATCACGTTTTTTAGTTTTTTTCAAAATAAGTCAAAAATATAACTTAAAATTTTTTTTTACTATTTTTATATTGATAAATAACAAGTGTTTAATCGTTTTTACAAATCAAGAAAAAAATAGATTTTAATTGGTACTTTTTTTTAAATAATTTTTTTAAGTTGCATTTTTTACTTATTTTGAAAAAATCTAAAAAACGTGATAACTTAAAAATGGTTAACTTTTGCATCATGCATATGGTGGTTAAAATTATTGCAAATAGTCACCCCTATTACCTCCTAACGGGAATACGTCGAATTACCAATAAACCTGTATATCGCTCACCCAATGGAAATATTACATAATATTTAAAATTCAGGAGCAATTGTTACGATATTCAACGACTCGATAATATTATTTCGAGCTATACGCAACATCATTAAGGCGATGTTTACGATTTACAGACATCTCATATTTAATTGCAAATAAATGATCTCCCGTATTAATTAACTTTGAGTTAATTATGTATATTAGTTAATTAGGTTTCCCAATATTATATGAATAAATTCTTCGATCAAAAGACGAAATTCCTTTTGAAGTCTTGTCAAATGAACAAATCTCAGTGTATTTGATATTCGTGTGCCTTGATGTTGCAGGCATATGATATCGAATATTCTAGAAGAACATCGTTCCATTGCACGAGCGATACCATACATAAAATTACAGACTACATTAAATGTAACAATACAAATAAAATCTACAACCATTTTAATATTTACACTTATTACATACATAACCGAGGCTCATTATAAAGACGTTTAAGTATAAACTAAGTAGAAGTCCATGGGCTACGAACAGTGTAGTATTTTACGAAATGCTTTCCTGAACTCGGGGTTGAAGATTGTGTATATAACTGGATTGAGGAAGGAGTTGATGTAGCCCAGCCACGTGGTCAATATGAAGACAGTGACGCCCGGGGAGTGGTTGAAGCCGAATTTGGTGCAAATCGCATCCAAGACGGAACACGTGAAGAATGGCGCCCAGCAGAAAAGGAAGACGCCTGCGAATTAAGATTATTTATATATATTTGACATGTATTTGATAGTATTTTTTATAAGATTACAATGAGTATAATATTTATATAAACAATTGATCTTATTATATCTACAAAATAGAGAAGATACGGGTAGAACGGGTAAGCAAAAAATTATATCAATGAGCATGGAGAACTCCAAACCATAACAATTTATAAATGATTACTGAAAGAGCACATTTCCTAAGGCATTATTTGTTGTGTACCGTCTATTTGTTTACGCACTTTAAATTGTAACGGGTATAATTATTAGGATTAAATATTTAAACCGTATATTAAACATAGTAGACATATTTTGAATTAAAAAATCAGAAGTGTGATTTAATTCGGATTGATCATAATCTCTCTTGGGCTTTATAATTTAGTGACTTTGATCATTGCCCTATTGATTTTATCTGCGGATTCACTATTCTAATCGTAATATAATATAAACCTCTTAACCGCCCACGTAAAATGGATGCTATGCGCGGATGATTGACGCTTTAAGAAATATTAACTATTCTTTACATCGCCAGTGCACAATCAACTTTGAGAGTTAAGATGTTATGCCCCTTGAGCCAATAAGCTCACCCTACGAACTGGGACACAGATTGTTGTACACTCTCTCAAGATTCAAGCACTCACACAGCAATATTGACTAAGTATTGCTGTTTGCCGATAGAATATCTGATGAGTATACCCCG
This sequence comes from Vanessa tameamea, assembly GCF_037043105.1. Lineage (NCBI taxonomy): Eukaryota > Metazoa > Arthropoda > Insecta > Lepidoptera > Nymphalidae > Vanessa > Vanessa tameamea. The sequence goes on from NC_087323.1 coordinate 11,412,876, forward strand.
TAGATAATTCTATCTATGGTATTATATCTAGATGGCCCAGTGGTTAGAACGCGTGCATCTTAACCGATGATTTCGGGTTCAAACCCAGGCAGGCACCACTGAATTTTCATGTGCTTAATTTGTGTTTATAATTCATCTCGTGCTCGGCGGTGAAGGAAAACATCGTGAGGAAACCTGCATGTGTCTAATTTCAACGAAATTCTGCCACATGTGTATTCCGCCAACCCGCATTGGAGCAGCGTGGTGGAATATGCTCCAAACCTTCTCCTCAAAGGGAGAGGAGGTCTTTAGCCCAGCAGTGGGAAATTTACAGGCTGATTATGTTATGTTTATATGTTATATTATATCTAGACGGGCTTGCAAAAACTCTACCTTCAAGATGTTTGATAGAATGATCAAAGAACAAATAAACCCCTATTGATCGAAACAAAATATTTCTTACCAAGTACAATCGCCAATGTTTGCGTTGCTTTTTTTTCTTTCTTCGCAAATGACTTGGCTCTTAACTTGCCCGCTCTGTTTGCTCTGAATATCGTAAATCTTGCGGCTGACGCTGCAGTCCTGAACCTCCTCCTTGGCGTTGAGATCAGTGAGCTATTGCTGATGCGACTCAGCTTCTTTCTGTTATAACATCAAATGTAATAAATAAATTATTTACTTTTGCTTTTCACTTCTCAGTAGAATCAATTTTCCGAATCGGTAGCAGGTTTACATTTGTTTATAGTATTGTAGAATTACGATTCAAAAGTGCTTCCAATACTATTAAAATTGAATAAAGTATTTTTTATTTCTTACATTTTTACAGAGATTCACAACATTACACTTTATATAAAAATACTGCACTAGCTGGGCTATTTTATATACAGTACTGGACCCAACTGATTGGAATTGAATTGTACAAAACTATTTTGTAATCATTGTTATGTTTTCTTATTATTATTAATAAGTTTATTATTATTATTATATTATTCATTATTATTTACAAACATAGCTATAAAGCATAAAATATAGGGGAAAGAAAATCCGTAAAAAAACGTATCTTAAGAAAGATTTTCTATTGAAGTAAATATCAAACTAGACATTTAATATGATTTTTAAAGATATATATATAATTTTGCATTTTGCAGGTTCTGCGGAATTTCACAGGTTTTGACACAAGGGAATAAAATTTAATACATCACAATCAGTTGCAAGTTTATTCTCAAATGTGCTATGATTGCTTTTCCGAATAGTTGTATAAATAGACGATACTAATATAAAAACTTTAAAAAGAACCAACGACGTATTATTGACCAGTCTAGAGATTTGAACCTTTGAACTCGGTATCTACAGACTTTTGAACCACGAAGACTATCAGTCACATAATAGAATAACATAAAAAATATTAAGTATAACAAACACACGGATCCGATTTTTACTTCTTTAATTTAATTACGAAATTTAAAACACATTCGTACCTTAGTACGAGCATATATATATAGGGATTGGAAATTACATTTAATATAAATAATCTGTGAAAAAGATTGTCATAAAATATGCGAATTACAAGCAACTACATGATTTCTCGTGAGGAAAATTCGAGCCATCTGTTAGAGGACTGAGGCTGCCATCCGACCGGATATATCCGGTCTGGACCGGATTTTAAGGGCTTAGAGAATTCGTCGGGATTTTATTTGTGACTTAAATTTTCTCCGGACAAAAATGCCTAAATATGTTATAGACTTTTTATATATTGTCATTTTTTTAAATGATAATAACTTATCACAAAAATATTTGAGACGATTGCAGATTCAAATTCGGACTAACGCCTCTGAAAATATGCCCTATAAAATTGTGATACATTGGAAGTACAATACTTTATAACAAAATATACATATATATAAAAATATTGAATACAAAAATAAATGAATTTGGTATGAAGCAAGCTTGAAACCCAAGGAAGGAAGAAGGCTACTTTTATGCATGACAAATAACCCCTAAAACGCAAGCAAAGTAGGCGAGAACCAGTTATTCATAAACCCACCGATTTTCTTCAGTATTACAATGTAGATTTTTTTGGTAACATGCATTGCTAATTCAATTTTTTCTCGGCGCATTACGTTATATTTGTAATTTTGCTAACAAATAGAATGCCTGCAAAGAATCAAGTATAAGATTCCCCGGCATACATCATTTGAGTCTAGATTTGGTACTTACTAGTTAGTTAAATTATAAATGTAAGACTATTAATGATAGGTTTAATAGATTTGCGATAAAGTCTGAATTTCATTTCGTCAGAACCACTTGTTAAGGCTGCGATAAAATTAGCCAGTCATTTGTAAAATTTATTAGGTATTAAGATTTTCGTGATCTATTTACGAATTAGTTTTAAGGGCAAGCATTAAAAAAATCCATGTAATATTGCATTCTTTTCAACGAAATCGAACAAAAATGTGTTCGGCTTTGTGATGTTTGCACGTATTCACAGATCACTGAATAATTTTACACATATTCATGGTGGCTCGGTTTTAAATAATTTAGCATATAAATTGGATTCAGTCACACGTTTTTTTTTTGTTAAAATTAACTGAGACCTCTCCTCTTCATCCGTAATTATAATTTATGTGTGACTCCTGGCAGAATAGAATATTGCACCAAAGCGGGACCAAAGGGGCCGGGAACTAATTACCATCTTAATGTTCTCCGAAACCAAGGTGACTTGGAAATAAACATAACCTCCAAGGTTGATCTTTTTCTGGGTAATGTATCTCTCATTCATTGCCCTCTTTTATAGTGATGGAAAAATAAAGAATACGCGTTTAAGTCTACTGCATTTGATACTATATGCAGTCGCTTTATGAGAACCACACTGGTCATGGTGATTATTGTCGTCGACGAATAATGTGATAAGGAGAATTTGCACCGCCGCTTTCAGAATAAGATAATAAGCGTCCATGAAGTGGCTGCGTTACGTTGAACGTTTGAGGAAATCGAAGGGTTGGTCTTTACAATACGAGATCAAGTAGATAAGATGAAACTACTGCAAGTCTATTCGGAAAAACCGATACCTCCAATTCGTGTTGGACTAACAAAAACAATATTTTAAATGGTTTAATCATTAAAAATATTGTTTGTTGTTGTGCCACCAACTAGCTTTACTAAATATAGTTTGTTAAATGACGATTCAAAAGTGCTTGTAAAAGCCTACTTGAATAAAGATATATTTCGATTTGATTTGATCTAAAATTAATTATTTGGTAAAACGTCACAATTTAATAAATTGTAATCAAGAATCCTCTTTATTATCTGCCCAGCTACGGCTGAGGCTCTTAAAAATGAGACCATAACCGATTTTTTATATGCAGCTAACTTCCCATGATCACTGGGACAAAAATCGACTTACGCTATTAATATATAAGATAATTTTAGTATCATAACGTTTTGAATCAACGCTAAACACGAGATGAATCATAAAAACGTCAGGGTGGATATTAACCCTCAATTGTCAGTTAATAACACCCACTGGGCATTTTCGGCTCTGTATTTTTTCAACATTATTAAAATTAATAGCGCAAATTCTATACAATATTTTTACTGCTTTCAAGTAATCATTTATTATGACTATATTTTCTTGAGTAATTACTAAAATAATTGTTAAAGTACTTTATGTTGTATTTTAACAAGCCTCGAATTAACTTACTCTTGGTACAATTATCATATTTTTTTTATATCATATTGAAAGTATATTTTGTTAAGAAAAAATATTTTATATAAAATTTTAAGCTCATAAAAAGCCTTTAATTATAAAATGACTTGTTCATATATAAGATTTCCCGACGTTCTTTTATATATAAACGCGGGCTCGGGCTCAAGCGTTTTCTCATACTTTGCCTTAGTTTTTTTTTGTTTATAAAAAACAATTATGTGCCTAAAACCTTGGAAGGAACTGATTTCCAAAATAAAGCGAAAGCTAGTTTGGAATTCAGGGCTAGTATTAAAAATGTAAACAAAACTAATGTGTAAAATGAAAAAATTAATCCAGGTCCTAGTACCTCTTTAAAGTTATTATCGTTAAGCTGCGAGCAGTTTAGTGGCTTAGTCATGATAAGGTTACAAACAGGCAGAGTTTTGTATGAGTGACTTAATTAAATGAATTAATTAATAATGATGGTGATGTTGTCGTCTTACTGATTTCGGTCACCGCGACCAATTTTAAGGGAGACCAGCCAACTGTGCGGGACATATTATAGTGCACACAAACACAGGTGCCCTTCCCAATTCCTGTTGCTAAATCCGAAACTACCGTAAACGCTTACCGTGTACTCACTTCCAACTTCTAGGCTCTTTCGAATGAGAATTTTTCGACAGAAAAGCCCAATAAATTTTTATCGGCCTGATCTGAAGTCGAACGCAGTATCTCGGTCTCTGTGGCCTCATATCTAGCTACTAAACCAATAAGCCAGTCGATTGAGCGGAACAGGCATAAGATATACGAAATAATTAAATTAGTGACTATTTGAGAGAAGTTTATATAATTTTTTTATGGAAAACAATCCGTTTTTTAATTCATAAACAAATAGATCACATAAAAATTGCACAAAGCTATTTCCACAGAAATATTTTATATAAATAGAAAAAAATACGTATTCATTAAAAAATAAATGAAATAGAAAATAAAACATAATAGTGAGGACAATACAGGATGTATCTATACATTCCGCATACGGAACTAGTTATCGTATGCGGCTTAACTCGCGTTTAAGGGGTCAGGTGTTAGGCGTAAAACCGCTTATGTCCTTCCTTGGAGTTCAAGCTTGCTTCATACCAAATTCCATCAAATTCGGTCCAGTAGTTTGGCCGTTAAAGAGCCACAGACAGACAGAGTTACGTTCGCATTTATAATATTAGTATATATTACATTGGAATAAATAATATAATAATAATACCTTAATATACTTATTGATTAGCCCTATAAACTTCTGTTAAGAAAAATTATAAAAAGCGAAGAAGAACATGTATTCTTGGATTGTATATTTTGTGTTATAATTAATACATGTTTTTCGATTCTTATATTTGTTCATCATTTGTTGTGCCTACGGGGCATAAATTATTTCGCCAATATCACGTAGGGTTGAACAAGATTACTGGACAATGCGTTAATATTAATGATAAGAATTAAAAATAGATAACAAAGAGCTATCAGAGCTATATCAAGGCATTAGAGCAGAGTAAAATTCAGACGAATTTCTTCTCCTTAAACTTGAAATTTCCATAAAAACATCTGTAAGAAGTGACTTACGTTATTAAATAAACCTATGTTCCAAATTTCAGCTCTCCAAACTCAATCAATCAGCTTCATATGATTTCATGATTATATAAATACATTAGCTGAAACTGCGGCTTTAACCTTTTGGGAATGAAATGATCGCCTCCAGGCTGTTTCAAATAACTAAAAAATAATTATCATTGTACATGGAAAATGGTTAAAAAAAAATAAAATATATATATATCCCGCTGAGTTTCTTTCGCCGGTTCTTCTCAGGTCCGAGGTGCTAAATTCCGAACCGGTGGTAGATTTTTGACAATCAATAAGCAAGTGTAAACTTCACTTCTATATTGAGTAAAGATTTTTGACTTTGACTTTGACTAACCGCGCGAAATTTATAAAATACAAACTTCCAACCCTCTTCAGGGTAGAAGTTTATAAATACCGTTCTTAGCGGATGTCTACGCCCTATGAGGAACCTACCTGCCAAATTCAAGTTTGTAGTTGTTATAGTTTCCGAGATTATGTGATTAATGAACGAGTGGTTTTTTGCTTTTGTATATATACATAGATATAGATTGATATAGACAAAAAATCTCTTACTACACTCAAAACGAATATTAAAAAGTCATCAATTACGCCGGTCACGATAATCTAAACAAGATTATCGATGTTAAAAATTCGAGGAGTAGCGTAATGTTTGAAAAAATATTTTTATTCAAATTTACCCCCATTAAGCATTTTTGAATCGTTATTTCGCAGGATTAAATTGAACGTTAAGATAACACTGGTAAATGTAAATTCAAGATCAACCGGGGAAATAAAATTATCTGTTACACTTTTTTTTTTTTTTTTGACAATGAAATACTTGTTAGATTATCTGACCTGTAAAGCCGGTTATATATTATGATATAGGTACGTCGACGAGCATATAGGCCACCTGATGTTAACCACCACCCAGAGACAATGGCGCTATAAGAAATATTAACCACTCCTTACACGGCAATACTCCACCAACCTTGGGAACTAAGTTATTATGTCCCTTGTGCCTGTAGTTACGAGTAGTTAGTTCGTTCACCCTTCAAACCGGAACACAACAGTACTGCTGTTTAGCGGTAAAATATCTGATAAGTGGGTGGTATCTGCCCACCTAGTATATAAATTTCATTTCATATAGATGATATGATTTTGATTGATGGAGAAAACCAACTAATTTATTAACAGTTCTTATCGGTTAAATCTACATTTTGCACCGATTGTATCATTACTTTTAATTTAATCCTGTTAAATGAGACTATAAATGCTCTCATTCCTTAATACTTAAATTTTAATAATGTATTGATAGTCAGTAATCATGAAATCAGTTAATATATTTACACGATACACAAGAGACTAATAATAACATGTCGCGACGCACTTACAGCTCTTAGTGGAGGAGTAATGGAGCGCGAAGGTCGGGTTAAGGTCGTCTTCCAAAGTAATAATAGCTTTTTGTGGCGTTATTTTACGTAAAGATAAAGAAGGAACGAAATATTTGCGCTGGAATGTATAACGGAGGCCTTATTTTTTTGCAATCTCTAATAAATATCGAAGGTTCTTGTATATATCAATCATAATCAGACTTAAAGTAACACAAACGTTACTTCAGATATTAAGGATAAACAGATATATAATTAGAAAAATGAAAGCAAGATTCCTATGTAGTCTAGGAGAAAAGTCCAAAATATGCACTCTGTATTATCATCAGGGCGGCCAAGATTTATAACAAATCCAAGCCGAGGTGGCCCAGTGGTTAGAACGCGTGCATCTTAACAGATGATTTCAGGTTCAAACCCAGGCAAGCACCACTGAATTTTCATGTGCTTAATTTGTGTTTATAATTCATCTCGTGCTCGGCGGTGAAGGAAAACATCGTGAGGAAACCTGCATGTGTCTAATTTCAACGAAATTCTGCCACATGTGTATTTCACCAACCCGCATTGGAGCAGCGTGGTGGAATGCTCCAACCATTGTCCTCAAAGGGAGAGGAGGCCTTAGCCCAGTAGTGGGAAATTTACAGGCTGCTAATGTAAGCCAAACTTCAAATCAGTAGTTACATGGGAAACAAATTGATTGGAATTGTCCGTATTAGATAATTGTGTCATAATAGGATTAACACTAAAAGTAAAATAATTACTTTAGGTATTGATTCTTACTAAGCCATTAGAGATATCTTTAGTTACAGCGGCACTTTATAATTTCAGATTATTTGGTATAACGGTAAACATATGAAGACAGAAGTTGGCAATTATAATTGATATATTTAAAAAATAAAAAGGGAGACGATGATCTCCTTGTAGAACGCATGCAGTGAGATTTAGTTGTTAGAAGATGTAGTTGGTTGGTGTCCAGGGAGGTAGGTAAGATTTAAATATTTTATTATCATTGAATTCGCACTTTTCTATCTATTCCCCAGAGTCAGCACAGTTCATATCACGTTTTTTTATGGTTTAGATAGACGGACGGGTTAACGGGTTACCATTTTGTCGTTGTAAGAAATATTAACCATTCCTTAAATCGCAAATGCGACTTCAACCTTGGGAACTAAGATGTTACATCCCTTCTGCCTGTAGTTACACTGGTTTACCCACTCTATAAACTGGAACATAACAATACTAACTATATCTGTTGAGTGTGTGGTACCTACTTTATTAAAATCGGTCATGTTGCATAAAAACATACCACAGCCTATAAAATGCCGAAATCTAAGTCGATGCCTCTTTAGTTAAAATAAGGCACTATACAGGAACGCAGATTCAGGCACTATAATTCTGAATAGCATAGTCTAAAAGAAATTTATTATTAATTAAATTGTTGTATATGTTGCAACGGACATAAATTCCTTTATCAGGCATTTAAAAGAATGACACTATCGTCTTCGCTGAGTACGCTTGGTTGAAGTAGATGAAGCGTAAACTGGATTAGTGTCGTGCATAAGTGTGCAGCCGTCATTAAAAAATATTTTAAAAATATATTATTTGAGCTTGCTATGATGTCCCATCCATCTAATTACGAATCTGATAAAGAGGGTCCTCATTTATCTCCATTATATCTTTGGGTAGTTCGATATATTTACTGGTAGGTAAGCTTTGGGTAAGCTAATAGAGCGGATAAAACCGAATCTGTTCATCCGGCATCATGAGGACAAGTAATCTGGTCTATCTTGAGGCGAAGCATATTTCGTACGAAATTATGGGACAGGAATTTTAGAATCGTCAGATCACGTAGTATTTTAGGTTGAATCGTCATGTTACGAGATTAAATTGAATCCTACAGTTTCTTAATATGTTGATTTTATCGAAAAGAACTGGCGTTTAATAAATGTATTTTTAATGAAATATGTTCATCAATATCAAAGACTGTATTGTATACGATATGTGTACAGTTAGGTAGATAGAATATTATTTGAATGAACCAGTCTGCTTTGGATCTCGGCCTTTCATTGACGCAACAGACTGATCCACAGGTTCTAACCTGTTCAAATAAGCAGGCACGCAAATGGGACAACTGTAATAAATCTTTAATGATAGATATTGGTAGGAAACAGTAATCATTCCTTACCAACGCGCCACAAATCTTGGTAACTAGATTTTATGTCCGTTGTATCTGTTAAACTAGTGCTGCCCTCACTCAGCTTTCAAAATCAAAACACAACAATGTTAAGTATTGCTTTTTGGCGGTAGAACATATGTCGACGGATAAATAGATTCCCACAGGCTCGCACAATGTGAGCCGTACCTACCACCAAATAAATCTTATAGAATATTTTACAAACTAATAAGTTGAGTAGTATATAAACTCAAAACCTCTTGTAATCAAAATCAATATGTATTTCATCGCAGAAAAATCTTTAAAGCACGTATGAATCGTCATTTTACAAGATTAAATTAAGCCGCAAAATACCTTCAATAAACTTTGCCTATATATTACCTACCTATGTACCTTCAATAAAATAAATATTCAATTGATAAAAAACACCTTCAGCAGTTGGTGTTTTTATCAATTGAATTGACACATTCAATAAAATGATTCCATGAACCGCAACGAGTATAATCACTCTTTTTAGGTAATTCTTAATGTTATGTAAATAATACTTACGTAACTCAATATTATATTATTGTTAGAAAAAAATATTATTAAAAAACATTTTTACATTAAATTTTTTACATGAACAGCCTGTAAATTTCCCACTGCTGGGTTAAGGCCTCCTCTCCTTTTTGAGGAGAAGGTGGAAAAACATGTGGCAGAATTTCGTTGAAATTAGACACATGCAGGTTTCCTCACGATGTTTTCCTTCACTGCCGAGCACGAGATGAATTATAAACACAAATTAAGCACATGAAAATTCAGTGGTGCTTGTCTGGGTTTGAACCCGCAATCATCGGTTAAGATGCACGCGTTCTAACCACTGGGCAATCTCGGCTAAAAACATTATGTAAGTCGAATTTAAATACTATGTTGACGCTATGATGTGATATGTGATTTGTAATGATTTATTTTATTTACTAGAATAATTTATATTAGTCTTGTTTCCCTCACTGGTGAGAGATTTCGTACTAGGGATTCCAATTAACAATAATTGTTAAAAAAATAATTTTAATATAATTTGAACTGTGATTTAAATCGGGATATGCTTATGTTCTTGTTTTGATTCTACTTAGTTTGTATGATAATTATAATTAAAATTTGTAGTGTTGATGGTTCGGCCTGTGCCCCACTTATATACATTGTAATATACTATATAATGCATTAGTTATATAATAATGAAAAAGTATTTTTTGTAACATATTAAATACAATAATAAATATAAAAAAAAACAAAGACGCATATCATAAAATAACATAGTAAAAATATACAAAAAATCTTTGGGCTCGTCCGGGATTTGAACCCGGGACCTCTCGCACCCTAAGCGAAAATCATACCCCTAGACCAACGAGCCGCATGTACTATATGATGAAAGAAAAATACATAACTGTAAACCTTTTACTTTTAACACTCTCGTGTCTTCTCCATCCTACGTGACATTCGCGAAATAATCTGTCTTGTCGGCACAACTAGAAGCCATTAAACTAAGAATTGAATTGAATTGAATTACTTTTAACATTATCATATATTCATACTATTATGTCAATACTAACAATTCCCTTCGGCTTTTCTCGCTTTAAATTTGTTTTACATATTAGAAATCTTTACCTAAGTAGTTACGTAAGCCAAGCATAGATTTTTAATTTATACTAGAATTACAAAAAAAATCTTGATCTAAATCAGACGCTTTAAATAGCGGTAAACAAAAAGTCATTTAAATTTTAAGTTGAAATATACAACGACTTTTATGAAATAAATATTTAACGGTATCTTTACCTAATTTGTAAATTTTTGTAGATAGCCCTAGGCAGACAGATGTAAAACATTTATCAACGATAAACATATTATTAAAATATAAAAAATACTTCGTTAATAACATAAATTAAATTTAAAATATGTAATCAACATAAAGGTATTACATTTTCTCATCGATTGCTAAAATTCTAAAACCGGTTCAGCGTGAAACACCTCAGAAATTGCTATGGTGGCATATCAAAAATAAATTATATCTTATATGTTAATAGCATAAGCCGAATTTGTCCCAGTGGATATACAAAAACGATTGTGGTCTGATTTTGAAGAGCTCAAGTTGGATGTGCAAAAAAATAAAAAGAAGACTCTTGATTGCGATTTAATAAATTGTTACGATGTAAGAAAGTTTATGGTATTAATTTTTAGAGATGGGAAAAAAGTTACTGGCCGCACAGAAAGCGGCGCAATGGCTGCAAAAAAAAAAAAAAACAAATGTAAAACGTGCGAACAGACGTAATGAAATTAAATCAAAACTAAACCTGTCATAAAATTATGAAATTCCTAAACATCTGTTGAATAAACACGAAGTTTTGCGGGCGACCCACTAGTGTTATTATTACTATTGTAATAGCATTTCGCGGTGAATTAACTGTATAGTATCTCTCTATATAGTATACGCACACATACTTACCAAGGAGTAAGGAATGGTGGTGCCGACCACATGACAGCATTAGATTAGACACGGCACCGTCACGGCAAGTACAGTCGTTCTTACAAGACACGTCAATAGTTCTAGGCCGAGTTGGCCCAGTGGTTAGAACGCGTGCATCTTAACCGATGATTTCGGGTTCAAACCCAGGCAGGCACCACTGAATTTTCATGTGCTTAATTTGTGTTTATAATTCATCTCGTGCTCGGCGGTGAAGGAAAACATCGTGAGGAAACCTGCATGTGTGTAATTTCAACGAAATTCTGCCACATGTGTATTCCACCAACCCGCATTGGATCAGCGTGGTGGAATATGCTCCATACCTTTTCCTCAACGGGAGAGGAGGCCTTAGCCCAGCAGTGGGAAATTTACAGGCTGATTATGTTATGTTATGTATGTCAATAGATCTCACATAAATAAAAACAATTTTAATGTATGTAGCTCATATTGATAACTTAAACAAGTTTGAATGCATTTAGCGAGAGATTCTGCGGTTATATTGAGCTTCGCTCGCTCGCCAACAACTGATCTAGTTACCATAGTAACGACGTATGACAACCTTGGGTACTCCAATTATCACTAACACTGCACTTAAGAGAATATGTAATCTAAGACAAGGTGGACGTGGACGACTCAAAGTGGTTTTAATGATCGTGTCCTGATAAGTAAATTCTCGGAATGACACTTGACTACATAAAGAATAGAATATAATATAGATCACGCCATCTACATTATTGTTATAATTGCGGAAGTAACTCTGTCTGTCTGTCTGTCTTGGTATATAATAAGCTTCGACTCCAAATGACAGATTCCTTTTGTAAGTCTAATACCTAAACGACAGACAAACCTCGAAAACACAAGCGAAGTCGTAGGCGACAACAAATTCCAGATAAATAAGTGATATCATGAAATTAACCTTTGATATAGTGTTTAATAAGTTCTTATGTCTATCGGCCATATCTAGAACGGGACTTTACAATTATATTATACATTTTTTTTTATAATACAATTACGTGATGGTAGGGCTTTGTGCAAGCCCGTCTGGGTAGGTACCACCCGCTCATCAGATATTCTGTCGCCAAGTAGTAATACTTGATATTCTTGTGTTCCGGTTTGAAGGGTCAGTGAGCCAATGAGCCAATGTAACTACAGAAATGTGCCCGTGCACAAGGGACATAACATCTTAGTTCCCAAGGTTGGTGGCGCATTGGCGAAGTGAGGGATGGTTAATATTTTTAATAGCGCCAATGTCTATGGGCAGTGGTGAACACTTACCATAAGGTAGCCGATTTGTCACAAAAAAAAAAAAAAATTGAATGTGTACACGAAATTCAATGTTATCAATATATGTATGTACGTTATTGGTTATGGTTTTAATAAATAAACAAATATAATAAATAGTAAATGGATTCTATTTGTCCGAATAGACAGACATGTATTCTCTGTCGCTTAGCAATCATAAAGCTTTCCAGGGAGTTACAGCTACATACGTAATTACGATATTCCTATTTATCCAGCGTCCCTTGAGGCTACATTTTATTGTAATTTGTTAAGATATATATTTCTGAGTAGTTCTATATGTTGGGCTAAGATTAACTATAAGTAGACACTGAGTTTTTTACCAGTTTTCTGAGTAAGTTACTCTTGAAGGAGTAGTAGCTTTACATTTATAAAATTACATTTTAAAACGACGATTAAGTACTCAAACACATTTTTAAGCCGGCAGTAACGGTAAATTTAATTTATCTCATAAAATGACGATTCTAAAGTACTTGTAGGAGCCTACTGGAATTTAATCGAGGATACATTTTTAGTTTGATATTTATGTAGAGATATTATTTAATATTTATTTTTGTGTTTCTTTTCGAAGAATGAATTTGACCGTCCGCCTACATATTTCATATAAAAAGTACGGCAACTTTGTGAGCATGTCGCTTAGTAAAACTTACTTTAACTCGGGTTTCTTTGGTAGTTCATCTTTCTTCGTCTCTTCCTTGATTGGAGATGGGGGCGGAGTGTGGTCTTTATCCACGTCCATGTTCGAGGGCGCGTACCCTGAATCGTTATTTGTATTGGGGTCCATCATTGGTATCGGTGACGCTAGGTTAGCCATTATCCTGAAATTATGTTGTCATTACAGACACAGATACATATGTACAATACAATACACTCCAGGATTATCATGCCTTATATTCCATGAGAACAAACTCGAAACTCACAGAACAACGTGATCGTTGTCAGGGAGTGATATTTTGTAAACTAAAATTATGTTCATCATAGTGATATCGTGTGACTCAAATGCTAGCCTTTTAGTTGGGTTATACATTTGTCTTTGTACATAAAGAGGCCATATATATTTTAAATGACCATTCCAAAAAAAAATACTTACAGTCCAGTTTCTTCTACAACCGCTGCGAGCATAAATCTCGCTGACCTGGTCGTTGCAATATCATCAGCGTAAACCCCCATCTCTGACCTGTCGAAACTAAGATAAAATTCAAATTTAGAATGCAAATATACAAGAAAATTGTATCTTTAAAATTTGTATAATGTCCGACTACTTGACTCCTGTCGTTTCATGCACCAAAATAATACTTTTCATCACTATAGGTCAGCTGATGGCAAGTGGCTACTATCCCCCGAAGACTTGGATATTGTAAGAAATTTCTCTATTCCTTATCAGGTCAATGTGCCAACAATCTCGGGAACAAAGATTTTATGTCTCTTATACCTGTAGTTACACCGACTCATTCACCCTTCAAATTGGGTCACACCAGTAAATAGTATTGCTATTTAAAGGTACAATATGTTATGAATGGACGCTACCTACCCAGGCGGCTTTGAACAAACCCCTATTTCGAAGTACTAACTCCAGTGATTTGATATATTGTAACTGAGTCACGATAACTTTGACAAATAAATGCTGTGCATAATTATAATAACGCAGGTTTACACGTGAACCCTTTCCGGTCATATCGATGTGCTATCATATCAGACTGTGAAATAAATATATGCCAGATTACAAAGAAAAATCGTACTGAGATTCTTTCACTGGTTTTGTCAATTCTGAGGTGTATGTTTTCAAACCGGTGGTAGATTTTTTTATTGAATGATTTTATATAGATCTTCTATATTTAGTAAATATTTTTGAATTCACTACGAGTGTAAGATTAAAGACAGTGCATCTGTGTTTACACTCCCTTATGCACAGTAGAATCACCATTGGCGATGTAGGGTTTAGATAAAATACCTTCCAGTTCCAATGTCGTGGCGTTGGTAACCAGATATCTTAAGGTAGTCCATTTGCCGATCTGCGTACTTAGTTCAAATTAATAATAATAATAGCACGGATTATTAAACTTTGGTTTAGTTGATTCTAATTCACAGTTGCTACGCAGAAATCCTTGAGAGAAAAACTCAATAATATTTTCACGGTCCTATGTCGGAACTTCGATCTACTACCTTATTAGACAGCCACTAGAACAAAGAGGCAGTTGTATAACCGGATTTTTTTATATAACTTGTTGTTTAATCTGAACGCACCTTTACAATCGTAAAATTATCTTCAATCAAAGTATCAAAATAATATCTCGCGGAGAAAATAATACGAGGGTAACATAATTCTGGGTATTATAACAGACGAATCCTTTGTAAGATATAATAAATTCTGGATAAAACCGTCTTATAAAATAAATAAGCCAAGACGCAGACGTTTCTTTCTTTGGGATTACGTTTGAGCTGTCAAGATTCCAGACACGAAAGCATTTAGTCCCTTTGTAAGTTTAAAACAGAGATATTTATTTTTATTTGTCATTTTTATGAAGTATGGGATATTGGATTTCATATTTGAGGAAAACATGAAGTACATTTCGCTGGTTATTTATTATCTGTAGTAATATTATAATTAACACTGAACTGAAGCTGATGAAATTTGGTATAAAGTAAGTTTGAACCCCAAGGAAGGATATATGCTACTATTTATGGCTAATACCTAAGGACTAACCGCTAACACGCGAGTTAAGTCGCGGGCGATAGCTAGCATTATATACGTGTGTGTTTAGCATAGCTTGGGAATTAGATAATTTAAAAATAGACAATAAAAAAAATACTTGACATTAATTTTCTTGCACCAGTTAGTCTAGAAAGATAACTTTTTACTTTGACTATCAATAGTGAATCTGTACTATATACACTATTTGTAGAATGTATTGAAGAGCCTTAAATTATGGAAATAGTTTTAAAATATTTTATCTAATAGCACATGTCCAAAAATCCGCAACAGCGCGATTTTTAAGACACTTTCTGCCTCGCACAACCACTCTGTGGAACCAGCTTTCGCCGGCGGTTTTTCCGAACCGACACGACTTGGGAACCTTCAAGAAAAGAGCGTACTCTTTCCTGAAAGGCCGGCAACGCACCTGCAAGCCCCCCGGTGTTGCAGATGTCCATGGGCGGTGGTAGTCAATTTCCATCAGGTGAGCCTCCAGCTCGTTTGCCACCTCTACTATAAAAAAAAAAAAAAACTCACTTGTCGTCATCATCGTCGTTGCTTCCAGAAGCCGTGTTCGTTGGCCTATCATCTGGAACTTCCACGAACCTCTGGGTCTGTGCTAAATTTTCAATTACAACAGCGGCTGTACCGCTGGAGACTGCTGAACTGATAGCTGAACATGTCTTCGCTACCCGTTGCTTTTTGGCGCGTTGTCGAATCGCCTGCAACGAATCGAACTTTAATTTATTGTCAGGGATTGAATAGGAATAAAAGTGAACAATTAGTAATTAAATCACGAATTAAAATTATGTAAATTAAATAAATTTAGTCATGGTGATATCCTAGCATTGCACTACCCATGAATATGTGCCGAACCAGAGGAACTTAAAAATTCATCCTTGGTCTATGGGGTATGTTTTTATCCACTCAGTATAATAATTACAGAAGAAGATAGAACTCAGGTGTTAGGAATAAAATTTGTTTTGCGACGTGAGGTTCGATCAAAAATAAGGGAAGAACTAAACAAGGAAGCGTTCATTAAAATACTCTCTGAACAATTCCAGAATCAACTTCTGACAGATTTAGGGCACTGTTCTCATCCTCGAGGTAATATAAGGTAGGGTAGTGGACACTCTTGATACACATGTCAAACCTTATCACCCCTTGTCATACACAAGTGATTTCTCTATTCCCTCACTATCAAAATAACCGAAGAAAAAGATCAAGGGCACAACGAATGCCTTTATGGGCAAGGTATCCGTTTCTATAATAAAATTCCGCAGACATTTTTAACTTTGCCGTTTCATAAATTCTAATCATTTGTAAAAAATAGAGAAGGCATATTTGCCTTGATTTGATTGAATAATATAATCTTGTATTGAATAATAATTCAGATAGGGTATATTACATGCATATATAATTGAATTTAACTAAAATGACTGCATTTTTAAATTTTGAAAAAGAGTAACTACTGAGTTTCTTGCCGGTTCTTCTTGGTAGAATCTACATTCACTTACTATAGTTTGTTAAATAACGATTCAAAAGTGCTTGTAAAAGCCTACTTGAATAAAGTATATTTTGATTTTATGTGTTGTTTGAGGCTCGACAGTGTTAATACTGTCAACTCGACGATTTAAAAGTCTTCGTAAAAGCGTACTTGCATTTTTATATCGGGGTAATGATATTTTGTAAATGAGTCACGATACCGTCTACAAATAAATGTCGATGCCGACGGTACCGTTGACAAATAAATGTTATACACTACGAATGTGAAACGAAAACCTTACATATTTGGTTTGCTAAATACACAAAACAAAAGTAAATTGATATTCAGTAAATGGATTAAATCAAAATTTGTTAGTCAATACAGATACATTCGAACCCGTAAAACGGTATTTGAATACATATTGAACCGATTTCAAATAAGAAGAGGATACCTGTTCAATGTGTACGTTTTTTTCACCGATTTTATGTGTGTGTGTGTGTGTGTCCGTTCATTGAAAACAGCTAGACTTATATTATGAGAGCCGAGATGGCCTAGTGGTTAGAACGCGTGCATCTTAACCGATGATTTCGGGTTCAAACCCAGGCAGGCACCACTGAATTTTCATGTGCTTAATTTGTGTTTATAATTCATCTCGTGCTCGGCGGTGAAGGAAAACATCGTGAGGAAACCTGCATGTGTCTAATTTCAACGAAATTCTGCCACATGTGTATTCCACCAACCCGCATTGGAGCAGCGTGGTGGAATATGCTCCATACCTTCTCCTCAAACGGGAGAGGAGGCCTTAGCCCAGCAGTGGGAAATTTACAGGCTGATTATGTTTATGTTATAGACTTATATTATACGTAAATATTAAAGCACGGTAGGAACAGGCGGATAGTTCTTGATTTTTTAATAATATACGTGTGTCTACTCGTAAATTACAAGTCTTAGCATAAAAAGGTAACTTAATTTTTTTTAATAATAATCTGAATTTTGATACGGGTATACGACCTCATTTATTAGAATGACAGTAACACACAGCGTGATTAACGTTTTAAAGGTTGTCAGTTGAGAGATGTCAATTGTAAAGAATATAAGACGGGCACGTATTTTGTTACACAGCCGACTGATGGAAATATAAAGATTTAATGATGTATCTGTCAGTGTGTGTTCCTTTGATGAGTGAGGCACTTGGTCATTTGGTCTTGGGACAGCGCCAGCGCCAGACGTGCATACTGACTGAATTAGTAAATTCAACGTCGGATAATATGTAAGCATAAATGAGATAAAGACAAGCCTATTATTATTAAAAATATTAATTTTCTTTCAAATTGACTATATTACGAATTAAAATAAAAATACTTTACAAAAGCTTTTAATTTTAAAATTAGCTATAATGTTTTTTAAGATACAACATTAATATCTTCTAATAACATTTTTAATATTTTGAAGATATCAAAAGGATCACGGATTTATTAACCTCGTTAGACATGTAGTAAAAATATACGGAATATTAATGAGATATCTCTTTCTTATACCTGTTAGGCTTAAAGAACGAAAACGCTCATTCAGCGAAAAGCACTCTTGCTCGTTGCGTTCAGTGTCAAACATTTGTAAGACTCTATTAGAATGGAATACTTAATATTAAATATTATACGAATTATTATTATCTATTATCAGCGTACCTCAATAATTTGACCGCTGCCGTGACGTCATACAACAGAAACTATAAAAATAGCTGCCTACCCGTTCTAGGGGCTTTTGCTCCTCGGCTTTCGTAGCGTATAGACGTCGTTTCATCACGAGCGTGTTTTGAATTCAAATTAACGGTTCATTGTTTGGTTAATTTAAGTTGTAATTTACGTTTGATTTTAATTTTGTAATAAATAATTTGTTAAATTGTTAATAGATATAAGTCGAGGGTTTGCCTTTTTTTTAAATAATTATAGACGAGTGTCTGTCACTTTGTAAAATAATCATTATAATACTTCAATTCTGTCGTTTTAATCTGGCAACATATACATTGACAGATTCTCGTTATGGCGGGAAAATTTATGTGATATATGTATAATTTCATTGGGCGTGATGTAAAACGAATATAATCGTATTAATAATACTATAATTATTATAAAACGTTTTTCTTCTTAGCCAAGTTCTTTCTCAATAATGTTTGACAGTGAACGCAATACACTGAGAAATAATAAAAAAAACTCATGATGCGTTGTGGTCGTCAGAATTTAGGTACTTGGTGGTAGGATTTTGTACTAGCCTTTTTGGGTACCTACTCAATACTTATAATAGCAACACTTTATACTGTCTGATAAGTAAATCAGCGTAACTTTACCCACAAGGAAAATAATATCTTGTTCCCAATTTTAGTGGTGTATTGGTGAGATGAGAATACTTATTAAAGTAAATGATTATAGGCATTGTTGTCCACTTATCACAAAGAGACCCATTTGCCAGATACCAACCTAGACGAAAAAGAAAAAAACTAAGCTAAACTCTATAGATTGACCAAAATCGTAATATAAGCATCTTTGGGTCTCAGAATTAAATCGAATATAAATCTATTATCTACTACAAATGCTGAAATGTAAGTATTTTCACACACAGTGATATTTAAGAATAGTCTGAAAAGTAAGAAAGAGTTCAACATCCAAAGAGTATTTATTCGATAAAGGAAATTGCCAAAGGATTCGTATCGTATTTAAATCTGTTCATTGGTAGTGATTACAAAAGTTTAAAAAAGGTATCCCACGATCCAAGCAAATGGGGTCGGAATGGCATCCTTTATGGGAAATAGGGGACAGCTTTGTGTATATAGAATAGTACATTGTATTGTAATTTTGTTTAAAATAAGAAAATAGTATTAGATTTTAAGCATCATTTTGAGACACAAAGGTCTGAGTTGATTAAAACTTTCAATCAGCTATAAGAATGGGATGGAACCATGTCAAAATAAATCAAAATTGATAGATCTCGAGCAGATGCGATAGCGAAGTTCTGAGGATAAATATTTTACCGAATACGTCAAAAGTGTAGGGTAATTTAACAGATTATATCTACGTAGGTATGTATGTATGTTAACAGAAGAAAATATTAACCGAGATTATTATTTAAATTGTTTATCTTTTTTCCTAATTATTATTATTCTAATCATTTAAAAAAATATGTACAAAGTAATACAGCAAGTAAAACCACACGAACAAGAAAAAACGTCTCGCGAGCATCGACGCGAGTTTGCCGACGTGACCACTATCAGGTGGGCCGCGCATGTCCCAGTTTCAAATGGTTGTGTTTCATTAGCTATTTCTCCATATGTACTTATCAGGCAAACCTCCACAGTTCAGCACTATTTTTGCCTCTGATTGTCCTTATGTTGAAGTTCTACTTCTTATGATGCTTTATGAAAAAATGTTGTCTGATTATTTACGATGCGCGCGCAAAGGGTGATATGAAAACTACACGATTACATTGCTCGATAAACTGTCGATTAAGCATCAAATAGATAATTTCACACTTTGTCTAATTTCACAATTTATTTACAAAAAAATGTTAACATTTGTGAGTGTTGGTCGACTGGATGTAAAATGCGGAGTACCGTGAGCTTTGGCGCACTTTTGAAGTGGCCTATGTGTACTAGTGGATTGTGCTTGGCTAATAATGATGATGATGATAAGTGGATCAAATACTTTACAAAATAATTAAATTTCTTTATATAATACCGTTCAAGTTTTCTTTCTTTTTTATTTTATGTACTAATTTGCTTTATCAATTACCGTAACTTACCACAAAAGCTTTTTATGTAAATAAATCTCTATCGGTGAGGTTTAAGGTTGAAAATCCTATATTTATAACCTCCTTTAAGATGGGATCTTTGCACAATAGACAGAAGTTTACGACCGATCTTTATTCTTTGTAAAGAGTACGATTTGTATTTACAATTCGATTTGGCGATATTTTATTTTGAGCCAGCAATGGAGGGTAAATTCTTTCCGATTTATTATGTTACTAGTTTGCACCTACGGCATCGCTTGCGTATGAGGCAAGTGTTAGGTAACCATAATATTCTTTTCCGGACTTCAAACCACCTACATGCACAATTTGATGATGATCACTTAATACGAGGCAAACTCACAGACGAATTAAAAATGGCGGCCTCTTCATCATCAATCATTAGCAATCCATAGTCTGGATATGACAGTATTGACATTGCCATGCTTAAGAAAGTACTTACGTTAAACTGATGGTTATAAGTTTGAACTATATAACTTGTGTTAGATTTGCCATACGGATTGGATTGTAAGAGTGAGGGAATTGAGACTGGCCGAAATCTATAAGGCCAAAATCAGATAACTAAGTAACTATCACCCACTTTTGGTTTTACACCGAAACCTATTGCTTTATGATACGATATTTCGTTATGTTTATTGGTCCTTGTCTAGTTGTGTTGGCAGATGGAGCGCACTGAATATTGAAGTGAAGCAAGAAAAACGAATACAAATTCCAGGTAGTGCGAAACGCCGACGATTTGTTGATATGTCGATTGTGTTGTTAATTATTGACGTATTATCATTCTCTTTTGATTTTGTATCCGTTTTTGTTACTTCTCTATAATGCTCTACGTGGTCCAAAAGTCTTTATAGGTTTTGATGAGTGGCCGTATTGATATAATCATGTATTAAATAATAACAGACACAATGATATAAATTAAAAATGTTTGGGAATAACATGATAATATAACATAAAATTGTCATTAAATTAAATGTCATTTAAAACAATAACAAAATAATGTATATAAGGATGGAGAGAAAAGGAAGGAAAGGGAACAGAGAGCGAGCTTCTATTGTATGCGCTGCGTAAATGGTTGTCGTTTTGCAAAGTTTTGCATGTACGACAGAATTTGTAATATGGTCGATGAAAGTCAGGACGAGCTAGTTTACAATAAAAAAAATTACACTGAGATTTTTAGTCCCTTTTACTTATAAGTAAATAAATCTCTTCATGTTTGATGTATTAGTTTATTATTATGTGGAAAAGTATCATCACTCTTGCTTCTTATGTCGAGAAAAAGGCGAAACTTTCAAATCACACGAACGAAAAGTTGGATTTCATAGGAAATTATCATTTCCCTTTCACGAGTTAATACGGAGAATTCTTTCCTCGGGAAACCTTTTGATTGATGTTACTTGAAATTAGAGAAAATAATATTTGTAATTGATATAAAAGTAAACTAAACTTACTCTTCTACATCCTCTTATAATTGAAATATTTTGTTATTCTCTGTGGTATTTTTGATTTGTATTGTTATATTTTTATGCATAAATTTGAACAAAGAATGTTAACTCATTTTTTTTTAAATTCAGATGTAGGTAAAGGTGGGCAAATTGTCTACTTGATGGTAAGTGGTCACTTAATAGTGACCATAGTTATATCACACAACGCCCCGTCAATTTTGGAAGCTAAGATGTAACCCTCTGTAGAAAAATATTATAGATGGCAGCTTTTTTTAAAAATAAAGTGTAAAGTTTGACAAGAATGATATCGATCGTCAGCAAAACAAAGTTGGAAGTTGTCTGTATGTCCCAAGAAAGTCTGACTGTGATGTTTCTTTTTATGGAAACATTCCTATTTTTGAGGTTGGGTACACTGTAACATACGATGTTTAGAGGAAGATTTAAAATGCTGCTTGACAAAGCACTACACGAAGCTCTTCCAATTTGCAGGTACAGAGTACTGGTGCAGTAATGGTGGAGTCTGGGCTTATTCCATCCACTCACCAGTTACTTTGCTACCAAAGAGTGATGCTTTGAATTACTGTGTTCCATTTTAAATGGTTTGTGTGATTGCAAGCACAAGGTATAGATCATTTTAAAATAACAATTGGCGGTGGATTCCCTTCATAAGATATGGTTATTTTGCGCGAAGATTATCATTATCCATTAGTTAGCCAATTTAATAAAATTAAAAGGCCTTACCTCTGGACTGACTGCCTTATTACTAACGAGCTTTTACGACTTGTTGTTATTATCTGAGGACTTACCTTAAAAATTTTATAGTATAGAAACATCATGATGATACAAGGTATGTAGAAGGAGCCGAGCGATGAGTAAATGACGTAGTCGGTGCTGTTGAAGAGACACTGGTTGGGGCTCCTGTCCGGGGTATTGTTCAGGCCGAGCACGACGGGCGAACCAATCGCGCCGGAGACCAGCCAGGCCACTGCTATCATGACCCAAACGCGAGCATTGCTCTTGTGCTTCGCGTATTTAATTGGCTGGGTGACTGCTATATATCTGTGGATATAATTGACTCTAATTACTTGACAAGTTTAATTAAAGTAACAGCCTAATAATGATCCACTGCTGGCCTTGTGCTACCCACTGCTAGGCTGGACTAGTGGCCTCTACCTTTAAAGAGCTTTAGCTTTAGCTTTTTAAGGTTAAGAGCTTATTCCACCACGCTGCGAATCCAATGCGGTTTAGAGGATATATGGAGCTGAATTTCGTTGACATTAGACAAATGCCGGTCTCCTCATGATGTTTTTCCTCTCCGCAGAACACGAGATGAATTATTAACATAAATAAAGCACATGGAAATTCAGTGGTGTACGCGTTCCAACCACTGGGCTATCTCATAATCCTTTATTTATAAAATCCATTTGATTCACAAATTTGAGTGCTCGTTTAAAAAAAATTGCTTTTGTACAACTTTATAAACAAATTACACACGTTAAACGTCTACAAATACGGGATAAAACGAAGCATTTCTTATAGAAATATTTTTAGTTGAAGATTCTCCTTTAGTGCATGTTTATAATAGTATCTTTCTTGAATAAAAAAACGTTCTATATTCCATTTTTTATAATATGTATAAGGGAGAGGTAGACGGCAGAAAAGGTGGAATGACGACATCAGACAAGTGGCAGGAGTCATGTGGAACAGAGTGGCTCAAGAAGGGGATGAATGGAAAAGGTTGGAGGAGGCCTTTGCCGACTGGCAAACAGATCTATTTTTATTAGGCGGATGAGCAAATGGACCACCTGATAGTAATATTCCAATCTTGGAAGCTAAGATGTTATGTCCCTTGCGCCTGTAGTTACATTGTTACTCACTCACCCTTCAAACCGGAACACAACAATACCGAGGATTACTGTAGTAGAATATCTACCAATTGCACAACCAATTAAATCTACTTCATGATAAAATCGCTTTTAAAAAAAATAGAACAAGGTATCTTATACTATACATACATAATATAATATACTTTAATGTCGGTTTTCTGGTTAATATCTTCATTCCGAAACAGCGGTGTGTTTAAATTGAATTAATCTTGTGAGTGCTTGACTAAAGTTCATTCTTGATTTTAATATTGCTTTTATACGTAATACAGTAATGCTAAAATGGAGTCCGTCCAGACATTCACAGCATTGCGATTCTTTAAGAAATCACTTTGTATCTCAGTCGTGATATCGATATGGACAACCGACTCACAGTGATACGCAATTTTGATACATGTATCGTATAGAGCCGAGATGTCCCAGCGGTTAGATCGCGTGCATCTTAACCGATGATTGCGGGTTCAAATCCAGGCAAGCACCACCGAAATTTCATGTGCTTAATTTGTATTTAAAATTCATCTCGTGCTCGGCGGTGAAGGAAAACATCGTGAGGAATTTGTGTCTAATTTCAACGAAATTCTGCCACATGTGTATCTGCCATCCCGCATTGGAGCAGCGTGGTAGAATATGCTCCAAACCTTCTCATCAAAGGGAGAGGAGGCCTTAGCCCAGCGCTGGGAAATTTACAGACTGTTAATGAAAAATCGTATCCATTTTATAATTATTATAGTGAATCTCGTATATCACATTCTGACTGAGTTTCTTATTACAGCTACTAATTTATAATATTAGCAAACTCGTCTTGGCTTTCTTGCTTGACTAGCGTCGTTGATTGCACTATCATCAATATGATAGTGCAATCCGGATTGCATGTACACGATAATTACTCGAAGCAATTATTGTGTTCCGTTGTGAGTTATATGAGCCAGTGTAATTACAGGGATGTAACGTAGAACTGTTTTGTCAGCGTATTAGCGATGATTTGCACATTTGAACAGTTTGTGTTATTAGCTTGATGTCATATATACGGACTCTATTTCGCTATCTAATGTTGTTAATTGTAAATGATTCATTTCTAATGTTCATATTTCGATATTCGTTTATTTTCTTTACCATATATTTTGTAAGAAAACACTTGAAATTCTACGCAGAACACGATCGTCAAATATATATTTATAATATACAGTTGAATTATAACTGTTAAAGAATACACTTTTCAACAATTTACTAGTGTATTACGAAGCGAGTTATTACAGAATAGCACTTCTGGTCACGTAAGTATATATAAGTACCAAATTTAAGTTTTGATTCAGTTAATATCGAAAAAAACAGCGATAGGCGATCAGACTAGAATATCTACCGCCGAAAAGCAGTACTCAGTAGTGTTCCGGTTTGAAGGGTGAGTGAACCACTGTAATTACAGGCACAAGGGACAAAACGTAGTAGTTGCCAAGGTTGGTGGCGTGTTGGCGATGTAAGGAATGGTTAATATTCCTTACAGTACAATTGTCCATGGGCGGTGTTGACCAATTACCATCAGTGGCCCTTTTACTCGTCCAACAAACACAGAAGAGTACACAAATTATCCTATAATTGTTATATATATATAATATAGTCTTTCTATCGGTTGTACGAAACGCTTAGAAAATAAAAACTAACATAGACTTCATTCATTTTAACAAACAGTTTTATTCCTTATCGAATGAATAATATTATATATAATGAAAACTTTTTCTCGGAATTAAAATTTTTGTTTTGAGCGTCAATTTAAGAGTGACAATATATATGAACAGACGGATGCAAAGATTTGTGTACAGGTCATTGACCTCCATTTCTCAATATACGAGTTTCATACTTTTGAATCGTCATGGTTACAGGATTATAGCCGTTTTTAAGGATTTACAAATATTCCTATTGAACCTTCCAATTAAGCTTAAAGCTTGTGCTAGGAGGGACGATAATAGCCCAAGAGATCTACATCACTAGGCGGCCCTTAAACCATTCTCCTATTGACTCTTAATTTAAATTACGATTAAATTTAATGTAAAACTATCATCTATTCTCAATGTATATAATGCCACTAACGAACCACAAACTAACTCAATAGATACTTTTTCTTAAGTGATATATATTTTCAATTATATACAAATTCGTATTAATGTCTTTTTAAGTAGATAATCACGGGATTATTAATTAGACATTGTAATTAACCTTTTAGTTGTTTAGAAGTTAAACTACTGAGTTCATGACTGGTTCGGTTCTTCAATGTGTAATTCAATACTGTTAACATGGCGACTCCAAAGTGCTTTCTTAAATAAAGAATATTTTAATTTCGTTCTATCACCCGATTCTGAAATTCACCAAGTAAATATGAGTAGTTACAACAATAAGGCTTAAATATATATTTTTTAACGTTACAAAGTAAGTAACCATTAAAATTTGGAAAAATGTTTATTGATAGGATTGGTCGCCCGGTCGGATCCCTTTCGCGTTCAGCCCACTTAATATCGAGTAAAAATTGATTCGGTACCTAACGAACCATCTGACTATATATAGAGCATTAAGCTCTACTTCAATGAATAAAATATTATTCACTCATATTGTGGATTTTCACTTGAGATATTTCGTATATAATATAGTAAGAATTAAGTCCTCCCTACAGTTGAAGAAAATTTGGCGTTTATTCCACCACGCTGTCCAAATGCGGGATACAGATGAATACACTTCAAAAGTAGTCATAAAACCTTTATATAAAACAAATTTTTTAAAGTTTTTTTTAAGGTGGACAAGGCAGAAACCCCTTGGTAACAAGTGGTCACCACCCATAGAAATACCACTGTAAAAATAATCAACAATCCCTTTGGAACTATCATTATATGACCCTTGTACACTGACGCACTAATCCTTCAAAACAGAACACACAACACTACTTAGTATAGGTACATTAAATCCTTCTCAGTAGAATCTACATTTCGAATTCTATTAATTTAATCTTTCTTAAATGATAATGAATGTTTACCATTCGTTAACTAAATACTGGAGGTCATTTATAAACCCTACAGTTTGCAGATGTGCATTGCGCTTAATAGTTACAGGCCATCCATCTTGTCTATGATCAAGATTTCACAGGTGATTAACGCTGCAAATTATTCTTAGCCTGAACAAGGTCTAGTAGCTACTATCTAGTATTGTGTTAGTGTTAATTAAAGTACACGAGATTAAAGATTATACGTGCTAATGATAGGGACGATTGATTAAGACGATGGGAGCAAGTTTATAACCGCGGCTGTGAGAGTGTAAGTCAGGTGTTAAGAACCTTTTTTTTGTACTGAAAATGTTTATGCAAAATTTCAACATTCGGTTAAGTTATGACGTGAAATTATTATAAACTTGTTATCGCCTATGGCTATACTCACATTTTCAAAGGAATATATATATCCTCCTTGGTGTTCAGACTTGCTTCTTTCCAAATATTATCAAATTCGTGTCAGTAGTTTAGCCGTGAAAACGTAACAGAGTTATTTTCGCAAATATAATATTAGTATAGATTAACTAAGGGGGAATTTATTTCTATTTTAGATACTGAATATCCACTACTGAATAAAAGCATTCCCTTGGAGAAGAAGACCACACAGTAGTAGAGCAGTGTGGTATTAAAAGATCTACATACACTTCGATCTACGTAGACTTCGGTACATAGTTGACAGATTCCCTTCACACATGAAAACGGCTGTACACACTACTCGATTGCGGAGGTCGTCATAGGTCGTATAGGTCTTTTGATGTATTTATTCTCGCATCACGATGTTACGAATAGATTTTGAACGCAAGCGAAAAAAATTTAAACAAAAATATTAAACATTCTCCATTCCGGAAGCGATAAGCTACACTCCTTGCAATTCAAGCATTTTTCATTTTAGTATAAAAGTCCAGAGAGCATTCGTTAAAAGGCAACAGATGCGGATCCATATTTCAAGTGTAATTTAGTATCTACATTTATCAAATTTAATAGTCGAAACGAACTTAAAAGTGAAACGTTTAAGATAAATTAATGATATAATATATTACACGTCATTTTTTGTCTTTATTTATGAACGAACGAGTGATACAAACATACATTCTGTGTAAATACTGTAGTTTATATTATCGTGGGGACGGGAATTATCTAGAGGGTTTATTCATTTTTCGATTAAATCTACCATTAGTGTTGCATATCGATAGTCTATCGATAGAATTTTCACGTGTCACTATCGATAGTTTTGCAAAAACTATTGCTTTTAACCTAAACTGTCGATAGTTTTAGACTATCGATAGTATCAATAGTATCGCTGCTACCAATAGTGTTGCTTACAGAGTTAGCGATACTGTCGATAGTACTATATATATCCTGAATAGTTTTCGAGGCCAAATATCAATAGTCAAACTATCGATAGTCCTGTAACGCTGTCTAATACATTTATGTATATCTAAACTCATATTGAATCTACCAAAAATTGGAGCAAAATGATAGAATAACCTCTAAAACTTTTCTTCTAAAATGATAGGAGGATTTCGCACAGTAGTGAGGCATTTACAGGCTAACAGCGAAAGCTATTAACAGAATGGTTCATTACTCAGTGATTACTTAATTATTTACTTGGTGGCAGGGCTTCGTGCAAGCCTCTGGGTAAGTACCGTCCACTCATCAGATATTCTACTGCCAAACAGCATTACTTAGTACTGTTGTTCCGGTTTGAAGGATGAGTTCAGTGAAACTACAGGCACAAGAGACATAACATCTTAGCTTCCAAGGCTGGTGGCGCATTGCTATAATGTCTATGTCTATGGACTGCCGTGACCACTTACCATAAGTTACCGATTTAAAAAAAAAAAAAAACTGTCTTTAAATTTATTTCTACGAAAACCTTGCTAAGGTTAACCAATTAAATATCAAACAGGCGACCCTTATCCGGATCAATCAGTAATCATATTATCGATGTCACTAACCCTGAATAGCTTAGTTTAGTTATTAATATAAGGGCCCATTGAAATATATCGTTAATTGAATGCCCCATAAATAAAGACTGTTATCCCGGTAGATTAGGACCCGGACACTGAACTTAAGGGCGTCTAATACCCAATCATTATATCTCAAAAGATTAATTTTATATAGTTGTTATATTCTGGTTCGAAGGTTGCATAAGTAATAATCAGCCAAAAGGATCCATCTTGGGACAAGGTATCCTTTTCTATAATAAAATTCCGCAGAAATTTTTAACTTTGCCGTTTCATAAATTCAAATCATTTGTACAAAATACACTGGTAAAGAAGGCATATTATTCGATACAAGATTATATAGATGATAAAAAGCGTGGAGTTAATACTTGTTGACTTCCAGGCAGGATATATTACATGCATATATCATTGCATTTAACTAACATGACTGTATTTTTAGATGTTGAAAAAGAGTAACTACTGATTTTCTTGCCGGTTCTTCTCGGTAGAATCTACATTCCGAACCGGTAGTAGTTTCACTTAATATAGTTTGTTAAATGACGATTCAAAAGTGCTTGTAAAAGCCTACTTGAATAAAGTATATTTAGATTTGATTTGACCGGTTTATCTTTGTGTGTTCAGTGTATATATTTATTACCTTTGAGTCATATATCTTCTGTAATAAATAAATTTAAATTTTACGTCAGGTTCAAACTTTATACACAGAAAAAAATATACTAAATTTTATTAAAACCTTTAAGGTTATATAAGTTTTCTTTTTCACTATTCCTAAGAAAACCATATACCTTATTTAAGAGGTGAAATATTCAGAGCTAAATTATATTTTTATATAATCGGCCTATTAACTTAGACAAGAAAGTTTGTTTGTACATTAGTAAGAAGTAATATTTAAGTGCTGATTTTTGCGATAACTAACAAATAACTACTAAACGAATATAGATAAAACTTATATAAGAAAATCCAGCGCGTTTCAGAGACGGTTTCACTACATATTATTGTTACAAAAAATCGCAGTTTCTCCCGCTTAAAATTTAGACTGATGACGTGGCAAGAGTCCATTTCATATACTTGTGATTGATATGCAATTTTTATTGCAATTTTAATATTGTTTATTGTTTCACAGCCTCTTTTTTCTAGTGGCTCGCTTGTAAGGCTATAATTTAAGTGTCAGGTTGAGTCAATAAAATTTTATTGCTTGTATTTGTTAAGAAATTTACGGTAGCAGATCTCCGATCTGTTTGGAGTTCTGTCTATTTGGATGTGTTTACGATTGTGTCGGATTTCCCTCAAGAATATAAACGTAAGAGAATTGAATGTGTGCTTGTATACACACACACACATACTTGCACTTATTCTAATATTATTTTGTAACTAACACTAAAAACTCTTTGTCCGGTAAAGGTATTTTTAAATATTCAATTTATTAAGTAAAATATAAGCCTACAAAGCTTATTCCACCATACTTCTCCAATGTAGATTGGTGTTTATGCATTAGTCAGAGAAGAAAACAGCAACTATGCGAGTTACGTGCCGAAGGTAAAGTCGATATTGACGATTGAGAAATGCATTATTGTAAAGTTTACATTAGCAGCCTGTAAATTTCCCACTGCTGGGCTAAGGCCTCCTCTCCCTTTGAGGAGAAGGTTTGGAGCATATTCCACCACGCTGCTCCAATGCCGGTTGGTGGAATACATATGTGGCAGAATTTCGTTGAAATTAGACACATGCAGGTTTCCTCACGATGTTTTCCTTCGCCGCCGAGCACGAGATGACATATAATCACAAATCAATTTTTTATTGCCATTTTATTTTAGATTGACAAGTTTAAACACACTAACTTAGGTTAAATTGCGAGGGTTCTAACCACTGGACCAGTTGAGCTTCGCGGCTATGTAAATTTAAATATCTGCGGGGTTCTACGTCTGGTTAAGTCGTGTAAAGTCGGGCCGGCGAGCGAGAATGTATATTATGAAAATAATTTTGTGGAGATGTTACGTTTAACGATAAATTACCTCGTAACCTGCTGCGGTCGTAAACATGCCAAGATGACTTTCTTCGAGCAGTCTAAAAGCTATATTTTATAACCGACATCATAATTTAAAAAAGTTTCTTATTAATATTAATAAAATATTCTTTAGCGGTAATTAGAGATTTTTTTTGTTTTTAGATCTATGGAACGATCTTGATGTTTCTGACGCAATTTTTTTTTATTTCACATACCTGATTTTTTTAAATGATTTAAAGAATACTATCAAACGTGACCTGACGTGACGTACCTCGTAGCGCTGGTGGCTAGATACAAGCCGCAGATCCCCAGGACCTGGGCTCAAACCCCAAGTCGGTTAAAAGATATTAGATTTTTCTATCGAAAAGTTCTCAGTAACAGCCCGCGGTCTGGAAGATGAAAGTATACTCCCGTGCCTGAACTCTTTCGGGTTTCATCGGATTACGAGAGTTAGGAAATAGAGAACACACTTCTGCACTCCCCTTGGCATCCGTGGCCGATTCGGTCAGGACGACATTACTATTACTTCCTCTGCCAAAGACCTGGTAATTAGTTGAGATCCCTTTGTATGTTGTTTATATGTTCTCATGGCCCAGTGGTTAGAACGCGTGCATCTTAACCGATGATTTCGGGTTCAAACCCAGGCAGGCACCACTGAATTTACATGTGCTTAATTTGTTTATAATTCATCTCGTGCTCGGCGGTGAAGGAAAACATCGTGAGGAAACCTGCATGTGTCTAATTTCAACGAAATTCTGCCACATGTGTATTCCACCAACCCGCATTGGAGCAGCGTGGTGGAATATGCTCCATACCTTCTCCTCAACGGGAGAGGAGGCCTTAGCCCAGCAGTGGGAAATTTACAGGCTGATTATGTATGTTGTTATACTGGCTTACGTATAATGTTAAATACGTAAGCCAGTAATCTTTATGTTTAATTTAGAATTTAATTACGAAATTTAAAAGAGTTTTAGTATAAAATAAATAAAAATATGGCGTACCATGTGGAGGTTGCCTTGGCTCTAATTCACTGGGTAACTTGGCTCTTAAAAGGGATACATAAATAAAATTTTGAAATTGACATACAGGGCGCTATGTTTGTAACTTTAAAGCATATAAAATTGACGGTAAGTCTTTGTGCAAATCCGTTTGGTAGGTACCACTCACCTATATTCTAAGGACAAACAGCAATACTTAACTTAATTACTTCATAAGTTAATCGTTGTGTTCCCATTGGAATGATGGGTGAGCCAGTGTAAGTCATAAGGGACGAAACATCTTAGTTCTTAATGTTTGTAGCGCATTGGTATTGTAAGGAATGGTCAATATTTTATACCTATCATTAGGTGGTGAAATCTTCAATCTGCATACCTTCGTAAAAAAGAGTTCAATGTAAAAAAAAAACACTATTGGGCGCACCCCCCTTTTTTATATCTGGATAAAATTATAAATATTCTCTAGAAACTACAGTTTATGCCTAAGTATGAGGAATGCTCAGGTGGCCCATTTGCAGGTCTGATTATTGATTTTATATAATAAAACAAATATCGAAGCTGATTATCAGATCGAAAAATAATAATACCTGTCGACCGAGATGGCGACCAGATTGAATATGCTTGAAGTCGAGCACGTGACGTCCATAGCGATGTAGCAGTCGCACACCACCGCCGGCAGACCCCACACTCCATTGAACTGGAAATGACGATTATTGGGTGTTAGGATCATAAATTGAAATTTCTTCATTCAAATGGAAGCATATTAAATTATAGGCACAGTATAGTAGGCCTGTGTCTGATATATAGGAATGAGTCGAAAATCGGACGTCGTCGGAATATCAGATGTCATTTATTTGATGTTGACGAGTAACCGTTTCCACCGCATCTAAAAAACTATAAATATCGTTTTGGTACGTCAAAGCATTCAAAGTACGATAACATTAAACTAATGAAATATTCGCCCTGTCTCTCTTTAAGTTAACGGTAACCCATCTGTGAGAAAGAGACGAAGCGAATATTTAACCGATTTTGATATCACATTCTTTTCATCTCTTTCTCACATTTTGTACAATGTAAAGTTAAACAAAGACAGAGAGACATCTAAAATCGGATATCAACACCGATATTTAATCCAAATATCCGTTAAACAACCGATGTCACGAAATTCGGATATCGCCCGTGCCTACAGTATAGTAACTTATGTTTGATCGGTGGAAGAGATTCGACTTTTCGATTCATTAAAAAATTATGTGATTTTCATGTTCTGATTTTTTTTCTTTTTACAATTTTAAATATTGATTAAACGTTAGCTTCTAACTAACGAGCAATAATAAAAAAAAAAATTGATCGACAAATTATGGAAAATGTAGTTCTATTTTATCTTAGTCTTAGTTTATAGATATTTAGTTTGACTAAAACAAATACCGTAATATGATTTTTAATTAAATTTGAATAATAAAGCATGACTTTTCGATTCATTAAAAAATTATGTGATTTTCATATTCTGATTTTTTTTTCTTTTTAAAATTTTAAATATTGATTAAACGTTAGCTTCTAACTAACGAGCAATAATAAAAAAAAACATTGGTCGACAAATTATGGAAAATGTAGTTCTATTTTATCTTAGTCTTAGTTTATAGATATTTAGTTTGACTAAAACAAATACCGTAATATGACTATTAATTAAATTTGAATAATAAAGCATTAATTACGATACATAAAGATTAATAATATTTATTGTACAATTGATGAGCCGAGATGGCCCAGTGGTAAGAAGTGCGTGCATCTTAGCTGATGATTGCTCAAACCCGGGCAAGCACCACTGAATTTTCATGTGCTTATTTCTGTTTGTAATTCATCTCGTTTGGGTTAGATACATTGAAGCAGCGTGGTGGAGTAGGCTCCAAATCTTCTCCTCAAATTGGAGAGGAGGCCTCAGGCCCCAAGTGGGACATTTACCGTCTTTTACTTACTAAGCAATACGACACATTCATGACCGTGGAATGGTGACAATTGAATGAATTTATTAATCGAATTTTCAAAACATTTCAAGTACAAACATACATGATACACACATACATAATAAACATATATAAAAACTCTCACAATTCTATTACAAGCGTCAACATTGGAAATTTATAAAGCACCTTACATCCGAAGTTAGTGGAATAACAACAACCTGTAATCCTTTGAACAATCAAGAATCAAAAGGAATCAGGAGAAAACGTAAAGGAATCGAACGCTCTGTTGGTTGTGACTTTTTTCTTCTGACATCAAAGACCCTTTTTCTTACTATATATTTTATTTGATTTAACTGACTATATTTTATAGAATATAACTTAATCGGTTTGGTTGTTAGCTTTTAGAGTGGTATACCTGTGCCCTTTTTTCTTTTGATGAAGTAATCTGTGTGTCAGGTCACAGTTCGTAAGTACAGTACAACATTACTGTATGATCTCTACGTCGGAGAGTTAGGAATAAAATAAGCAATTAATAATATATATTTAAGTTGTAAATTAAACTTTTATTCTCATTGCGACCAAGTTTTACTTCGGAACCGTTCAAAAATAAGATTTTCTCGAGAACAGAGAAAAGAGCTCTTGTTGAAAATTTACTTTTATAAGTCTTAAAGATAAAAAGTTCTTAATTGTTTCATTTAGTTATTAAAATTACCCCTTTTCGTTGTTTTGTTTTACAATAAAGTGAACTGTCAGAAATTGTCTCGTAAGAAAAAAGTGCGCCCCCCTCCATCGATGTATCCCCTTCTCACTCTATTTATTGCATACAGTTTTAAATAAAATTATTTAACCTCAATTTTTTGTTCAAATTATAATTCACACGGGACTTTTAATTTTTTCTTGTCATTGAATTATTTCCAAATATTTTCAATTTATTTTATTGTGTTTGCTTTTTAATATATGTGAAGATGTAATTGATAGATAGATAAAAGATATTTAGAGAGAGATGTGAAGATTCTAGAAAGAAAGTTCCAAACGGGTGTCTCACCATACCTGTTTTTCTTTCGGCTGTCTTGTTGGCTGCGTCAAAATGTCTAAGATCTAGGTAACAAGGGTCACGTAGTTTATATTAATATTTCAAACATTATTTAGTTCACAAAGTGTATATAACATTATAATGGAGATTAAACTATTTTATCATAGTCTAATCTGCAACAGACAGCTTCTTAAGATAAAGTTTACCTAAATCATGTATCTTGAAAATTCAGAATTTAACCGTCAGATGCTTTGTATTTTAAATTTTTTTATCTAAATATTAACGTATTTGCTTGTACTGTTTGTACAACCCGCACAGTCGTACATAAGCTTACTTCAGGAACCAGTAAAACACTTCACTTTTTACACTGATATTTTATTCTTCACGTATACATTATTATTTTTGAACTGAATACACAAACATTTCTCGAACATTAGTATTTACAACAATACCAAACGTTAGCGCGATTTATTTTGGTACAGTGACATCTATTATTTAAATAATAAAACATATTAGAAATAACTTTTAACTAAATACTTTTTGAATAGCTCTGACGTTGTATTTAAAAACTTACACCTAATGACACATATCGAACTATAGCGATTATACACTGTTCTGTGTTAACTTAACTATAAACGTATATTAAATTCATAAATATTATAATTATACACGATTTATGTTTTCGTTTATTTGAGAAGAAAGTTATTTTTTACACGCCCAAAAATGGAGTATAATATACGCAGGGTTCTAGTACGTATATATATGTATGTGTCGGAGAACGGTTGACAAAATAAATAGTAAAATCAATTTATAAGTAAACAATGTATATTTAAAGCGATAACAATAAACTATACTTATTCTTAAACACTAATTACAATGAATTCGATATAATGTATGGAATAATTGAATTTAATTACAGAATAAGTACAAAGATACGCCCACCTAGTTTAATCACCAAAAAACAGTTCAGAGCACCGATTGTGCCGTGTTCAACACTGAACCACTTCTGATCTGTTGACATCTGTCGAGCCTTTTTTATAGCAACTTGTCCTTTTGAGTCAATAGCACAACCGTATTATAAGATCGGAACTTGATTAAAAATTATTATCTCCCACATATGTATATGTTAGTATCTTTGTTCCAACACAACTTTTAAGTATCTGAACAGATTTAGATGTATGAATTAGATCTCTTACTTTATCCTAAGTGACATTAGCTATATTTATTTTAAACTTCTATGGCAGGTCAATTGTTTTTTTTATATATCAAATTTCTATGGCTTATATTATTTTGACGACCTCCGTGGTCGAGTAATATGTACACCAGTTTTCATGGGTACGCCACTCCGAGGTCCCGGGTTCGATTTCCGGCCGAGTTGATGTAAAAAGTTTCGTTTTCTATGTCGTCTTGGGTCTGCGTGTTTGTGGTACCGTCGTAACTTCTGATTTTCCTTAACACAAGCTCTTTAGCTACTTACATTGGGATCAGAGTAATGTATGTAATGTTGTCCAATATATATATGGTCAAATTTACTCTTAAACACTAGTACTATAAGAAGTATAAATAAATACCGCCTACTCGTCAATCGTGCCTGTAGTTACACTGCGAATGAGTTGGCATCCAGCCAGATCCTGCAACGGAAGTGGATTTCTACAAATCAGGTCTGAATTTGAATTAACAGCAGTGATATTCCGATACGATCAGGAATACAGCTCGCAGAGTTCATCACAGCCACAGGTTTAACTTTCAGTATTAAATTTCCGGAACATCAAACAGTCAAGCTTGTTCAATGTACATTCAACCAAATTTAACGAGACCTCAAACGCTATCTCTCATTTGTAATTAATAAATGGGCATGCGAAGCTGTAATTTGGAGAGCGGTTAGATATTCAACAATTAAATGGTCTAAGTCAGAGGTGAGCCGAGATGGCCCAGTGTATAATTCATCTCGTGCTCGGCGGTGAAGGAAAACATCGTGAGGAAACCTGCATGGGTCTAATTTCAACGAAATTCTGCCACATTTGTATTCTACCAACCCGCATTGGAGCAGCGTGGTGGAATATGCTCCAAAACCTTCTCCTCAAAGGGAGAGCCCAGCAGTGGGAAATTTACAGGCTGTTAATGTAAGTCAGAGGCGAAAGCCTTTTGTTGTTGGAACGAAGTTCTTTGACGCGCCCTTAGTAGAATGAACTGGCAGAAATTCATCACGTAAGCAAAAAGCTTTATGTACTCTCCAGATGATCTTTCTCTCTCTTTCTCGTTTCGTATAACATTATTTAAATTTATTTTTTGTTAATTTAATTCACACGGAATTTTTAATAAATATTATTTTTCTCAAAGATTTTGAATTTATTTTATTGTACGTATAACATAAGTTATATCGACTTCATTTCAGCCGGCTGTCTAACGGCACATCTCTTTTTTATAACTGATCGTTATCAGACAAAGTTTATCTGAGTAAGTTCGTCATCACCATCGTTATCGAATCAGAATACGTTACTGGATATTTTCTGGCTAAAGATGCGCCGACGTTACAGGTTCTCCGTCGTCCGCATCTATTCCGGTCTCCACTTTATTTGAAAACTTACAACGGATGTCATTTTGATTTTCGTGTTGTGAAGTATCTTCTTTTTTGTAAATAACGTAATCAGGAGGACGGGCAAATAAGCAAGGTTTTACGTCCCCTGTGTCTGTACATTTGACTTACGTACCCTTCAAACCGTAACACAACAATACCAAGTATTACTAAGTAAGGCGTTAAAAAAATGAGACCCTAAAAATATGGGCTGCACAAAGCCCTGCCACTACGTACGTGCGTCAATTGGAATACGCTACAAATCTTGTCAAAAGAGAAGTGAAAATCGTTGGCCAGGACTGAAAGATTTACGCGTTGTTACGCTGTAGTGATTATGAGGTGACTATGTTTTTTGTTGCATCGTTAGGTAGAAAATGGGCTAAAAGGTAAGCGGTGATCATTGCTCATAGACATTGGTGCCATATTAAATTTTAACAAATTCTTACTCCAATCCGAAAAATGTCAGCCGTTCTTACATAAACAAAAAAGAATTAAAAATAAAGCAGTACAATATTCAGTACAGTTTTAATATATCATACATTCATGAATACATACAATTTTGGATAAACCTGCTTGGATTTAAGCTCAGTTCCAACGCAGAACTGTCATGAACAATAATTGTGGATACTAATCTCATTGTAAATCTGGTTTGTTTTAAAAGAGCGACTATGCGAGTTTCTTTCTATTTTTTGACTGGAAGTTGCTCTCTAAAACGGCGGTAGAGTTGAGATTTATATAATATTAACCATTCAAAAATGCTTTATTGTAAAGTTTACTTAAATGAAATGCATTTGATTTCATTTAAGCAAATAGGTATATAATTATACAAAAAATAATTAAGTTAACACCATAATTAAGGTAGGATGACTTGAACATTTCTTTGTGTTAACTTATAATCAGAATGAATGATAATTTATTCAAGTAGGTTCGTGACTTATATACTTGAATTTAATTATAGCTCTAGAAATGCTCGGATATGTTCATACGTCGTTTTACGATGCGTTAAAGTGCTCTGCTATTTGTAAGTTTAACTTTAAACATAAAATAAAACACTGCGAAATAACTCTACATTTATTTCAGTCCCGTTTAAGAAAACGAGTTATAGAGGCTTCCTCGGTAGAGTCAACATTCCGAACAAGTTGTAGCTTAAAAAATATAAAATAGACTTAAAAAAATCACAATCAAAAGTGTTTTTTAAGCCTCATTGTATCAAGTATATTTTAAATTTCAAGTTGAAATTAAATTTACTAACTGGTTGTGCAAGCCCATTTGGGTAGGTACCACCCAGAACTTACCAAATAGCAATAATTAGTGTTTCGTTTCGGTTGGCTGCTTGAGTGAGCCAGTCACTACAGGCACAAGGGATATAGCATCTTAGTTTCCAATGTTAGGGGCGCATTGGTAATATTAGGAACGATTAATATTTCTTAGAGTACTAATCTATATTGCATCCATTTAGATCGACACGTAAAATTACATACACACATATCAAAATTCAACAGAGACAGAGATGTTATGAATATAAAAAAAAATGTCTAGGCTAGGTAGAGTAGCTTCAGTCTCACACAGCTTTGTAATTTAATCGGGTTATAAAAGATCAATGTTTGTTTTTAAAGTGAAATCGCTCCCTCTTATGGCTTAGACCCCGCAATGTCAACATATATCTGTGACCAGGTGTACTCGTTGTTTATTCAAGCCTAGTTTCAAGCTATCACTATCACAGACATATCACAGTTCATCATATCATTTATATGTATAATATTTTACATATCACAGATAAAAATTGTTTTCATTTATATTATATAAATGTTATTAATATATTGTTACAAGTTTTCGCCCTCAGATTTGTTTACGTGTTGTGCCCCGCTTCCTAACACGCGCCGTTTGTCGTAGGTTACGGTCTACGTCCTTCCTTGGTGTTCAATCTTGCTTCGCATCCAATTTCATCAGTGAGTTACTTTCGTATTTATCAAAAAATCACTAAGAAATAAAATACGAGGTGTATTAAAAAGTAACGGAAATTCTTGTTGTTTGAAAAAAAAAAAACAAATTTGTCTACATTAACGTTGTCGCCTACAAAATAGTCCCTATTAGATATTATGCACTTGTGCTAGCGCCTTCGTCGAAACACATCTCAAACTTGATTTTTGGGATAGCCTTTAGCTCTTTCAGCGATGCGCTTTTAACATCATCCATGACGGCTCTTTAAGGCTCTCTTTATTTTTGGAAATAGGTATTAACAATTTTTTTTATTTCGATTTCATCGTATTTCAGTAAATATTCAGGTATCTTTCGTTTCTTGTCATCTTATTGTTATTTTTCGGAACGAAGTTCTTTTACGCGTACAGTAGAGTGAACTGGAAGCAATCATCACGTAAGCTCAAGGCGTTACGCCGCCCTCAGGCGCCCTCTCTTTCTCGTTCTATCCGCCTCTTTCTATTTCTATTTT
Organism: Vanessa tameamea; assembly: GCF_037043105.1. NCBI lineage: Eukaryota > Metazoa > Arthropoda > Insecta > Lepidoptera > Nymphalidae > Vanessa > Vanessa tameamea. The sequence continues at coordinate 11,452,819 of NC_087323.1, forward strand.
ATACGGTTTTATATAAACCTAAATAAAATTAAAGATTTTAATATATTTTATTTGTTATTTAATTCTACTCAAATGTTGTTATTCTGTCTGTTATTACATACATAATTTATAGCGGAAGTAACTTCGTTCTAACTAGGTGTCCCACGAGACATCTTACACACGTTTTTTTTAATACAAGCTTCATATATTTAATAAATAGAAAGCCTAAAAGTCTTGTGAATTTAATAACACGAAATTATAATGGATGGCAGTCCTGGCAGCTTAGAATTGTAGGCCTTATTGTTAAATTATTTATAAACTCAAACTCTAATTCCTTTATTTAATATAGAAGCATTACCGGTTCGGAAAAGGAAACACCCTGACCTGAGAAGAACCGGCGAAAGAAATTCAGCGGGAGTTTTTTTTTTTTGTTAAACTAATTGTCATCAGTTACATACAGTTACATTATTAATGTCAATTTTCAAGTTAATAATACTTGTCTTGTCTTGGAGATTGATAATCATTGTATGTGCACAAGAAGTAAGGATAAGCTTAGAACGCCAAGATTCCGACTCCGCAAAGTCAATAAATCATTCTTGGGGCAAGGTATCCGCTTTTATAATAAAATTCCGCAGACATTTTTAACTTTGCCGTTTCATAGATTCAAGTCTATTGTAAAAAATACATTGGTAAAGAAGGCGTATTATTCGATACACGATTATATTGATGATAAAAAAGCGTGGAGTTAATGCTCGTTGACTTCCAGGTAGGAGACATAACATACATATATAATTGTATTTAAAACTTTTAACTACTGAGTTTCTTGCCGGTTCTTCTAGGTAGAATCTACATTCCGAACCGGTGGTAGCTTTACTTTAAATAGTTTGTTAAATAACGATTCAAAAGTGCTTGTAAAAGCCTACTTGAATAAAGTATATTTTGATTTTTGATTTTTTTATGAAAAAATGTAAGACTGTTTATCTTTTGTATGTTACAATGATTTAAAGAGTTATTTATGATATCCAGCAATTATATTCAAATAACACAAGCGTTTATAATACTTTTATAAAAGTAATATTGATTATCTCACTAATAGGAGAACACAATATCTATATGTATAAATATTAAAATGTTTATATAACAATATCTCCTTAATTATACAGTTAATATAGTGATCCCGTGATCCCAAGACGGAGAGAGTTGGTTTTTTAGTGAGTATTTCGGTGCACTGGGCGCTGATAAGTTACGCATAACATAAATAAACATAATCAGCCTGTAAATTTCCCACTGCTGGGCTAAGGCGTCCTCTCCCGTTGAGGAGAAGGTATGGAGCATATTCCACCACGCTGCTCCAATGCGGGTTGGTGGAATACACATGTGGCAGAATTTCGTTGAAATTAGACACATGCAGGTTTCCTCACGATGTTTTCCTTCACCGCCGAGCACGAGATGAATTATAAACAAATTAAGCACATGTAAATTCAGTGGTGCCTGCCTGGGTTTGAACCCGAAATCATCGGTTAAGATGCACGCGTTCTAACCACTGGGCCATCTCGGTTCGTTACAGTTAAAGTTACGCATAGAACACACAATGTGAGAAATTCATAAAAACGCTTTATAGCGCTTTTATTGACTAGACCACGGCAAGAAATAAAAATAAATAATTTAAAAAAAAAATTTGTAAAGGAATAAACAAAACTGAACTAGATTGAAGAAAGATGATTTGTCTCCAAAAACAATTTAATTTGTTGCTTTATTAGTGCTGAAATTTTAAAAGGTTAAGACTCAAGCTAATATATATCTACCTATGTAAGTAGTGAAGACCAAGGAGGTCCTAATGAGCGGTAATTATTGTTTAATCAGTTTTAACCCGTAAGAATATCAATTCTGGCTAAAGGAGAGTTCTGACAGTCTTCCTTTTAATTAACTCAAGTAGAGATTTTACTAATGTTGTCTGATTCAAATCGCTGACCTTTGGTTAAGTCAAATTTGTTATAGATGCTGCGCCAATGAGGGCTTAATGGAAAAAAAATGAGAAGCTATCGTAAGTGTTAGGCATAAAAAATGTCCTTGTCCTTTCTTGAGATTTAAGCTTACTTCATAGCAAAACATTATCAAATTCGGTTTAGTAGTTTAGCCCTAAAAGCGTAATAGACACATAAAGCTCCTTTCGCGTTTATAATATTAGTATAAATATATGATATAATATATTTTTTAAAGTAATCCAGTTGAGTGGGTTATACGAAGGATATCTGAATTGAAAAATCATTGGAACATTGCGGAGTGATGTTATTTTTATCTTTTGAAATGTTCCGTTTTATTTTGAAGCGAAATGTTTTAATTGGATATCTTTTTCATATAACATATATATCGAATTGTAAAGGAATATAGAAGAATATATTTGGTTATAATAATTACATATCTTTATGATTCTTAGACCCGAACACACTATGATAATATTTCCCCAAAAATATAGATTCACTTTCCGCGCACAAAATCTTATTTTACCAAAAGAAAATTGTACCAACTATAATAATTAACTCGTTTATTATAGTTTGAACGGCATTTAATTATGTAGTTTTCATTCAACGTTATTTCCAACTTCTTCAAGACGTCTGATGATGAAAATTAGCGTATAAATGACCAACGACAATACAAGAATTTAATAATCATTTTATTCTAGTATGCTGGCCAAGATAACAAAATTAATATATAAAATACTGATGTTGTGGCCCCCTAGTATCTTTTATATTTTATTTAACAGATGTAATTATTTAGGAGCCGTGATCTGGTTAGAAGAATCTTAACTGCGAATCTTAACCGATGATTCTGATTTCAAACTCGGTCAAATACAATTGAATTTTCATGTGCTTCATTTACAAATTGAATGTGAAGGAAATCATCGTGAGGAATCCTGCACCGATCCGGCTTATAAGCAACGTCGTGGAGTCAGCTCCGAACCTTCTCCTCAAAATAGAGGGAGGCTTTCAGGCCGTTGCTTTACTTTTACTTTACACAATTAATTTCCTTATATTTAAATATGATATCATAGATAAAATATAAGAAAAAAATTGAGTGTAATATTGGATAGCGAGAGAGAAGTTCATCATTTAGAAATAATGAGAATTTTGGTTGTGTTATGTGAAATATAACTAAACTAGTTATTGAATTGGAATTTTCCCATTTTTATTATATCTCCAATTCGATATGAAGTTGTCATGTCGAAGATTGGAGTCGAGATGGCACAGTGGTTTTAACCTAACCACTGGGCCATCTCGGCTCAATCGGGTTATAAAAGTCGTTAAAATATAGTCCTATTCTTACAATCAATACAATTTTCGTTCAAGCAAACGCTAAGACTTTCAATATTGAATAATTTAAATCTAATTTAAGTTAATATTCTAGAATTCTTTAAATAGAATCATGAGATGTTTCGATTTTTTTCTATAATGGGTTATTCAAATTTAAAACTGAAGCGTTTATCAATGATTCATAAATTCAAATCATTTGTAAAAAAAAAATCATTAATATAAAGTATATTATTCAATACAAGATTATATAGATTATATAAAATCGTGATGCTAATACTCGTTGACTTCAAGGCATATATATATATAGGCAGCATATATATACAGTTGTATTTGACTAATATAACTTTGTATTTTAATTTTTTCTTCGGTAGAATCTACATTCCGAACCGGTTGTAGCTTCATTAATATGATTTTATTAAATGACGATTCAAAAGTGCTTGTAAAAGCCTACTTGAATAAAGTATGTTTTGATTAAAATTTATTCTGTAATCTAATTTAATACATTTTTTCCGTTCTTTATAAATAGAAAACTAGAGCATAATTTAATGTTTTGTATTGATTTATTTTTTGTCTGTCGTTTGTATAACGATATAACCAATTATTATTAAGATACCACTTAGTTATATACTGGAAGTGTGTCAGTATTTCATTGTACTAGTATTTTGTTGGTGATGTAATAAATAAATAAAATAAATGATTGTTCAAGTAAAACTCGTATAATCACAAACTGATTTTGTTGAAGTTGAAAGCATATCAAAAACGAATAAATGGTGTATGAATTTGTCAATGTTCACCTATAATCCATTGAAATAAAGGTTAAAGTCCCGTAAACAAAGTTTTGTTTCATCAATTTATATTATTCTTGTTCGACCTGGGGTCAGTTTTGAAACTAAATTATAGGATAGGTTAAACCAATTACTGAATTCACCGTCTAAGTTTCGATCAGACCTTCCAAACTTAATCAGATACGAAGTCTGAGTTAATTATATGTCTTAAATTTAGTACTACATAGTAGTTGTTCCGTACACCTTTAATATCTTTCTACTAATCCAAATCAATGTTTCTGAATTTCGATTGTTGTGTTTCAGTATAATTTGAATCACTGTGGATACGAGAACTTTAGAAACTGCGTGAATATGTCTCCATATTAAACCTCAACCTCCTATCTAGTCTATATTAAGCTATATAAAAAATACATATGTACGTGTGAATAAGAATATGTTTATGTATTTATTAGTGTGTGTTTATTAAATTCGAAATTTAAAATGTTGTGTTTTTTTTTATTTATTTTAATTGTTAGATTTTAATTATCAAATCAAGTTTTACTTGGTGCGTAGGTACCTATTTATCGTATAATCTACCGTCAAACGGTAGTACTCAGTATTGTTGTGTTCCGATTTGAAGGGTGAGTGAGCTAGTGTAACTACAAGGTCATACGTAACAACTTAGCTGTCAAGGTTGGTTACGCATTGGTGATGTTAGGTATGTTTACGGCACTAATGTATACAGAGAGTGGTGTCGCTTACCATCAGGTGGTTCATTTGCCCGTCTGCCATCCTTAAAAAAATTCATTACATTAGAAACATTCATTAATAGAATGAATGCTGAGAAAGTTATAATCCAGCTTCTCGCAGTCTGTGTATGGAGCCATATGAAACGATTAGTTCCTCATTTGTTGACTGTACACTATCAGAAACCTTTAAGTTTAATAACTTAGTTACTAAGCTAGTTGTCCAAATTAAGTTATATTAACCGTACAACAGTCGCTTTAGTCTGAGAGCTAGCGATCTATTTTGATATTACTACGTATATATTTATACATAATATTAAACAGATTTTGCATTACGACATTTTCCTTATCCACCGAGATGATATAAACAAAAAATTGGTATATGGAAATCCAGTGGCCCTTTCCGGAGTTTGAAAATGCAATCGTCGGGCTGATTCATGTTTAATCAATACGTCTCTCATTGACTATAAATTTGTTAAAACCATCATCCAATCGACCGCCAGCCAGCTCTTAGACTAATTCTAAAATTTGTATACTTCAATATAACTTATGTGAGCGGTAAATCAACTTTGATTTATTAAAGCGTCTCAATATAATAATCATAATATCAGGATAGTATTTGAAATTGTTTTATCTAGGAAATTAGTGTACGAGTATAAAGTAGTACTCAAATAGATTTTTCTTTATGGCAGGAACTGACTTGGTTACTAATGGTAATTGATTACATTAACAGTCTGTAAATTTCCCACTGCTGGGCTAAGGCCTCCTCTCCCTTTGAGGAGAAGGTTTTTGGACCATATTCCACTACGCTACTCCTATGCGGGTGGAGTACACATGTGGCAGAAAATCGTTGAAATTAGACACATGCAGGTTTCCTCACGATGTTTACCTTCACCGCCGAGCACGAGATGAATTATAAACACAAATTAAGCACATGAAAATTCAGTGGTGCTTGCCTGGGTTTGAACCTGCATGTGTCTAATTTCAACGAAATTCTGCCACATATGTATCCACCGACCCGCATTGGAGCAGCTTGGTGGTATATGCTCCAAACCTTCTCCACAAAGGGAGAGGAGGCCTTAGCCCAGCACTGGGAAATTTACAGACGGTTAATGTAATATTGATGTATAACCCGATTTATTGCCTGCCGATTGCTTCATTGAAAGTGTGTCTTGTAATAGATCTTGTGCAGACTCGCTTGAGCAAGTACCATCTATTTATCAGGACAATATGACGACGCTTCGAGTAGCTGAGCTCGGGTGTTTAGAATTAGTGAGGCGTTGCGATTAATTAGATATCATATGGCAGAGCTTTGCACATGATCTGAGTGTGTATCACTATTAATTTTCGACAAACATATTAGCAATATTGCTATTTTCTTGGTTGAATAGTCTATGAGTGAGTCTTTGTTGCACCAAGGATATATCATCTATAAACTGGTTGGCAGGGCATATATATTTACTTCTATAATTCCATATTAAATCTATTCCAAGATTATAAACGACTAGCTGTTCTCCACGACTATATCCACGTAAATATCTTTATTCTGACTGATCGCGACTGTCAGTGAGTTTATCATGATGGTTATAAACAGTTAATACACAGTCACTGGCGCCTTTATAGGTTAGTAATGCGAAACAGTTTAAAAAAAATACTAATTTATTTGTGCCTGTATTTACACTGGCTCTTCTCATCCACACTTCAAACCCAAACACAATAATGCCAACTATTGCTTGATAAAAACTAGCTAGATCATCCGATATCCGATTCGGATATTTTTTTCTGAGTTACACATTTTTTATAAAAAAATGGCCTTTTTTTTCTAGCCAACGGGAAGGTTTTGTATTACCTTTGCAGATGTATCAGAAATGCGAAATAAACGAATCTTTTGATTGCGTAATCGTTCAAATCTAACAAATATAAGCTAATAAAAACCACAAAATTTTGAATTTAGATTTTTTAAAACACACACTAGGAAATACATAAGTATGTGCTTATTCACACATACGTATTTTTTCATATAGCTGAATATTAAATCTAGACGCTATTTTGGAGCGACTAGACAGAAGGTTTAATATGGTGATATATTCAAGCAGTTTCTAAAGTTCTCGTAATCCCTGTGATTCAAATTATACTGAAACACAACAATCGAAATTGGACCGCAGACGTTAATATTTGGTATTCATTAAATTTGTAACCTTCGCGCGTTCCTGAGAAAAGGGCTTTCACGGACAGACAGATGGACAGACGGAAAACGGACCAAGCAGTATAAGGGTTCCTTTTTCCTTTAAACCCGTCGGAACCTTAAATAGATTGGACGGATGTGACACGTCAGTTACTCTGGACGTGATCATAGAGATCACTTAGCCAAGTTTACAGATTTAATTATGTATTTAATAAAATGTTAGCTTGTGTTGGGTTTAACAAGACTAGTGCCTTATTCATGTAATACATACATATTTCTGCTATCTAAGATTAATATTATTTTAGTAAGTAACGTTACGTTGAAGTCTCAAAGCCTCTTGGTTAATGCTTATAATCCGTAGAGAGCATCCATTTTCAGACATCTAGAGTGCAGACACAAATATTGTATATTATACTTATATAAGATGTATTTATGTTATTTGATAACGACAAGACTGTGGTATCTTTATTATTATGCTTCTCAATATTTAAATACTGAAGGTCCAATACCGAACTGGTCCAGGGTTCTTGAATTGTAACAGGCGCAACTTATCCGAAGATAGTGGTTTCAAGTCAGGCAAGCTTTGCTGAATTTTCATGACCTTCATTTTCATTTATATGTTCAAAGTGGCCTTATATAAAGAAGACCTTAATTCCGAACTGGTAAATTTGAAGCTGTTGCTTAAATATTGATTTATAGAAAAATGATCGACCTAAATGCTACATGATTATATTTTAGAGCCGTATGGTTTCCGCCCTAAAACGCTTTCCTTGCGTTTTCCCCACAAAAAGGATACCCGTTTGTGAGAATTACCAGTGCTCAAGACCAATATCCACTAAAGAACCAGCTGTACCGTCTCCGTGTTTTCGGTGAGCGTCACGGGATCGCTTTCGCATATTACCGTGACGATGTGATTTCCAATCTGGAAAAGATACATCCCTTCTCTCGTTCGATGTAGGTTATTAATATTATATTACGCGAGTATAAACACCGAATTACCACTTAGCGCCTAGCGGATAATCAACTAACCGCTGATGGTGAACAAGGATTGGTGTTTTGCAAGGAGATGGTTGTTAATGTATAAGGTGAATAGCATTGTAAAACTGGAGCAGGTACTTATTTTTTTTAATGTTTTTATTATTATTTTTGTTAAATTTTCTCTTGCACTTAAAACACACCCATGAGCCGACTCTATACTTAGGATAATCGTAACGATCATCATTATGATCATAAACATAAACATAATCAGCCTGTAAATTTCCCACTGCTGGGCTAAGGCCTCCTCTCCCGTCGAGGAGAAGGTATGGAGCATATTCCACCACGCTGCTCCAATGCTGGTTGGTGGAATACACATGTGGCAGAATTTCGTTGAAATTAGACACATGCAGGTTTCCTCACGATGTTTTCCTTCACCGCCGAAAACGAGATGAATTATAAACAAATTAAGCACATGTAAATTCAGTGGTGCCTGCCTGGGTTTGAACCCGAAATCATCGGTTAAGATGCAAGCGTTCTAACCACTGGGCCATCTCGGTTTATGATCATATACATATTATATTACAGAAGCCGAAGGATTCCGTATATGTGATATTATTTGTTCGCCCGACGTCGAGGGTTCTCAACAGAATGATCTTTATGTCTCACGTCACAGCGTCTTATGTCGCCCTAAGTCATACACTAGTCAAAACCAATACTATAATTAATTATTATTATCTTACACAACACACACGCATACAAATATATATAATTCTATTGGGTGTTTGTTTGAGATCCCTGTAGAGTTAAGGTTTGGTAGGTGCGATATGGTTCCAAGAATTAATAAATCATATTCTTATTTCATCTGTACAAAGTTGAGATGAGAAGCGAATACGAGTTTATATTATTTTATGATCGAATCAGACAAATAGCAAAGTCCTATTGCAATAGTTTCCAAGTTACTGCTCGTTTCAGTTCTGTAATCGTCGAAACTTCCTCATAGGCTGGGAGTGAAGCTTTTGTTGTGGATTTTTGGGAAGCACATTTATATTAATAATTCAATATATTTTTTGTATCATTTTATCGACTTATTTGTGAATTTTTAGGATAGATTTTTATTGCAGAGAGTGGCATGTTTGAGCTGGATTTATGTCTTAGTGGGAGGGAATGACGAATAATTTATATGTATGTTACTAAAGTATCTCGGTTCACTCATTCGAGGCGATGGTGAAGTAGATCGAACAGTGAAGCACAGGATTAACACAGGGTGGATGAAATGGCGGCAGGTTACGGGAACAATTTGTGACCCACGTATTCCCCTTAAACTTATGGGGAAGATCTATAAGACCATGGTCAGACCTGCTGTCCTATATGGATCAGAGTGTTGGGCCACAAAAGGGATGAATGAAAGACAAATGCATGTAGCGGAGATGAGAATCTTGAGAGGAATGTGTGGTTACGCGAATGGATAGAGTAAGGAATGAGTACAGAAGAGGAAGTTTGAAAGTGGTACCGTTAGCCGAGAAGTTACGTGAAAGCCGGCTGTGATGGTATGGGCATGTTATGTGGAGGAATAAGGACCATGTTGTGAGGAAGGTCTTGAGCATGGATGTGGATGGATATAGAGGTAGGGGACGACCGAAGAAGCGTTGGATGGATTGTGTGAAAGCCGATATTGCTGGAAAGAATATTACTTGTGAAATTACGTCTGACAGAGAAGTATGGAAGAGGAAGACATGCTGCACCGACCCCAAATAAAATTGGGATAAGGGCAGGTGGATGGACGGATGGTAACTAAAATGTAAATATCAATAACATGATTTGTTTGCCGTCGGAAATATTCCGTAGCTGACCGTTATGTTGAAATCGATTCTTCTATTGTGATGTCTGATTTTCGATGTAACAAGATATTGATTTTTTCAATATTTAATGTAACTACGATTCTGAAAGCTCATATTGAAATCTTTATGTAATATTGTGTTAAACTAATATGAGCAACTAATCACAAAATCAGAGTATCTTATTTTATTCAGCTCGTTTATAAAATCATACTTATGAGAATTGTCATTGTATCTCACTTGTAAAATGTTGACAACCGACGTGCATTGATTTGCTATTATAATGCATATACTTTAAATATCATCATCATCATAATCAAAATCGCATAATTGTTTAAGCGTCAATAGCGCAATGATTTAAGGTCGACCTAGCGATGTAAAAATTCGCAGGATCGATAATGACCCCTTGGGTATTCTCGTCCCCACTAATAACACAAGCTTTAATTTTAAATCTAGATGTAAATAGGAATATTAGTTATTCCTTAAAATGCATTGCTATTATTCTTTAAAGAATAAAACTTTTTTAATACATCACGATCGGGTTCTCCGGTAAACGAGATTTATTACAAAATAGCTTTATGGAATCTAATAGTGGAGTTTAAGAGCGCAGACTGTAAAGCCATAAGCATTTTTAATCAATCATTTCTGAGAATGCCATCTCTCAGAATAAAACTCGCATCTATGAAATACAATATATTTCTATTTATATATTTCAAACGATACTCTTCATCGCGTTTTCTTTTCATTGAAATGAATACATACGTTTAATAATATAAATATAACTATGTAAGGTTTTAGGTCTATTGAAACGATACGATTAAAACTGCAAACGATTTGAGATATAGGTTCCGAGGATGACTAACGAACTCACTAGTGATCATTTTCAATTTATTTTTAAATAATTTACAATTTGGAGTTCGTTTCGTTTACTTGGTAAGGCTTTGTGCAAGCCCGTCTGGGTAGATATCCACTCACCAAATATTCGGCAATACTTAGTATTGTGGTGGTATAGTGTTCTGGTTTGAAGGATGAGTGAGCCAGTGTGACTACAGGTACAAGGGACATAACATCTTAGCTCCTAAGGTTGGTGGCGCATTGGTGTGGTGAAGGAATGGTTTTTATATATTACAGCGTCAATATATATGGGTGGTGGTGACCACATACCATCAGGTGACCCATTTGCCCGTCCGCCTACTTAATACATTAAAAAAATACGTGTGCGTCTCGGGACGCCCGACTGAAGTGATGACTTAAACCAATATAAGTTGAACTATTTAATATAAATATTATATTATATTATATGATATTATATTATATGATATTTGAATAAATACTGGGAGATAGTGGAAAAGAGTAACTATTGAGTTCCTTGCCGGTCTTTTCGGTATAAACTAGTTTCTGAACCGGTGGTAGCTTAACATTTAATTCAAACCTTTTTTACAACAGCAACCTAAAAAAGTGTTTTTGTGATTTAATATTATTTGTTTTATGTTTGACATTTATCCCACGAGCATCTCATTATTCAACCTTTAACTGCCCACTGGGTCATTTAAACTCCACAGAAAAAAAAGTAGCAACGAAAAATAGGTCCCAACAAAAAGTTCTCACCAAATATTGTAACCCTATAAATTTATATTTTTCAATATTTAATTTTATTAAAATATTGTATTTATCGTAATGATCATTTATCGATTATTTAACAAAACTTCGATTTTTGAATCTTAATCGTCTTTATATTTATTATCTGTTCGTTTTATGAGATGGCAACACTGCGTTGTCTACGTCGTTCATGTTATCGTTGTGCAGGCGCCGGTCATCTACCGACGCTTGTCAGTTTAAAACGTTTTTACTTCGTGAGTATATTCAGAGAATATTCCAGAATATTGGCATTTAATATATTGTTTCTACATTTCGTATATTGGTTTACATTCGTTTCAGATTATACACGAATTATATGTAAACGGAGGGTTACCTACGTCATCATCATATGTATCCATTTTTGAGAGGTTCAGGTTACTAAGCCGTAAGTAAAACAATTTATATTCGTTTAATCGAAGCAGATTAATTGTGTTTAGAGTGATATTTAATCAGTCTTTAGTTTAATTCCAGTGTTTGTACAAAAACCGGCCACGTGCAATATCTGACAAGTATTGCCGAATTTTCATTTATTTAAACACTCCTGAGGTGAGTTCACGCATTAATTACCTTTGATAATCGATATCCTACATGGCTCAGTAATAATTTCTATTAATTTTCTAATATTTTACTCAAAAACTGAACATAGACCTTGTCCATGTACTGGGTGACCTAAGTCGAATCCTATGGTGATTTAAATCGTTTAAAGGCATGATTGCGTTAATATAAATATAGTTCTTGCTTTTCTATATTGTATTATTGCAAATTAAGCAATAATTTCCCATATTTTGGCACTTTAAATATCCAATTTAATAATCTCAATCTTATGAGTTATTATTCAATTTTAATAACTTATTCTTGCTTGTACCTGTGTTTGGGGCATTCTTAGGACCTTCTTAGTGCTTACGCAAGATAGGTACTAAGTTGTTTCGTTCACAGGGAGTGTTTTTTTTTATTGATATATACTTTGAAAATTATATTCCAAAGTATTATAATATTGCTTGTTGGACTCAACTGAAGAGTTTTGCTGAGTTGAAGCTGCTGTTTTGTGGAGGAATTACTGCTTGTCCAGTGCTGCTGCCGCCGCTTCTGCTGCTGCTGCTGTCGTAGATTGCCGCTTTGCACTGCTTTTTGTTTGTTCTTGCATTGAAACAACAGTTTTATTTTATTTCTGGACGCCGAGTTTAGGGTTTGCACTATCCTGCTTTTTTTTTAATTCGAAATATAACTCCCCCTGATTTTTGTTTCATTGAATATTTTCTTAAAAATATTTTTTTTTAATAAAAACTTGTACAACCAACAAATTATTTTTTGTCCCCGTGACAATATTTTTTTATCGCCGTGACAATATTAGTAAAAATAATGTCATAATTCCATTGCCAGTATAAAAACATAAGACTTTTTTTAATAGTTCTTTTTAGTTTCTAAACTTAGTGAAGTAATTATCACGACAGAGACTGATGACGTACAAATTGTGTGCTCGTTTCAAATGGACCTGCTGAATATACGTGTATTCGAGTGCCTTGTGTAATCACATTTCAATCAACAAATGCTTTGAAGTGTTGTCTAGGTACGCGGATAAATATGAGCACTTACGTAAATAAACATCACTACTAAAAGTGCACGTACCATTATTAAAACGAATACCTACACGTAAATTTATTTTTATTCGTGTATTTTTAAAACAGATCTCCTAAAAAAACGATTGCCGTCAAATGTAAAATATTTCTTTTCTTATTAAAATATGTCCGTATGTATGTATACAATATGTCCACCGCCCATAGACAAAGGCACTGAAAGAAATATTAAAACTAATATTTTATATCCCTTGTGATTCTTGTCTGTGATTCATACATATATTTATATTGTCTAAAAGTAAAATAATAGCCGGAAAATCTTTAACTTCTGACTAAAAGCCTCCTCCGTTTGTTTACGAGATATATTATAAGCAAAAAATTAAATACAAGAAAACTCAGAAAAGGAAAATATAGTTTTAAAAGTCTCCTTCCGTGGCTTGCACCGCGTATGAGGGAGGGGCCGTTAGGTTGTTAGGTCTCCTGTATTCTTTTCGGTACCGCTGACGACGTGTCATAAACATTTCACCTGAGTAGATAAAACGTGACCAAACTTTTATCTATACTAATATTATTAATACGAAAATAATTCTGTCTATCTGTTTCCTGCTTTTTCCCGGTCAAACCACTGGATTTAATTTGATGAAATTTGCTATGAAACATTTACCAACACTAACACTTGACGACCAACCCTAAAATGAGCGAAGTCGCGTGAGAATACTACTCATCTTTATAATTTTGTACATTGAAATGCCTTATACCATATTTTTGACATGAGCCTTAATTGAATGGTAAATATTATTTTTAATTTAGGGCTGTTAACGGGTTTTTAACTGCCTGCTTGTAAATGTAGCGAAAAAATTCTTCAGGCTCTTATTATGTGTAAATAAAGGAACTTTCCTTACTAATATTGTAAATGTGAAAATGAGTTTGTTTTTTATGCTTTTACACCTTAACTATTCGACCGATCATCATGAAATATTGCATACATTTTGGCAGGGCCAGGGATACAGAAAAGGACGGGATACTTTTCATCTGCTCTCTCGCTTTAACACATAGGGAAGCCGCGGACAGGAACTGGTTACTCATCCGAGTAAAATTAAACGTGCTGTATTTCGTTAATGTTTAAAGTTTCAGGTCAAGGTAAACAAAGTTTAAGGTTAGTTAATATGAACAAAAGCATTCATTAAGATAAGGCTGGCAAAGCGTGACCTCTGACCTCCTTCAGTTATGTATACGTAACATCGACTCCTTAGCGAACTTCGTTGCTAAATTGCTTAGTGTAAATATAAACTTATTGAGGATAGTAGTAGAGTTCTTGGCAGAATTTTCGATTGGAAACAACTTAGCAAACTTGTTTTTTTTTAAACTTTTAAATTATCATTGTTATTTATATTAAACTGGTAAATGGACTCTACGTGATGGTAAACTCACCATCACAAAAACATTGGTGCTGTAAGTTATTCACCATTAATTATATCGTCAATACACTACCAAGCTGGAGAACTGAGATCTTGTGTTCTCTGTGCCGATAATTATACTGGCTCGCTTTACCGTCAAACCGAAACACAATGATACTAATTATTACTGTTTGGAGGTAGAATATTTGATGGATAGAATAGAATAGAATATATGACCCATACGGAATTTCACAAAGCCCTACCTCCAAGTAATCTTGTCTACATATTTAGTATGTAGAAACTTATTAAGGGCTGTCCTGAAAGTTTTATTGTTAATATTTAACCAACACGTTACCTCACGTTAACTTGCTTATTATCTTAAAGCTTATGCAAAACAATTATCTACCTGTTCTGATCCCTTCTATTGAGTAAACTAGCGAAACAGCCTGTGTAGAACTTGAAAGTGTCGTTAAGTTATGCGTAAAATGAAAGCCTCCTACTGGTTAATATGAATTGTTTGAAAATATATTATAGTATGTTTCATTAAAATCATTTACATTTAATAAATATTTCTTGTCTATTAGATTCAGATCTTAGCTAAATTCATATAATATCGTAAATTTATTTGTAGACTAAATTGGTGGTAGGTCCTTCTGCAAGTCTATCTGGATAGCTACCGCCCAAACACCATATGTTCTACCCACAAGCAGTAATACCTAGAATTGTTGTTTTCCAGTTTGATGGGTTAGTGAGCCAGTATAATACCCACCACAAGGGATCGTAAATCATTCTTAAAATCAAGTAATCGAAAATGGTTAAGGCATTTCTTGTCTCTAATTTTATTTTTATTACAGCTGTGTAAAGTGACGATGTTTTAATTTTGATCAATGTTTTGATTTGTGACTCTTTGAATATCCAATAATTTTGTGGAGACGTCGTATCTCTTAAGTTAATTTCATTTGCATACGACAAGTGCATTGAAATGAAATTTCAGAGGCATCTGGACTGACAACAGAGCCAATATAATGATTATTACATTTAGTAGAAGAATTATTTTATATAACACTTTTATAACTGTTTTGTAATAAATTTTATTAATCCGTGTGATTTTTGTGTGAGTTGCGAGGCGTGATAACGGATAATTACGTCAGAATATCCCTAACGACCAGAGACATTGCGGTTTTCGAGAAACTGACGATTGAGGGATACGACGCTGAATTCAATCTTACTCGCTACTCTCCCATCGATATAATTTATTTTATATATAATAATAATTAAAATATGGCTATGGATATTTTAACGCTGAATTTTTTCACATGAAATTTGCGAGTTTCAGAGATTTTTGGTTGCGCATGTAATATAATTCATTGTATAACGTGACTTTAACACGAGGTCTGCTAGTAGTAGTAAAGCATATAGCCAATTGCATGTGGGAGACTATAGCGCACAAGTATGTGCGCAAACAGAGATAATCTCTATTTCCTTATTCTCCTAATCCGACAACACCGGAAAAAGTTCAGCCGCAGGATCAACAGTTTACGTAGACTACCAAACACACACTTCCAACTTCCAAACTCCAGATTTTTACTGAGAATTTCAAAAATGTATTGGTCCAACACAGTGTTTGTCGGCCTTATAATCAATATACTTGACAAAAAATTTATGAAATAAACATCAAATGTATCATATAATTGATTTGGGTAAAATTAAACTGTCAAAAAATTCCTCAAATCTCTAGGAGATGAAAATACCTCGGAACTGGATAAAATCTCTTACAGATATTTATCGATATTAAATAAATCTTGTTATATGTCGGTAATGTTGTCTTCCAAGTATGAGAAAGCTTTAAACGTGACTTATTACGGTATTCGACGAAAAAACCAAGTTATTTTCAATTCCTAGAATGCTTTGTAGGTATTATGAGTAAATTGGATTTGTTTGGACAATAGGAATATGGAATATAGTATAATATATATCAAATAGTCAGTATAGGACAAATTGATAAATAATAAATATTAAATAGCATATTTTTGTCATCACTTGGTCGTATAAAAGTAACAAATGTGTTACTCCTGTAAATGAAACACCTGAAGTGGTCACCATTGTCCATAGCTATAGGTACTTTAAGAATATAATAATTCATTTAGCATCAATGTGTCACCAATCTTGGGAACTAAGATGTTATCTCCCTTGTGCCTGTAGTTACACTGGTTCACTTTATTGCCAACATTTACAACAGTCCTTGTCATTTTTCAACCAATTTACTCCAACGTTAATAAATTATATACCTAAACATTCCGTGCTGTATTTTTTGAGTTCAGAAAGACAGATTTATTTGGGACTTTGTTTTATAATAAGCAATGTAGTTGAGTAAGTGTAAAGGAAGTCTTCTTGTCAGATTTTTGATGCGCAAATTGTGCAGAAATCATTTGATAGAAAATTTCAAAACCATTTTATTTGATCGACACGTGATTTAAACCCTAGACCTCAGCTAAATAAGCTAGGCATTAGATAAACGATTCTGAGGCTGTTGGTCGATTCTATTGTGTACAAAACAATCAGCGCCATTGTCGTTGTAAAACAATGTGACCGTCACAGGACATCCGGTAGATGTGACAGATCGAAATTAATGGTTATTGAAATAATTTATTACGAAAGAAAATCAATAAATAAATATAAAATATACATAAAATATAATAAAATAGTATATGTGCCACGAGGGGAGGAGATAGTAGCAGGATAGGGAGGAGGTATGATGGGCATGGTCACGGCATCCACTGAGTCATATCTCTAAAGCACACCAATAGATGATAAGCCAGAACTACAGCCCAGAGCCATCATCAGCTGTACTGTAATGGACCCATATATACTTATAATATATGAGAAATCAATATACCTAAGACAGTTAAGTTTACTCCAGGTACAACGTATGTAATTAACGAACACCTTTCACGACATACGTCACGTCAATTTTCAAGACATGTGCTTCGCAACTGACAGCTAAGGCTCGAGACTCAGGCATTAATCGAACTTTCTCGTTAAAATATCTCAATAAGGTCCATTAAACATGTCCTTTTAGTAAAAACAATTAAGAGTGGAAGAAAATAATTACTTAGCTTATAATGCAAATAACAAAATCCTGGATTCTCATGTTGGTTGAGACATTAAAATTTGGATTTTTCTGTAAGATAATTTGAGCATAGCATCTGGGAGCATGGAAATTGTCTGTCTGTCTTTCCATGGAGAACGTAAACTCGTTGGTCTTGCACTCTCCGGTCATCTCATCGGTTTATAAAATTAAAGAAATAAATTAGCCAGAACGAGATCACGTACGTTTTCAAAATATGATCTTTTTGTCATTTCTTTTTCATTCAATGGTTGTTTTAATTAAAAATTAACTGGTCGGAAAGTTACGTATTCCTTCTAAAACTAGTCGTCAGTCTAAGCTTGTGGGTAAGGAAAATTGTCTGTGTCGTACAAATTTGCATAAGAGCCTTATGAGGCTTTGTGCAAGCACGTCTACGTAGTTACCATCTTATATATTACCGCCTAGTAGCAATACTTATAATATTGTTGTGTTCCTGTTTGAATTACATGAACATCTTATTTACCAAGGTTGGTTGCGCATTAACGATGTAAGGGAATTTTAATATTTCTTATACGGAAATTGTCTATTGGCACTGGAGACCACTTACTATCAGGTGGCATTTGTCAGTTCGTTTACATTAACAGCCTGTAAATTTCCCACTGCTGGGCTAAGGGCCTCCTCTCCCTTTGAGGAGAAGGTATTGGAACATATTCCACCACGCTGCTCCAATGCGGGTTGGTGGAATATACATGTGGCAGAATTTCGTTGAAATTAGACACACGAAGGTTTCTTCACGATGTTTTCCTTCAACGCCGAGCACGAGATGAATTATAAACACAAATTAAGCACATGAAAATTTAGTGGTGCTTGCCTGGGTTTGAACCCGAAATCATCGGTTAAGATGCACCACTGGGCCATCTCAGCTCAGTCCGTTTAGGAGTACAAAAATTACAAACACACGCTAAGCGGTAATTTATATATGTATATATATATATATATATATATAAAGAATCTTTGATTTGGATGTTGCCGATGAAAAGACCCGTCGGGCACACGGCTAGTCTCGTAATGAAGCGTAACTGACAAACAAAGACGACTATTATGATATATAGATAAGTTAACTACCTGACCCGAATTTCGCCGAAATTTAACTTAACTTTAGATAACCTTATAAGGCTCCCGTTTGAATGTTCGACGGACTTTGAATGAGTAATCTCGAATCTTTTGACGAATTGTTTATTTAAATAGCAAATTTAAGTTATACGCTTAACAAAGTGGCCTTGCGAAGTCGAAACTCCATTATTGTTTCAGGAAATAATTTAAATGATTTTCTTCTTTCAAAATTTTGTACATCTTAGTTAAGACTGGTTTAAAAAAGAGCTCCAAAGGTTATTTATAATAAATTTATTACTACATTTTTTTAATATTTTTTTGTTGACAAGAAAAAAGCCTGTAAGTATCACATTATTGAGAAAACGCTTCAACTTCGAGGAGAAATTTGTGCGTGAGAAACTAATGCGGGATTTTTATCCGACTCAAGCAGGTTTCCTCACGATTTTTTTCTTTTCCATCAAGCACGAGAATTATAAACACGCATCGAGCAGAGGAAAACTTAACGGTTCTTATGCGGGATTAAACCCGTATTCTGGAACCCAAACCCAGCATGCGTAATTTTATCGTATTGTACTTTATATTTTGTTTGCAAAAGTTCTCCTGAGAGGCAAAGGCTTTATAGGTTCTTAAGTAGAAAGTGTAGTGTTTACCATCTGATGGTGAGTGGTCACCATCGCCCATAGACATTGACATATGGAGAATTAACCAGTTCCAACATCGACAATGCATCACTAACCTAGGTAATGGAGATGTTATGTCCGTTGTGCTTTTTACACTGGCTCACTAACCCTTCAAACCAGAACATATCAACAATATAAAAGATGTATAAGATTGGTCTGGGTGTAATATATAATTACATCACAAAAGTTAAGCTTTTTTCTTGAAGGGATAACTTCTTATGGAACGTAAACCGCTTCGTTACGTAACGCGTTACGGCGCCCGTCTGGCTTCCCTTTCTCTTACGCATAGGGAGTAATTTAGGGAGTAATTATACTAATAATGTACAAACACAAAATTCTAATGTACATACTCTAGAATTGTAACTAAGAATAAAATATATTTTATTATCAATAAAATATTTTATTAGTACATAACCTTTCGTTACATTATCATATTAATATAAATAAAATTCAAGTAATAACATGAACTTTTCTCAAGTTAAAAATTAATATCAAGACTTTACTTCAAAATGAAATAATTTAAGGATTATTAATTTTGGGATACTAAGTTCTTAAGGACATTTTGTCCAACTGTGGTCTAAATAACTTCGCCAATGAAGCAAAACTTGGCAACAAGCCCGGAAAGCGCTGAAAGAATATAAATAACAAAGTAAAGTCTAGACGGTATAAAAGTTTAAATTATTATTAAAAGAACGAGATAATCCTTGCAATTTCACAGAAAAATAAGACTCTAATGAGAATGATGAATGAATGAATCAACTCCGGAGGAAACAAACATGTTTACTGACTGAATGATAAATTACTCTATAAGATTTGTATATTATCCGATAATTCACAACAACGTATCAAGGTTTAAAACATTGATTTCTACAAAAATCTATGACTAATTTCTAAAAAAAAAAAAATGTATTTGTTCAAGTAAATTCTTTGAAAGCTAATTCAAGCTAATATACGTAGATACTGCTAAGAAGAAATGCCTGAAAATTCATTAGTTACTGATAAATAAAATTGTTAGTTAATAATACAGTGAAATTATTGGGCTAAGGCTTCTTTCTTCGAGGAGAAGATTTAGCACAAATTTTACCACCCTGTTCCAACGTGGGTTTGGTGGATACACATGTAGAATTATTTCATTGAAAATAGACATGCGAGTTTGATCACGCTGTATTCCACCGCGAAGCATGAGGTGAATTATAAACATAAATTAAATACATGGTAATTCACTGGTGCTTGTCAGGACCTTACAGTCTTCAGTTTAGATGCATGCGTTTATATTATATCCTGTCTGAAAATGTACATATTCTAACTTCACATTTTCTATCGTGCACCTAATCTCTCATCGAGATCAATATGTCTTAATTAGCAAAGTTAAGTTTAAGAAATTTTACCATAAAAACACCAAGGAAGGATTAACTAACGAGAAAGGAACTGATTGTTTCAAGTTTTTCTCATCTTCTCGTGCTTTCAATATAGCTTATAATTTTAAAACTTTTAAGCTAATTGCTGTCATTTTTTTTGAACTCAGGAGCTGACTTGATTTTTTAATCTGAACAGCTTTATGCATAAAATTAATCCAGGCAATATAAAGGATACATTTTATTCTGGAAAATGGATACGGTTCCCGAGAGATTGGAAATTTAATCTCTAAGTCGAGAGTCGTAGTACTTAATATTCCTTGCACATCCTTAGAGCTTAATTATATTTATAATACTAATCAGCTGATGGGTTCAGCTATCTCTAGGGAAACTATAAAATTAAAAAAATATGCACTTGCGTATTTGAGATACATACGTTTTAGTAATAAAATCGATATTATTGTACTTGTATTGTAAAATCGATATAATGTATAATTATGTTTTTTTAATTACTAGGATAGTATGAAGAAATCTTATATTCTGCTGTCAAGATGTTTTTATTTTGCAGTCGGCATTCTAGACACCTAGTTTAAGTGGTCTCTACTGCCCATAGACAGTACTGTAAGAAATATAAATCATTTTTTACATCGCCAATGTGCCACCAATCTTGGGTAGAACAAAAGTTGACGACCTCCGTGGCCATGGTATACCGGTTTTCATGGGTAGTCGATGTAGAAAAAGTTCATTATTTTTTTATGTTGCCTTGGGTCTGGGTGTATGTGGTACCGTCGTTACTTCTGATTCTCCATAACACAAGTGCTTTAGCTACTTATATTCGGATCAGAGTAATGTATGTGATGTTGTCCAATATTTATTTACTTATTTAAAGTCATTTTTTTTGATTAAGGATTACTTAGCAAGCATTACTTATTGAATGTCAAGAAACAAAAAAAAAAATACAAATACTAATGGTTTGGAAAACCTCATACCTGTGAAGAACCAGCGACAGAAACTCAGCGGCAACTTCTTGGTATTTTTTTTAACAATTATATTTATAATGTAATTTTTCATATAACTATTTGAAATGGCTTGGGGCGATCTTTTCATTCCCAAGGTATGCTATCTATGAAGTCATTAGTTTTATAGTATTCTTTAACACGCAAACATTTGTAAACGTTTTTTATTAAACTTTGCAATTGAGTAATTTTGAGCGTTTTCTGGGTAATCCTGGTAATAATTCAATTGTATGTAATAATATCTAGTAACATATCCTTTTGTAAAAACTACTTAGTTTAGTTTTAGTTTCGTAGTTT
The DNA here is from genome assembly GCF_037043105.1 of Vanessa tameamea. Taxonomy (NCBI): domain Eukaryota; kingdom Metazoa; phylum Arthropoda; class Insecta; order Lepidoptera; family Nymphalidae; genus Vanessa; species Vanessa tameamea. The sequence continues at coordinate 11,474,775 of NC_087323.1, forward strand.
AGTTGTAGAATTATTAACTTTGTGTAGTCGGCTCGGGTAGCTTACGTAAGTAACTTATGCTATGACCGCTGTGGCTGAAACCGATCAGGTCATTATTATTATTAATATCCTAGCACTATGGGCGACAAATTTTCTACAAAAGTTTTTTTACGTTTTTACGGACATACCTAACGTTATCAAGTATATATTGAAAAGCGATGTTTTAATATCTTTAAATTTGTTTCTTAAAGAAAATTTGTGCCCCAGGTTCTGTATTGCGCGACTAGCCCTCTTCTGCAGCACAAATATCGTATTGATATCGGCTGCATTACTCTAGAGCTGAATGCCACTGGACAGTATACTGTAGAAGTTTAACTAAAATAAACAAGGCGAGTCGTATCCAAATAATATTATATTAGTTTTTTTTTTAAAAAATGAACTCCTCTCATTTATAAAATATATTTATAATACCTGATGTATATACTCATACATTCGACAATATGATAGTAAATACTCTTGATTTGGGTCAATCTCCCAAACTTCGATTGCACAAGAGATATTATTGGGTACATGTGCCCACACAGGTGCCTACTCTAATATCCTATTTTAATACGTAATCGTATAAGATTAGGTGCTGCACTTTATGAAATTTGCGAGGTACGAGATTGTAAACACCTTGTTGGCTGTGTTTGAAAACGAATTGACTCACACAAATAACATAATATCTTTTTATTTGTTCGACTCGGCTTTGAAACCGGGATCTGCAGCCTCATAAACTAGACACAAAACAAATGAGGATGTTACTATACATACGAAAATAATTTAAATTAAGTAACTTACCAGATAATAAACTCCGAATGGCATGACGACCACCGCTACCAATAAGTCGGCTACCGCTAAGCTAACAATAAAATAGTTCGTCGCTGTTTGTAAACTTCTCTCCCTAGCAACACTTAAGATCACCAGCACATTACCGAACAACGTCAACAATGGAAACACTATTAACGACAACGCCCACAGATTATAATGCACGTCACTACACGTTCCATTTTTAAACGTAAAATTCGAAAAAGTTTCGTTAAGCGTTCTGTCAAAATTTAATTCACTGAAGTCTAATGAATAATTTGTAAAACTCGTTTCATTATCTGTGATAGTTTTATTTTGACGGAAATCCGGTGGTCGGAGGTTAAACGTTATTTTCGATATATTCTTGCAGTGATTGATGCATCTGTTGGTATCCATTTCAATATCTCGACGTAATAGATTTATCGTAATATATTTTCGGTTCGTTTTCCATTTGATTGGATATCTGTTTGATTTCGTTCGTGATCGCGTTCACGATTTCTTTCCGGCATCGTCCTGTTTCTGATATCTGGAACAAGATTAATTTGATTACGCAAAGTTATGATTTTCAAGTTTCGTGATTATGAGCAATAACGGGTAAATTATTATAGGATATGTACGGCTTGGGTCGATATTATATTAATTATTAAGAATGTATACTAGAGGCCGTTCACCGAGCTTTAATGTGTAATCATAGTAGTGTCTTAAGATTTAGTGTAAGAAGGTTTTATATATTTGACAATAAAAAACTATTTGATTGAACTCTAAATATCGAAATAGTTATTTTTTTTATGGTATTGGTTGGCGGACGAGCATATGGGCCACCTGATGGTAAGTGGTCACCACCGCCCATAGACAAAGGCGCTGTAAGAAATATTAACCATTCCTTACATCACCTATGCGCCACCAGCCTTGGGAACTAAGATGTTATGTCCCTTGTGCCTGTGATTACACTGGTTCACTCACCCTTCTAACAGAATCACAACAATACAGAGTACTGTTATTTGGCGGTAGAATATCTGATGAGTGGGTGGTACCTACCCAGACGGGGTTGCACGAAGCCCTACCACCAAGTAATAGATTTACGGATATTTGTTTTATGTATTTTATTAGCATAGGTTATAAAACAAAAGGCAGGTGGATCGAACCAAACATTAAAGTGAAGCAAGAGAGCGAACACAAAATCAAGCGAGTCCACATTCCCGATATTACGAATCAAAAAAAAAATATCAAAATATACTTTATTCAAGTAGGTTTTTACAAGCACTTTTAAATCGTCATTTAACAAACTATTTAAAGTAAAGCTTCCACCGGTTCGGAATGTAGATTCTACCGAGAAGAACCTGCAAGAAACTCAGTAGTTACTCTTTTTCAATATCTAAAAATAGTTGTTATATATCATGTTAGTTAAATGCAATTATATACATATGTATGTTATGTCTCCTGCCTCGAAGTCAACAAGCATTAACTCCACGCTTTTTTATCATTAATATACTCTTGTATCGAATAATATGCCTTTTTTACCAATGTATTTTTTACAATTGATTTGAATCTATGAAACGGCAAAGTTAAAAATGTCTGCGGAATTTTATTATAGAAGCGGATACAATGCCCCAAGAATGATTTATTGACTTTGCGGAGTCGGAAACTTGGCGTTCTAAGCTTATCCTTACTTCTTGTGCACATACAATGATTATCACTGATTTTATCAAAGTGATCAATGCCACTGTGAATATACATAATATTGATTTAAATATTAAATAAAATTGTAGGAATTGTAAAATTTTTTTTAGAAAATATGTTACTAGAAAACTAGAGGTCATAAAAGTATGGTAAACAAGATGTTTTGGCTGAGTTATCACGAGCATTGATGAACCTGGTCGACTTTGGAGCGCTGTAACATTATTTAAAATTGACCAAAATGAAAAGATTTTTAAAGCAAATTTTTCAAAAAGACATGCTCTATAAATTCGTTCTGATCTATTTTTGTCCTAAATTAAAAAGAAAAAAAGTTATTAAGCAAAAAAGAAAATTATTAAGCAAATTTTCTCAATTTTTTGCTTATAACTTTTTAAATTTTAAGTTTTGGTAAAAAGTCATAAAAACATAATTGTAGCCACAACGATTTGCTACAAATTATGTTTTCACAAATTTTCCGTAAAATGAATATTTTCGAAGATATAGTTAAAAATATGTTTCCACCCCTTTTTTCAAGATGGCGGGCGGGGAATAAGGGCGCCAACCCCACAAACTTGGGGTTAAGGTTCTATTGACCCCCCCTACATGTCCCACAAATAAAATCGCGTCCTCTAGGAAATGTTCAGTCAATGTAACATTTCAATGGACTATAAACTTATATATGTTATACCGTAACTACTGAACTAAAATGTGCCTCTTACTACACTGTATCACTCTCACCTGTCAAACCAGAACACAATTTTTCTATTGATTTGATGCCTTATAGAATAAACGATGACTTAACAGTACCATTTCTGTTTGCTTTCACAAATCTCCACCACCAAGTAAACGAATAGAATTAACACAATTGTGAATACTTTAATTTAATCTAGGCAAGTACTACCAAGAAAAAGTTTTTCACTATCAAATATAAATATTCTGCCTTTCATTTTGAAATTGATATTGACGCAAGATAGGTTTGCGGTCCAGAACAAACAGATGTACAATATGATCCAATCCTAAAATATTACTCGTCAAAAAATTCAATCATTCTTGATATTTGAAAGTTACTCCCGAGGTCTCTGGTCTAGTAAAAGTTTTTAGGGGATAATAGGTCACCCGAGAGTTAGTTGACACACCAGCGTCCATAGATAGTGCTGTAAGCAATATTAACCATACCTCACATCGGTAATACCTTGTGCCAGATACACTGGCTTATTCACCCTTCAAACCGGAACACAATAGTACTAAGTATTGCTGATTACAGGTCTGATTGCTAAGACTTCCTCCCCCTTTAAGGAGGTTTGGAGCATGTTCCAACACGCTGCTCCAAAGCGAGTAGGCTGCCGAATTTCGTTGAGATTAAACACATGTAGGTTTGCTCATGATGTTTTCACCGCTGAGCGCGAGATGAATTATAAACACAAATTAAGCGCATAAAAATTCAGTGGTGATTGCCTGGGCTTGTACCTCAATCATCGGTGAGTTGCACTCGTTCTAACCACTGGGCCATCTCGGCTCTTCTTTGCTGTTTGGTTATAGAATATGTGATGAGCTTACCTAGACGTGCACAAAATGAAAACCTAAAAAATATAGTTAAACACCAGACCGATTTACGTGTAAATTCATAAAAATAAATTGAATTATTTTGTTGTATCTAAATTAAAATAATTGAAATAAGACAACCATTTTTACGTCTATTTAACAGATGATTAATATTTCTTAGTTTGCCAATATCCCAGAGTGGTGGTGACCACTTACCATTAGGTGACCAATTTGTCAGTATGCGTACGTAATGAACTACAAATTTAAGTCACTAAAAATTAAGAAATTATAATCTCAAACCAAAGTGATTTCTGTATTGTCTATAATCCTAAGTACACGTTTAGAATACTGTTAAAGCAAGGTCGGTTAAACCATAAGTACAATATTTCACTTAAATATTCAAATTTCAACGTCAGCCCAGAGGGTTTTCAAACTACCTTTAAGATACACGACCTATAAGTTAAATGAGTACGCGGTTATTAAGTGAATTATTTAAGAGGTAAAGACGGTTAGCGTTAAAGCTATGAATAATTAAATAGATATGATAATATTTTTAATTTAGAAGCGTTATTTAATAGTACCTCATAATCATAATATGTTTAATGTTACACAATCAACTTTGATAATAAAATTTATAAATATTAAATGTGATAAAAAAATTAATGTCTACTAACATTAGTTTTATATAGCTTATGGTCTGAAAGATACGTTTTTTAATATATTAAAATTTCGTCGACAGACTTTCCCTGTAAACAGTAGGTAGTAAAATACATAAAAAGTACCCTCCCATTTATAAAAACTAAATTTACTTTATTCAAGTTTAAGGTGTAAAAACTTACAAGCAATTTTGGATCGTCACTTTACAAAACTATATTGAGCGAAGCTACGACCGGTTCGGAATGTAGATTTTACTGACAAGAACCGGCAAGAAACTCAGTAGTTCCTTAGCGGATGCCTAATTTATAAACGAGAGCTATTTCGAATTTCAGTTTTTTTCAGATTTAGAGACAAATCTAGTGTTTTTATTGTGGCTTGATAGTCAGAACACACGAGTTTAGAAATACAGATAGCAGGTAGACCTACTTGTATATATGTGACCGTTTTTCAAAAAATGAATTCGTATTTGAAGTCCACTTTCCGTTATGAGCTCGGGGTTTATAAAAGAAAGTGACTTTGTGAAAG